>NC_060146.1:13283068-13606872 GCF_021461385.2 Schistocerca piceifrons | reverse complement strand
TATAGATTCCGATGATTCACTTCAGGTTTACTGTATCCCTCTGACCGTCTTGTTGACGATGAAACACAGATATTGCATCGGAATTAAATAAAAACCGCACAATGCCAACTTAAGTACAAGAAGAATGGCTCTTCCTAATATCTATGTTTTGAACAATTCCTGTGACCCTAGTCATAGATTCCGATGCTTCACTTCAGGTTTACTGTATCCCTCTGACCTTCTTATTTACGATGAAACACAGAAATTGCATCGGAAATTAATACGAAAGGCACAATGCCGACTCAAGTAGAAGGAAACTGACTCTTGCTACTGTCTATGTTTTGAACGATTTGTGTGACACTAGTTATAGATTCCGATGGTTCACTTCAGGTTTACTGTATCCCTCTGACCTTCTTATTGACGATGAAACACAGAAACTGCATCGGAATTAACTAGAAAAGGCACAATGCCGACTTAAGTACAAGAAGACTGACTCTTCTTACTGTCTATGTTTGAACAATTCCTGTGACACTAGTTTTAGATTCCGATGCTTCACTTCAGGTTTACTGTATCCCTTGGACCTTCTTATCGACGATGAAACACTGAAATTGCATCGGAATTAAATACAAAAGGCACAATGCCGACTTAAGTGCAAGAAGACTGACTCTTCTTACTGTCTATGTTTGAACCATTCCTGTGACACTAGTTATAGATTCCGATGCTTCACATCAGATTTACTGTATCCCTTGGACCTTCTTATTGACGACGAAACACAGAAATTGCATCGGAATTAAATAGAAAAGGCACAATGCTGACTTAAGTACAAGAAGACTGATTCTACCTTCACTCTATGATTTGAACCATTCCTGTGACACTAGTTACAGATTACGATGCTTCACTTCAGGTTTTGTGTATCCCTCTGACATTCTTATTGACGATGAAACAAAGAAATTGCATCGCAATTATATACAAAAGGCACAATGCCGACTTAAGTACATGTAGACTGACACTTCCTACAGTCTGTGTTTTGAACCATTCCTGTGACACTAGTTATAGAACCCGATGATTCACTTCAGGTTTACTGTATCCCTCTGACCTTCTTATTGACGATGAAACACATTAACTGCATCGGAACTAAATAGAAAAGGCACAATGCCGACTTAAGTACAAGAAGACTGACTCTTCTTACTGACTATGTTTTGTACCATTTCTGTGTCACTAGTTATAGATTCCGATGCTTCACTTCAGGTTTACTGTATCCCTTGGACCTTCTTATTGACGACGAAACACAGAAATTGCATCGGAATTAAATAGAAAAAGGACAATGGGGACTTAAGTACAACAAGACTGACCCTTCCTACTGTCTATGTTTTGAACCATTCCTGCGACACTAGTTATAGATTCCGATGCTCACTTCAGGTTTACTGTATCCCTCTGACCATCTTATTGACGATGAAACACAGAAATTGCATCGGAATTAAATAGAAAAGTCACAATGCCGCCTTAAGTACAAGAAAATTGATTCTTCTTACTGTCTATGTCTTGAAACATTCCTGTGACACTAGTTATAGATTCCGATGCTTCACTTCAGGTTTACTGTATCCCTCTGACCTTCCTATTGAAGGTGAAACACAGAAATTGCATCGGAATTAAATAGAAAAGGCACAATGCCGACTTAAGTACAAGAAGACTGACTCTTCTACTGTCTATGCTTTGAACCTTTCCTGTGACACTAGTTATAGATTCAGATGCTGCAGTTCAGGTTTACTGTATCCCTCTGACCTTCTTATTGATGATGGACCACAGAAATTGCATCGGAATCAAATAGAAAAGGCACAATGCCGACATAAGTACAAGAAGACTGACACTTCTTACTGTCTATGTTTTGAACCATTCCTGTGACACTAGTTATAGATTCCGATGCTTCACTTCAGGTTTACTGTTTCCCTTGGACCTTCTTATTGACGATGAAACACAGAAATTGCATCGGAATTAGTTACAATAGGCACAATATCGACTTAAGTACAAGAAGACTGACTCTTCCTACTGTCTATGTTTGAACCATCCCTGTGACCCTAGTTATAGATTCCGATGCTTCACTTCAGGTTTACTGTTTCTCTCTGACCTTCTTGTTAACGATAAAACACAGAAATTGCATCGGAATTAAATAGAAAAGACACAATGCCGACTTTAGTACAATAAAACTGACTCTTCTTACTGTCTATGTTTTGAAACATTCCTGTGACAGTAGTTATACATTCCGATGCTTCACTTCAGGTTTACTGTATCCCTCTGACCTTCTTATTGACGATGAAACACAGAAATTGCATCGGAATTAAATAGAAAAGGCACAATGCCGATTTAAGTACAAGAAGACTGACTCTTCTTACTGACTATGTTTTGAACCATTTCTGTGACACTAGTTATAGATTCCGATGCTTCACCTCAGGTTTACTGTATCCCTTGGACCTTCTTATTGACGATGAAACACAGAAATTGCATCGGAATTAAATAAAAAGCCACAATGCCGAATTATGTACAAGAAGACTGACTCTTCTTACTGACTTTGTTTTGGACCATTCCTGTGACACTAGTTATAGATTCCGATGCTTCACTTCTGGTTTACTGTAATCCTCTGACCTTCTTATTGACGATGAAACACAGAAATTGCATCAAAAATAAATACAAAAGGCACAATGCCGACTTAACTACATGAAGACTGACTCTTCTTATTGTCTATGTTTTTATCCATTCCTGTGACACTAGTTATAGATTCCGATGCTTCACTTCAGGTTTACTGTATCCTTTGGACCTTCTTATTGACGATAAAACACAGAAATTGCATCGGAATTAAGTAGGAAAGGCACTATGCCGACTTAAGTACAAGAAGATTGACACTTCCTACTGTCTATGCTTTGAACCATTCCTGTGACACTAGTTATAGATTCCGCTGTTTCACTTCAGGTTTACTGTATCCCTCTGACCTTCTTATTGACGATGAAACACAGAAATTGCATCGGAATTAGATACAAAAAGCACAATGCCGACTTAAGTACAAGAGGACTGACTTTTCTTAATGTCTATGTTTTGAAACATTCCTGTGACACTAGTTATAGATTCCGATGCTTCTCTTCAGGTTTACTGTATCCCTTGGACCTTCTTATTGCCGACGAAACACAGAAATTGCATCGAAATAAATAGAAAAGGCACAATGCCGACATAAGTACATGAAGATTGACTCTTCTTACTGACTATGTTTTGAACCATTCCTGTGACACTAGTTATATACTCCGATGCTTCCCTTTAGGTTTACTGTATTCTTGGACCTTCTTATTGACGATGAAACACAGAAATTGCATCGGAATTAAATACAAAAGGCACAATGCCTACTCAAACACAAGATGACTGGGTCTCCTTACTCTCTATGATTTGAACCTTTCCTGTGAGACAGGCTTTAGATTCCGATGCTTCATTTCAGGTTTACTGTATTACTTGGACCTTCTTATTGACGACGAAACAAAGAAATTGCATCGGAATTAAATAGAAAAGGCACAATGCTGACTTAAGTACAAGAAGACTGATTCTACCTTCAGTCTATGATTTGAACCATTCCTGTGACACTAGTTACAGATTCCGATGCTTCACTTCAGGTTTTGTGTATCCCTCTGACATTCTTATTGACGATGAAACAAAGAAATTGCATCGCAATTAAATACAAAAGGCACAATGCCGACTTAAGTACATGTTGACTGACTCTTCCTACTGTCTGTGTTTTGAACCATTCCTGTGACACTAGTTATAGAATCCGATGATTCATTTCAGGTTTTCTGTATCCCTCTGAGCTTCTTATTGACGATGAAACACAGAAATTGCATCGGAATTAAATACAAAAGGCACAATGCCGATTTAAGTACATGTAGACTGACTCTTACTACAGTCTGTGTTTTGAACCATTCCTGTGAAACTAGTTATAGGACCCGATGATTCACTTCATGTTTACTGTATCCCTCTGACCTTCTTATTGACGATGAAACACAGAAACTGCATCGGAATTAAATAGAAAAGGCACAATGCCGACCTATGTACAAGAAGACTGACTCTTCTTACTGTCTATGTTTAAACAATTCCTGTGACACTAGTTTTAGATTTCGATGCTTCACTTAAGGTTTACTGTATCCCTTGGACCTTCTTATCGACGATGAAACACTGAAATTGCATCGGAATTAAATACAAAAGGCACAATGCCGACTTAAGTACAAGAAGACTGACTCTTCTTACTGTCTATGTTTGAACCATTCCTGTGACACTAGTTATAGATTCCGATGCTTCACATCAGATTTACTGCATCCCTTGGACCTTCTTATTGACGACAAAACACAGAAATTGCATCGGAATTAAATAGAAAAGGCACAATGCTGACTTAAGTACAAGAAGACTGATTCTACCTTCAGACTATGATTTGAACCATTCCTGTGACACTAGTTACAGATTCCGATGCTTCACTTCAGGTTTTGTGTATCCCTCTGACATTCTTATTGACGATGAAACAAAGAAATTACATCGCAATTAAATACAAAAGGCACAATGCCGACTTAAGTACATGTAGACTGACTCTTCCTACTGTCTGTGTTTTGAACCATTCCTGTGACACTAGTTATAGAATTCGATGATTCATTTCAGGTTTACTGTATCCCTCTGACCTTCTTATTGACGATGAAACACATAAATTGCATCGGAATTAAATAAAAAAGGCACAATGCCGACTCAAATACGAGAAGACTGGCTCTGGTTACTCTCTATGATTTGAACCTTTCCTGTGAGACCGGTTTAAGATTCCGATGCTTCACTTCTGGTTTACTGTATTACTTGTACGTTCCTATTGACGACGAAACACAGAAATTGCATCGGAAGTAAATAGATAAGGCACGATGCCGACTTAAGTACAAGAAGACTGACTCTTCTTAAAGACTATGTTTGAACATATCCTGTGAGACAAGTTTTAGATTCCGATGCTTCACTACATGTTTACTGTATCACTTGGACCTTCTTATTGACGATGAAACACAGAAATTGCATCGGAAATAAATACAAAAGTCACAATGCCGACTTAAGTACAAGAAGACTGTCTCTTCCTACTATCTATGCTTTGAACCATTCCTGTGACACTAGTTATAGATTCCGATGCTTCACTTCAGATTTACTGTATCTCTTGTACCTTCTTGTTTACGATGAAGCACAGATATTGCATCGGAATTAAATAAAAAAAGCACAATGCCGACTTAAGTACAAAAAGACTGACTCTTCTTACTGATTATGGTTTGAACCATTAATGTGACACTAGTTATAGATTCCGATGCTTCACTTCAGGTTTACTGTATACCTTGGACCTTCTTATTGACGATGAAACACCGAAATTGCATCGGAATTGAATACGAAATGCGCAATGCCGACTTAAGTACAAGAAGACTGACTCTTCTTACTGACTATGATTTGAACCATTCCTGTGGCACCACTAATTGATTCCGACGCATCACTTCAGGTTTACTGTATCCCTTGGACCTTCTTATTGACGATGAAACACAGAAATTGCATCGGAATCAGTTACAATAGGCACAACATCGACTTAAGTGCAAGAAGACTCACTCTTCCTACTGCCTATGTTTTAACCAGCCCTGTGACACTAGTTATAGATTCCGATGCTTCACGTCAGGTTTACTGTATTCCTCTGACCTTCTTATTGAAGATGAAACAGAGTAATTGCATCGGAATTAAATAGAAAAGGCTCAATGCCGACTTAAGTACAAGAAGACTGACTCTTCTTAGTGTCTATGATTTGAATCATTCCTGTGACACTAGTTATAGATTCCGATACTTCAATTTAGGTGTACTGTATCCCTTGGACCTTCTTATTGACGATGAAACACAGAAATTGCATCGGAATTAAATACAAAAGGCACAATGCCGACTTAAGTACAAGTTGACTGACTTTTCTTACTGTCTATTTTTTGAACCATTCCTGTGACACTAGTTATAGATTCTGATACTTCACTTCAGGTTTACTGTATCCCTCTGACCTTCTTATTGACGATGAAACACGGAAATTGCATTGGAATTTAAATGGAAAAGACAAAAATGCCGGCATAAGTACAAGAAGACTGACTCTTCCTACTGTTTATGTTTGAACCATCCCTGTGACCCTAGTTATAGATTCCGATGCTTCACTTCAGGTTTACTGTTTCTCTCTGACCTTCTTATTAACGATAAAACACAGAAATTGCATCGGAATTAAATAGAAATGGCACAATGCCGACTTAAGTACAACAAGACCGACTCTTCTTACTGTCTATGTTTTTACCATTCCTGTGACACTAGTTATGGATTCCGATGCCTCACTTCAGGTTTACAGAATTCCTTGGACCTTCTTATTGATAATGAAACACAGAAATTGCATCGGAAATAAATACAATTGGAACAATGCCGACTCAAGTACAAGAAGACTGACTCTTCCTACTGTCTATGTTTTGAACCATTCCTGTGACAGTAGTTATACATTCCGATGCTTCACTTCAGGTTTACTGTATCCCTCTGACCTTCTTATTGACAATGAAACACAGAAATTGCATCGGAATTAAGTAGAAAAGCACAATGCCGACTTAAGTACAAGAAGACTGACTCTTCTTACTGACTATGTTTTGAACCATTTCTGTGACACTAGTTATAGATTCCGATGCTTCACTTCAGGTTTACTGTATTCCTTGGTCCTTCTTATTGACGATGAAACACAGAAATTGCATCGGAATTAAATAAAAAGCCACAATGCCGAATTATGTACAAGAAGACTGACTCTTCTTACTGACTTTGTTTTGAACCATTCCTGTGACACTAGTTACACATTCCGATGCTTCACTTCTGGTTTACTGTAACCCTCTGACCTTCTTATTGACGATGAAACACAGAAATTGCATCAGAAATAAATACAAAAGGCACAATGCAGACTTAAGTACAAGAAGACTGACTCTTCCTATTGTCTATGTTTTGAACCATTCCTGTTACACTAGTTATAGATTCCGATGCTTCACTTCAGGTTTACTGTATCCCTCTGACCTTCATATTGACGATGAAACACAGAAATTGCGTCGGAATTAAATAGAAAAGTCACAATGCCGACTTAAGTACAAGAAAACTGACTCTTCTTACTGTCTATGATTTGAAACATTCCTGTGACACTAGTTACAGATTCCGATGCTTCACTTCAGGTTTACTGTATCCCTCTAACCTTGTTATTGACGATGAAACACAGAAATTGCATGGGGATTAAATACAAAAGGCACAATGCCGACTTAACTACAAGAAGACTGACTCTTCTTACTGTCTATCTTTTATCCATTCCTGTGACACTAGTTATAGATTCCGATGCTTCACTTCAGGTTTACTGTATCCTTTGGACCTTCTTATTGACGATAAAACACAGAAATTGCATCGGAATTAAATAGGAAAGGCACTATGCCGACTTAAGTACAAGAAGATTGACACTTTCTACTATCTATGTTTTGAAATATTCCTGTGACACTAGTTATAGATTCCGCTGTTTCACTTCAGGTTTACTGTGTCCCTCTGACCTTCTTATTGACGATGAAACACAGAAATTGCATCGGAATTAGATACAAAAAGGACAATGCCGACTTAAGTACAAGAGGACTGACTCTTCTTACTGTCTATGTTATGAAACATTCCTGTGACACTATTTATAGATACCGATGCTTCTCTTCAGGTTTACTGTATCCCTTGGACCTTCTTATTGCCGACGACACACAGAAATTGCATCGGAATTATATAGAAAAGGCACAATGCCAACTTAAGTGCAACAAGACTGACCCTTCCTACTGTCTATGCTTTGAACCATTCCTGTGACACTAGTTATAGATTCCGATGCTTCACTTCAGGTTAACTGTATCCCTCTGACCTTCTTATTGACGATGAAACACAGAAATTGCATCGGAATTAAATACTAAAATCACAATGCCGACTTAAGTACAAGAAGACTACTCTTCCTACTGTCTACGTTTTGAACCATCCCTGTGACACTGGCTATAGATTACGATGCTTCACTTCAGGTTTACTGTATCCCTCTGACCTTCTTATTGACGATGAAACACAGAAATTGCATCTGAATTAAATACAAAAGGCACAATTCCTACTCAAACACAAGACGACTGGCTCTTCTTACACTCTATGATTTGAACCTTTCCTGTGAGACCGGCTTTAGATTCCGATGTTTCACTTCAGGTTTACTGTATCCCTTGGACCTTCTTATTGACGACGAAACAAAGAAATTGCATTGGAATTAAATAGAAAAGGCACAATGCCGACTTAAGTTCAAGAAGACTGACTCCTCTTACTGACTATGCTTTGAACATTTCCTGTGAGACCAGTTTTAGATTCCGATGCTTCACTATATGTTTACTGTATCCCTTGGACCTTCTTATTGACGATGAAACTCAGAAATTGCATCGGAATTAAATACAAAACGCACAATGCCGACTCAGGTACTAGAAGACTGACTCTTACTACTGTCTATGTTTTGAATCATTCCTGTGACACTAGTTATAGATTCCGATGCTTCACTTCAGGTTTACTGTATCTCTCTGACCTTCTTATTGACGATGAAACACAGAAATTGCATCGGAATAAATAGAAAAAGCACAATGCCGACATAAGTACAAGAAGATTGACTCTTCTTACTGACTATGTTTTGAACCATTCCTGTGACACTAGTTATAGACTCCGATGCTTCACTTTAGGTTTACTGTATCCCTTGGACCTTCTTATTGACGATGAAACACAGAAATTGCATCGAATTAAATAGAAAAGGCACAATGCCGACTTGAGTACAAGAAGACTGACACTTCTTACTGACTATGCTTTGAACCATTCCTCTGACACTAGTTATAGACTCCGATGCTTCACTCAAGGCTTACTGTATCCCTCTGACCTTCTTATTGATGATGAAACACAGAAATTGCATCGGAATTAAATAGAAAATGCACAATGCCGAATTATGTACATGAAGACCGACTCTTCTTACTGTCTATGTTTTGAACCATTCCTGGGACACCACTTATAGATTCCGATGCCTCACTTCAGGTTTACTGTATCCCTCTGACCTTCTTATGGAGGATGAAACACAGAAATTGCATCGGAAATAAATAGAAAAGGCACAATGCCGACTTAAGTATAAGAAGACTGACTCTTGTTACTGTCTATGTTTTGAACCATTCCTGTGACACTAGTTATAGATTCCGATGCTTTACTTCAGGTGTACTGCAAGCCCTGGAACTTCTTATTGACGATGAAAGACAGAAAATGCATCGGAATTGAATAGAAAAGGCACAATGAAAACTTAAGTACAAGAAGACTGACTCTTCTTACTGACTATGTTTTGAACCATTCCTTTGACACTTGTTATAGATTCCGATGCTTCACTTCAGGTTTACTATATCCCTTGGACCTTCTTATAGACGATGAAACACCGAAATTGCATCGGAATTAAATACGAAAGGCACAATGCCGACTCAAATACAAGATGACTGGCTCTTCTTACTCTCTATGTTTTGGACCTTTCCTGTGAGCCTAATTTTAGATTCCGATGCTTTACTTCCGGTTTACTGTATCCCTTGGACCTTCTCATTGACGAAGAAACACAGAAATTGCATCGGAATTAAATACAAAAGGCACAATGCCGACTTAAGTACAAGAAGACTGACTCTTCCTACTGTCTATGTTTTGAACCATTCCTGTGACACTAGTTATAGATTCCGAAACTTCACTTCAGGTTTACTGTATCCCTCTGACCTTCTTATTGATGACGAATCACACACATTGCATCGGAATTACATAGAAAATGCACAATGCCGGCTTAAGTACAAGAAGACTGACTCCTCTTACTGACTATGTTGTGAACATTTCCTGTGAGACCAGTTTTAGATTCCGATGCTTCACTATATGTTTACTGTATCCCTTGGACTTTCTTATCAACGATGAAACACAGAAATTGCATCGGAATTAAATAGAAAAAGCACAATGCCGACATAAGTACAAGAAGACTGTCTCTTCCTACTGTCTATGATTTGAACCATTCCTGTGACACTAGTTATAGATTCTGATGCTTCACTTCAGTTTTACTGTATCCCTCTGACCTTCTTATCGACGATGAAACACAGAAATTGCATCGGAATTAAATACAAAAGGAACAATGCCGACTTAAGTACAAAAAGACTGACTCTTCCTACTGTCTATGTTTTGAAGCATCCCTGTGACACTAGTTATAGATCCCGAGGCTTCAATTCAGGTTTACTGTATCCCTCTGACCTTCTTATTGACAATGAAACACAGAAATTGCATCGGAATTAAATAGAATAGGCACAATGCCGACTTAAGAACAGGAAGACTGACTCTTCTTACTAACTATGTTGTGAACCATTCCTGTGACACTAGTTATAGTTTCCGATGCTTTACTCTAGGTTTACTGTATCCCTTGGACCTTCTTATGGACGATGAAGGACAGAAATTGCATCGGAATTAAATACAAAAGGCACAATGCCGACTTAAGTACAAGAAGAGTGACTCTTCCTACTGTCTATGTTTTGAACCATTCCTGTGACACTAGTTATAGATTCCGATGATTCACTTCACCTTTACTGTATCCTTTTGACCTTCTTATTGACGAAGAAACACAGCAATTGCATCGGAATTAAATTGAAACGGCACAATGCCGACTTAAGTACAAGAAGAATGACTCTTCCTACTGTCTATGTACTGAACCATTCCTGTGACACTAGTTACAGATTCCGATGCTTCACTTCAGGTTTACTGTATCCCTCTTACCTTCATATTGACGATGATACACAGAAATTGCATCGGAATTAAATACAAAAGGCACAGTGACGACTTAAGTATAGGAAGACTGACTCTTCCAACTCTCTATGATTTGAACCAATCCCGTGACACTAGTTACAGATTCCGATGCAGCACTTCAAGTTTACTGTATCCCTCCGACCATCTTATTGACGATGAAACACAGAAATTGCATCGGAATTAAATACAAAAGGCACAATGCCGACTTAAGTACAAGAAGACTGACTCTTCCTACTGTCTATGTTTTGAACCATTCCTGTGACACTAGTTATAGATTCCGATGCATCACTTCAGGTTTACTGTATCCCTTGGACCTTCTTATTGACGATGAAACACAGAAATTGCATCGGGATTAAATACAAAAGGAACAATGCCGACGTAAGTACAAGTAGACTGACTATTCTTACTGTCTAAGTTTTGAACCATTCCTGTGACACTAGTTATAGAATCTGATGCTTCACTTCAGTTTTACTGTATCCCTCCGACCTTCTTTTTGACGATGAAACACAGAAATTCCATCGGAATTAAATACAAAAGGGACAATGCCGACTTAAGTACAAGAAGACTGACTCTTCCTACTGTCTATTTTTTGAAGCATCCCTGTGACACTAGTTATAGATTCCGAGGCTTCACTTCAGGTTTACTGTATCCCTCTGACCTTCTTATTGACAATGAAACACAGAAATTGCATCGGAATTAAATAGAATAGGCACAATGCCGACTTAAGTACAAGAAGAGTGACTCTTCTTACTAACTATGCTTTGAACCATTCCTGTGACACTAGTTATAGTTTCCGATGCTTTACTTCAGGTTTTCTGTTACCCTTGGACCTTCTTATTGACGATGAAAGACAGAAATTGCATCGGAAGTAAATTCAAAAGGCACAATGCCGACTTAAGTACAAGAAGACTGACTCTTCCTACTGTCTATGTTTTGAACCATTCCTGTGACACTAGTTATAGATTCCGATGATTCACTTCACGCTTACTGTATCCTTTTTACCTTCTTATTGACGAAGAAACACAGAATTTGCATCGGAATTAAATTGAAGCGGCACAATGCCAACTTAAGTACAAGAAGAATAACTCTTCCTACAGTCTATGTATTGAACCATTCCTGTGACACTAGTTATAGATTCCGATGCTTCACTTCAGGTTTACTGTATCCCTCTGACTTTCTTATTGACGATGAAACACAGAAATTGCATCGGAAATAAATACAAAAGGCACAATGCCGACTCAAGCACAAGAAGACTGACTCATCCTACTGTCTATGATTTGAACCATTCCTGTGACACTATTAATACATTCCGATGCTTCACTTCAGGTTTACTGTATCCCTCTGACCTTCTTATGGACGATGAAACACAGAAATTGCATCGGAATTAAATAGAAATTGCACAATGACGACATAAGTACAAGAAGACTCACTCTTCTTACTGACTATGTTTGAACCATTCCTGTGACACTAGTTGTAGATTCCGATGCTTCACTTCAGGTTTACTGTATCCCTCTTACCTTCTTATTGACGATGAAACACAGAAATTGCATCGGAATTTAAGGCACAACGCCGTCTTAAGTACAAGAGGACAGACTCTTCTTACTGTCTATGTTTTGAACCGTTCCTGTGACACTAATTATAGATTCCGATGTTTCACTTCAGGTTTACTGCATCCCTTGGACCTTCTTATTGACGACGAAACACAGAAATTGCATCGGAATTAAATAGAAAAAGCACAATGCCGACTTAAGTACAAGAAGACTGACTCTTCCTACTGTCTATGTTTTGAAGCATCCCTGTGACACTAGTTATAGATTCCGAGGATTCACTTCAGGTTTACTGTATCCCTCTGACCTTCTTGTTGACAATGAAACACAGAAATTGTATCGGAATTAAATAGAATAGGCACAATGCCGACTTAAGTACAAGAAGACTGACTCTTCTTACTAACTCTGTTTTGATCCATTCCTGTGACACTAGTAATAGTTTCCGATGCTTTACTTCAGGTTTACTGTATCCCTTGGACCTTCTTATTGACGATGAAACACAGAAATTGTATCGGAATTAAACACAAAAGGCACAATGCCGACTTAAGTACAAGAAAACTGACTCTTCCTACTGTCTATGTTTTGAACCATTCCTGTGACACTAATTATAGATTCCGATGATTCACTTCACGTTTACTATATCCTTCAGACCTTCTTATTGACGATGAAACACAGATATTGCATCGGAATCAAATAGAAAAGGCACAATGCTGACTTAAGTACAAGAAGAATGACTCTTCCTACTGACTATGTATTGAACCATTCCTGTGATACTAGTTATAGATTCCGATGCTTAACTTCAGGTTTACTGTATCCCTCTGACTTTCTTATTGACGATGAAACACAGAAATTGCATCGGAAATAAATACAAAAGGCACAATGCCGACTCAAGCACAAGAAGACTGACTCTTCCTACTGTCTATGTTTTGAACCATTCCTGTGACACTATTTATACATTCTGATGCTTCACTTCAGGTTTACTGTGTCCCTCTGACCTTCGTATTGACGATGAAACACAGACATTGCATCGGAATTAAATAGAAATGGCACAATGCCGACTTAAGTACAAGAAGACCCACTCTTCTTACTGACTATGTTTGAACCATTCCTGTGTCACTAGTTATAGATTCCGATGCTCCACTTCAGGTTCACTGTATCCCTTGGACCTTCTTATAGACGATGAAATACAGAGATTGCATCGGGATTAAATAAAAAGGCACAAAGCCGACTTAAGTACAAGAAGACTGACTCTTCTTATTTACTATTATTTTAACTATTCCTGTGACACTAGTTATAGTTTCCGATGCTTCACTTCAGGATTACTGTATCCATCTTACCTTCTTATTGACGATGAAACACAGAAATTGCATCGGAATTAAATACAAAAGCCACAGTGACGACTTAAGTATAAGAAGACTGACTCTTCCAACTCTCTATGATCTGAACCAATCCCATGACACTAGTTACAGATACCGATGCATCACTTCAAGTTTACTGTATCCCTCCGACCATCTTATTGACGATGAAACACAGAAATTGCGTCGGAATTAAATAGAAAAGGCACAATGCCGACTTACGTACAAGAAGACTGACTCATCTTACTGTCTATGTTTTGAACCACTCCTGTGACACTAGTTATAGATTCCGATGCTTCACTTCAGGTTTACTGTATCCCTTGGACCTTCTTATTGACGATGAAACACAGAAATTGCATCGGAATTCAATAGAAGAAGCACAATGCCGACTTAAGTACAAGAGGACTGACTTATCTTACTGTCTATGTTTTGAACCAATCTTGTGACACTAGTTATAGATTCCGATGCTTCACTTCGGGTTTACTGCATCCCTTGGACCTCCTTATTGACGACGAAACACAGAAATTGCATCGGAATTAAATAGAAAAAGCACAATGCCGAGTTAAGTACAAGAAGACTGACTCCTCTTACTAACTATGTTTTGAACCATTCCTGTGACACTAGTTATAGTTTCCGATGCTTTACTTCAGGTTTACTGTATCCCTTTGACCTTCTTATTGACGATGAAAGACAGAAATTCCATCGGAATTAAATACAAAAGGCACAATGCTGATTTAAGTACAAGAAGACTACTCTTCCTACTGTCTATGTTTTGAACCATTCCTGTGACACTAGTTATAGATTCCGATGATTCACTTCACGTTTACTGTATCCTTTCGACCTTGTTATTGACGATGAAACACAGAAATTGCATCGGAATTAAATAGAAAAGGCACAATGCCGACTTAAGTACAAGAAGAATGACTCTTCCTACTGTCTATGTATTGAACCATTCCTGTGACACTAGTTATAGATTCCGATGCCTCACTTCAGGTTTACTGTATCCCTCTGACTTTCTTATTGACGATGAAACACAGAAATTGCATCGGAAATAAATACAAAAGGCACAATGCCGTCTCAAGCACAAGAAGACTGACTCATCCTACTGTCTACGCTTTGAACCATTCCTGTGACACTATTTATACATTCCGATGCTTCACTTCAGGTATACTGTACCCCTCTGACCTTCTTATTGACGTTGAAACACAGAAATTGCATCGGAATTAAATAGAAATGGCACAATGCCGACTTAAGTACAAGAAGACTCACTCTTCTTACTGACTAAGTTTGAACCATTATTGTGACACTAGTTATAGATTCCGATGCTCCACTTCAGGTTTACTGTATCCCTTGGACCTTCTTATAGACGATGAAACACGGAAATTGCATCGGGATTAAATAAAAAGGCACAATGCCGACTTAAGTACAAGAAGACTCTTCTTACTGACTATGATTTTAAATATTCCTGTGAGACTAGTTATAGTTTCCGATGCTTCACTTCAGGATTACTGTATCCCTCTTACCTTCTCATTGACGATGAAACACAGAAATTGCATCGGAATTTAATGCAAAAGGCACAGTGACGACTTAAGTATAAGAAGACTGACTCTTCCAACTCTCTATGATTTGAACCAATCCCGTGACACTAGTTACAGATTCCGATGCATCACTTCAAGTTTACTGTATCCCTCCGACCATCTTATTGACGATGAAACACAGAAATAGCATCGGAATTAAATACAAAAGGCACAATGCCGACTTAAGTACAAGAGGACTGACTCTTCTTACTGTCTATGATTTGACCCATTCCTGTAACACTAGTTATAGATTCCGATGCTTCACTTCAGGTTAACTGCATCCCTTGGACCTTCTTATTGACGACTAAACACAGAAATTGCATCGGAATTAAATAGAAAAAGCACAATGCCGACTTAAGTACAAGAAGACTGACTCTTCTTACTGTCTATGTTTGAACCATTCCTGTGACACTAGTTATAGATTCCGATGCTTCACTTCAGGTTTACTGTATCCCTCTGACTTTCTTATTGACGATGAAACACAGAAATTGCATCGGAATTCAATAGAAGAAGCACAATGCCGACTTAAGTACAAGAGGACTGACTTATCTTACTGTCTATGTTTTGAACCAATCTTGTGACACTAGTTATAGATTCCGATGCTTCACTTCGGGTTTACTGCATCCCTTGGACCTCCTTATTGACGACGAAACACAGAAATTGCATCGGAATTAAATAGAAAAAGCACAATGCCGAGTTAAGTACAAGAAGACTGACTCCTCTTACTAACTATGTTTTGAACCATTCCTGTGACACTAGTTATAGTTTCCGATGCTTTACTTCAGGATTACTGTATCCCTTGGACCTTCTTATTGACGATGAAAGACAGAAATTCCATCGGAATTAAATACAAAAGGCACAATGCTGATTTAAGTACAAGAAGACTGACTCTTCTTACTGTCTATGTTTGAACCATTCCTGTGACACTAGTTATAGATTCCGATGCCTCACTTCAGGTTTACTGTATCCCTCTGACTTTCTTATTGACGATGAAACACAGAAATTGCATCGGAAATAAATACAAAAGGCACAATGCCGTCTCAAGCACAAGAAGACTGACTCATCCTACTGTCTACGCTTTGAACCATTCCTGTGACACTATTTATACATTCCGATGCTTCACTACTTCAGGTATACTGTATCCCTCTGACCTTCTTATTGACGTTGAAACACAGAAATTGCATCGGAATTAAATAGAAATGGCACAATGCCGACTTAAGTACAAGAAGACTCACTCTTCTTACTGACTAAGTTTGAACCATTATTGTGACACTAGTTATAGATTCCGATGCTCCACTTCAGGTTTACTGTATCCCTTGGACCTTCTTATAGACGATGAAACACGGAAATTGCATCGGGATTAAATAAAAAGGCACAATGCCGACTTAAGTACAAGAAGACTCTTCTTACTGAGTATGATTTTAAATATTCCTGTGAGACTAGTTATAGTTTCCGATGCTTCACTTCAGGATTACTGTATCCCTCTTACCTTCTCATTGACGATGAAACACAGAAATTGCATCGGAATTTAATGCAAAAGGCACAGTGACGACTTAAGTATAAGAAGACTGACTCTTCCAACTCTCTATGATTTGAACCAATCCCGTGACACTAGTTACAGATTCCGATGCATCACTTCAAGTTTACTGTATCCCTCCGACCATCTTATTGACGATGAAACACAGAAATAGCATCGGAATTAAATACAAAAGGCACAGTGCCGACTTAAGTACAAGAGGACTGACTCTTCTTACTGTCTATGATTTGACCCATTCCTGTAACACTAGTTATAGATTCCGATGCTTCACTTCAGGTTAACTGCATCCCTTGGACCTTCTTATTGACGACTAAACACAGAAATTGCATCGGAATTAAATAGAAAAAGCACAATGCCGACTTAAGTACAAGAAGACTGACTCTTCTTACTGTCTATGTTTGAACCATTCCTGTGACACTAGTTATAGATTCCGATGCTTCACTTCAGGTTTACTGTATCCCTCTGACTTTCTTATTGACGATGAAACACAGAAATTGCATCGGAATTAAATATAAATAAGAAGGTCAGAGGGATACAGTATACCTGAAGTGAAGCATCGGAATGTATAAATAGTGTCACAGGAATGGTTCAAACATAGACAGTAAGAAGAGTCAGTCTTCTTGTACTTAAGTCGGCATTCTGCTTTCTCTATTTAATTCCGATGCTTCACTTCAGGTATACTGTATCCCTCTGACCTTCTTATTGACGATGAAACACAGAAATTGCATCGGAATTAAATATAAAAGGCACAATGCCGTCTTAAGTACAAGAGGACTGACTTATCTTACTGTCTATGTTTTGAACCAATCCTGTGACACTAGTTACAGATTCCGATGCTTCACTTCGGGTTTACTGCATCCCTTGGACCTCCTTATTGACGACGAAACACAGAAATTGCATCGGAATTATATTGAAACGGCACAATGCCGACTTAAGTACAAGAAGAATGACTCTTCCTACTGTCTATGTACTGAACCATTCCTGTGACACTAGTTACAGATTCCGATGCTTCACTTCAGGTTTACTGTATCCCTCTTACCTTCATATTGACGATGATACACAGAAATTGCATCGGAATTAAATACAAAAGGCACAGTGACGACTTAAGTATAGGAAGACTGACTCTTCCAACTCTCTATGATTTGAACCAATCCCGTGACACTAGTTACAGTTTCCGATGCAGCACTTCAAGTTTACTGTATCCCTCCGACCATCTTATTGACGATGAAACACAGAAATTGCATCGGAATTAAATACAAAAGGCACAATGCCGACTTAAGTACAAGAAGACTGCCTCTCCTTTCTGACTATGTTGTGAACATTTCCTGTGAGACCTGTTTTAGATTCCGATGCTTCACTATATGTTTATTGTATTCCTTCGACCTTCTTATTGACGATGAAACACAGAAATTGCATCGGAATTAAATACAAAAGGCACAATGCCGACTTAAGTACATGAAGACTGACTCTTCTTACTGTCTATGTTTAGAACCATTCCTGTGACACTAGTTATAGATTCCGATGCTTCCCTTCAGGTTTACTGTATCCCTCTGACCTTCTTATTGACGATGAAACACAGAAATTGCATCGGAATTAAATACAAAAGGCACAATGCCGACTTAAGTACAAGAAGACTGACTCTTCCTACTGTCTATGTTTTGAACCATTCCTGTGACACTAGTTATAGATTCCGATGCATCACTTCAGGTTTACTGTATCCCTTGGACCTTCTTATTGACGATGAAACACGAAAATTGCATCGGAATTAAATACAAAAAGGCACAATGTCGACTAAAGTGCAAGAAGACAGACTCTTCTTACTGTCTATGTTTTGAACCATTCCTGTGACACTAGTTATAGATTCCGATGATTCACTTCACGTTTACTGTATCCTTTCGACCTTCTTATTGACGATGAAACACAGAAATTGCATCGGAATTAAATAGAAAAGGCACAATGCCGACTTAAGTACAAGAAGAATGACTCTTCCTACTGTCTATGTATTGAACCATTCCTGTGACACTAGTTATAGATTCCGATGCCTCACTTCAGGTTTACTGTATCCCTCTGACTTTCTTATTGACGATGAAACACAGAAATTGCATCGGAAATAAATACAAAAGGCACAATGCCGTCTCAAGCACAAGAAGACTGACTCATCCTACTGTCTACGCTTTGAACCATTCCTGTGACACTATTTATACATTCCGATGCTTCACTTCAGGTATACTGTATCCCTCTGACCTTCTTATTGACGTTGAAACACAGAAATTGCATCGGAATTAAATAGAAATGGCACAATGCCGACTTAAGTACAAGAAGACTCACTCTTCTTACTGACTAAGTTTGAACCATTATTGTGACACTAGTTATAGATTCCGATGCTCCACTTCAGGTTTACTGTATCCCTTGGACCTTCTTATAGACGATGAAACACGGAAATTGCATCGGGATTAAATAAAAAGGCACAATGCCGACTTAAGTACAAGAAGACTCTTCTTACTGACTATGATTTTAAATATTCCTGTGAGACTAGTTATAGTTTCCGATGCTTCACTTCAGGATTACTGTATCCCACTTACCTTCTCATTGACGATGAAACACAGAAATTGCATCGGAATTTAATACAAAAGGCACAGTGACGACTTAAGTATAAGAAGACTGACTCTTCCAACTCTCTATGATTTGAACCAATCCCGTGACACTAGTTACAGATTCCGATGCATCACTTCAAGTTTACTGTATCCCTCCGACCATCTTATTGACGATGAAACACAGAAATAGCATCGGAATTAAATACAAAAGGCACAATGCCGACTTAAGTACAAGAGGACTGACTCTTCTTACTGTCTATGATTTGACCCATTCCTGTAACACTAGTTATAGATTCCGATGCTTCACTTCAGGTTTACTGCATCCCTTGGACCTTCTTATTGACGACTAAACACAGAAATTGCATCGGAATTAAATAGAAAAAGCACAATGCCGACTTAAGTACAAAAAGACTGACTCTTCTTACTGTCTATGTTTGAACCATTCCTGTGACACTAGTTATAGATTCCGATGCTTCACTTCAGGTTTACTGTATCCCTCTGACTTTCTTATTGACGATGAAACACAGAAATTGCATCGGAATTAAATATAAATAAGAAGGTCAGAGGGATACAGTATACCTGAAGTGAAGCATCGGAATGTATAAATAGTGTCACAGGAATGGTTCAAACATAGACAGTAAGAAGAGTCAGTCTTCTTGTACTTAAGTCGGCATTCTGCTTTTTCTATTTAATTCCGATGCTTCACTTCAGGTATACTGTATCCCTCTGACCTTCTTATTGACGATGAAACACAGAAATTGCATCGGAATTAAATATAAAAGGCACAATGCCGCCTTAAGTACAAGAGGACTGACTTATCTTACTGTCTATGTTTTGAACCAATCCTGTGACACTAGTTACAGATTCCGATGCTTCACTTCGGGTTTACTGCATCCCTTGGACCTCCTTATTGACGACGAAACACAGAAATTGCATCGGAATTAAATTGAAACGGCACAATGCCGACTTAAGTACAAGAAGAATGACTCTTCCTACTGTCTATGTACTGAACCATTCCTGTGACACTAGTTACAGATTCCGATGCTTCACTTCAGGTTTACTGTATCCCTCTTACCTTCATATTGACGATGATACACAGAAATTGCATCGGAATTAAATACAAAAGGCACAGTGACGACTTAAGTATAGGAAGACTGACTCTTCCAACTCTCTATGATTTGAACCAATCCCGTGACACTAGTTACAGTTTCCGATGCAGCACTTCAAGTTTACTGTATCCCTCCGACCATCTTATTGACGATGAAACACAGAAATTGCATCGGAATTAATTACAAAAGGCACAATGCCGACTTAAGTACAAGAAGACTGCCTCTCCTTTCTGACTATGTTGTGAACATTTCCTGTGAGACCTGTTTTAGATTCCGATGCTTCACTATATGTTTATTGTATTCCTTCGACCTTCTTATTGACGTTGAAACACAGAAATTGCATCGGAATTAAATACAAAAGGCACAATGCCGACTTAAGTACATGAAGACTGACTCTTCTTACTGTCTATGTTTAGAACCATTCCTGTGACACTAGTTATAGATTCCGATGCTTCACTTCAGGTTTACTGTATCCCTCTGACCTTCTTATTGACGATGAAACACAGAAATTGCATCGGAATTAAATACAAAAGGCAAAATGCCGACTTAAGTACAAGAAGACTGACTCTTCCTACTGTCTATGTTTTGAACCATTCCTGTGACACTAGTTATAGATTCCGATGCATCACTTCAGGTTTACTGTATCCCTTTGACCTTCTTATTGACGATGAAACACGAAAATTGCATCGGAATTAAATACAAAAAGGCACAATGTCGACTAAAGTGCAAGAAGACAGACTCTTCTTACTGTCTATGTTTTGAACCTTTTCTCTGATACTAGTTATAGATTCCGATGCTTCACTTCAGTTTTTATGTATCCCTCTGACCTTCTTCTTGATGATGAAACCACAGAAATTGCATCGGAATTAAATAGAAAAGGCACAAAGCCGACATAAGTATAAGAAGTCTGACTCTTCTTACTGTCTATGATTTGAACCATTCCTGTGACACTAGTTATAGATTCCGATGCTTCACTTCAGGTGTACTGTATCCCTTGGACCTTCTTATTGACAATGAAACACAGAAATTGCATCGGGATTAAATACAAAAGGAACAATTCCGACGTAAGTACAAGTAGACTGACTATTCTTACTGTCTAAGTTTTGAACCATTCCTGTGACACTAGTTATAGAATCTGATGCTTCACTTCAGTTTTACTGTATCCGTCCGACCTTCTTTTTACGATGAAACACAGAAATTCCATCGGAATTAAATACAAAAGGGACAATGCCGACTTAAGTACAAGAAGACTGACTCTTCCTACTGTCTATGTTTTGAAGCATCCCTGTGACACGAGTTATAGATTCCGAGGCTTCACTACAGGTTTACTGTATCCCTCTGACCTTCTTATTGACAATGAAACACAGAAATTGCATCGGAATTAAATAGAATAGGCACAATGCCGACTTAAGTACAAGAAGACTGACTCTTCTTACTAACTATGCTTTGAACCATTCCTGTGACACTAGTTATAGTTTCCGATGCTTTACTTCAGGTTTTCTGTTACCCTTGGACCTTCTTATTGACGATGAAAGACAGAAATTGCATCGGAATTAAATTCAAAAGGCACAATGCCGACTTAAGTACAAGAAGACTGACTCTTCCTACTGTCTATGTTTTGAACCATTCCTGTGACACTAGTTATAGATTCCGATGATTCACTTCACGTTTACTGTATCCTTTTTACCTTCTTATTGACGAAGAAACACAGAAATTGCATCGGAATTAAATTGAAGCGGCACAATGCCAACTTAAGTACAAGAAGAATAACTCTTCCTACTGTCTATGTATTGAACCATTCCTGTGACACTAGTTATAGATTCCGATGCTTCACTTCAGGTTTACTGTATCCCTCTGACTTTCTTATTGACGATGAAACACAGAAATTGCATCGGAAATAAATACAAAAGGCACAATGCCGACTCAAGCACAAGAAGACTGACTCATCCTACTGTCTATGATTTGAACCATTCCTGTGACACTATTAATACATTCCAATGCTTCGCTTCAGGTTTACTGTATCCCTCTGACCTTCTTATGGACGATGAAACACAGAAATTGCATCGGAATTAAATAGAAATGGCACAATGACGACATAAGTACAAGAAGACTCACTCTTGTTACTGACTATGTTTGAACCATTCCTGTGACACTAGTTGTAGATTCCGATGCTTCACTTCAGGTTTACTGTATCCCTTGGACCTTCTTATAGACGATGAAACACAGAAATTGCATCGGGATTAAATAATAAGGCACAATGCCGACTTAAGTACAAGAAGACTGACTCTTCTTACTGACTACGATTTTAACCATTCCTGTGACACTATTTATAGATTCTGATGCTTCACGTCAGGTTTACTGTATCCCTCTGACTTTATTATTGACGATGAAACACAGAAATTGCATCGGAAATAAATACAAAAGGCACAATGCCGACTCAAGCACAAGAAGACTGACTCATCCTACTGTCTATGATTTGAACCACTCCTGTAACACTATTAATACATTCCGATGCTTCACTTCAGGTTTACTGTATACCTCTGACCTTCTTATGGACGATGAAACACAGAAATTGCATCGGAATTAAATAGAAATGGCACAATGACGACTTAAGTATAAGAAGACTGACTCTTCCAAGTCTCAATGATTTAACCAATCCCGTGACACTAGTTACAGATTCCGATGCAGCACTTCAAGTTTACTGTATCCCTCCGACCATCTTATTGCCGATGAAACACAGAAATTGCATCGGAATTAAATGCAAAAGGCACAATGCCGACTTACGTACAAGACGACTGACTCATCTTACTGTCTATGCTTTGAACCATTCCTATGACTCTAGTTATAGATTCCGATGCTTCACATCAGGTTTACTGTATCCCTCTGACCTTCTTCTTGATGATGAAACACAGAAATTGCATCGGAATTAAATAGAAAAGGCACAAAGCTGACTTAGGTATAGGAAGTCTGACTCCTCTTACTGTCTATGATTTGAACCATTCCTGGACACTAGTTATAGATTCCGATGCTTCACTTCATGTGTACTGTATCCCTTGGACCTTTTTATTGACGATGAAACACAGAAATTGCATCGAAATTAAATACAAAAGGCACAATGCCGACGTAAGTACATATAGACTGACTCTTCTTACTATCTATGTTTTGAACCATTCCTGTGACACTAGTTATAGATTCTGATGCTTCACCTCACTTTTACTGTATCCCTCTGACCTTGTTATTGACGATGAAACACAGAAATTGCATCGGAATTAAATACAAAAGGCACAATGCCGACTTAAGTACAAGAAGACTGACTCTTCCTACTGTCTATGTTTTGTAGCATCCCTGTGGCACTAGTTGTGGATTCCGAGGCTTCACTTCAGGATTACTGTATCCCTCTTACCTTCTTATTGACGATGAAACACAGAAATTGCATCGGTATTTAAGGCACAACGCCGTCATAAGTACAAGAGGACAGACTCTTCTTACTGTCTATGTTTTGAACCGTTCCTGTGACACTAATTATAGATTCCGATGTTTCACTTCAGGTTTACTGCATCCCTTCGACCTTCTTATTGACGGCGAAACACAGAAGTTGCATCGGAATTAAATAGATAAAGCACAATGCCGACTTAAGTACAAGAAGACTGACTCTTCCTACTGTCTATGTTTTGAAGCATCCCTGTGACACTAGATATAGATTCCGAGGATTCACTTCAGGTTTACTGTATCCCTCTGACCCTCTTGTTGACAATGAAACACAGAAATTGTATCGGAATTAAATAGAATAGGCACAATGCCGACTTCAGTACAAGAAGACTGACTCTTCTTACTAACTCTGTTTTGATCCATTCCTGTGACACTAGTAATAGTTTCCGATGCTTTACTTCAGGTTTACTGTATCCCTTGGACCTTCTTATTGACGATGAAAGACAGAAATTGTATCGGAATTAAACACAAAAGGCACAATGCCGACTTAAGTACAAGAAAACTGACTCTTCCTACTGTCTATGTTTTGAACCATTCCTGTGACACTAGTTATAGATTCCGATGATTCACTTCACGTTTACTATATCCTTTCGACCTTCTTATTGACGATGAAACACAGATATTGCATCGGAATCAAATAGAAAAGGCACAATGCCGACTTAAGTACAAGAAGAATGACTCTTCCTACTGACTATGTATTGAACCATTCCTGTGATACTAGTTATAGATTCCGATGCTTAACTTCAGGTTTACTGTATCCCTCTGACTTTCTTAATGACGATGAAACACAGAAATTGCATCGGAAATAAATACAAAAGGCACAATGCCGACTCAAGCACAAGAAGACTGACTCTTCCTACTGTCTATGTTTTGAACCATTCCTGTGACACTATTTATACATTCCGATGCTTCACTTCAGGTTTACTGTGTCCCTCTGACCTTCGTATTGACGATGAAACACAGACATTGCATCGGAATTAAATAGAAATGGCACAATGCCGACTTAAGTACAAGAAGACCCACTCTTCTTACTGACTATGTTTGAACCATTCCTGTGACACTAGTTATAGATTCCGATGCTCCACTTCAGGTTCACTGTATCCCTTGGACCTTCTTATAGACGATGAAATACAGAGATTGCATCGGGATTAAATAAAAAGGCACAATGCCGACTTAAGTACAAGAAGACTGACTCTTCTTATTTACTATTATTTTAACTATTCCTGTGACACTAGTTATAGTTTCCGATGCTTCACTTCAGGATTACTGTATCCATCTTACCTTCTTATTGACGATGAAACACAGAAATTGCATCGGAATTAAATACAAAAGGCACAGTGACGACATAAGTATAAGAAGACTGACTCTTCCAACTCTCTATGATCTGAACCAATCCCATGACACTAGTTACAGATACCGATGCATCACTTCAAGTTTACTGTATCCCTCCGACCATCTTATTGACGATGAAACACAGAAATTGCGTCGGAATTAAATAGAAAAGGCACAATGCCGACTTACGTACAAGAAGACTGACTCAGCTTACTGTCTATGTTTTGAACCACTCCTGTGACACTAGTTATAGATTCCGATGCTTCACTTCAGGTTCACTGTATCCTTTGGACCTTCTTATTGACGATGAAACACAGAAATTGCATCGGAATTAAATAGAAGAAGCACAATGCCGACTTAAGTACAAGAAGACTGACTCTTCTTACTAACTATGTTTTGAACCATTCCTGTGACACTAGTTATAGTTTCCGATGCTTTACTTCAGGTTTACTGTATCCCTTGGACCTTCTTATTGACGATGAAAGACAGAAATTGCATCGGAATTAAATACAAAAGGCACAATGCTGACTTAAGTACAAGAAGACTGACTCTTCCTACTGCCTATGTTTTGAACCATTCCTTTGACACTAGTTATAGATTCCGATGATTCACTTCACGTTTACTGTATCGTTTCGACCTTCTTATTGACGATGAAACACAGAAATTGCATCGGAATTAAATAGAAAAGGCACAATGCCGACTTAAGTACAAGAAGAATGACTCTTCCTACTGTCTATGTATTGAACCATTCCTGTGACACTAGTTATAGATTCCGATGCTTCACTTCAGGTTTACTGTATCCCTCTGACTTTCTTATTGACGATGAAACACAGAAATTCCATCGGAAATAAATACAATAGGCACAATGTCGACTCAAGCACAAGAAGACTGACTCTTCCTACTGTCTATGCTTTGAACCATTCCTGTGACACTATTTATACATTCCGATGCTTCACTTCAGGTTTACTGTGTCCCTCTGACCTTCTTATTGACGATGAAACACAGAAATTGCATCGGAATTAAATAGAAATAGCACAATGTCGACTTAAGTACAAGAAGACTCACTCTTCTTACTGACTATGTTTGTACCATTCCTGTGACACTACTTATAGATTCCGATGCTCCACTTCTGGTTTACTGTGTCCCTTGGACCTTCTTATAGACGATGAAACACAGAAGTTGCATCGGGATTAAATAAAAAGGCACATAGCCGACTTAAGTACAAGAAGACTGACTCTTCTTACTGACTATTATTTTAAGTATTCCTGCGACACTAGTTATAGTTTCCGATGCTTCACTTCAGGATTACTGTATCCATCTTACCTTCTTATTGACGATGAAACACAGAAATTGCATCGGAATTAAATACAAAAGGCACAGTGACGACTTAAGTATAAGAAGACTGACTCTTCCTACTCTCTATGATTTGAACCAATCCCGTGACACTAGTTACAGATTCCAATGCATCCCTTCAAGTTTACTGTATCCCTCCGACCATCTTATTGACGATGAAACACAGAAATTGCATCGGAATTAAATACAAAAGGCACAATGCCGACTTACGTACAAGAAGACTGACTCATCTTACTGTCTATGTTTTGAACCATTCCTGTGACACTAGTTATAGATTCCGATGCTTTACTTCAGGTTTACTGTATCCCTTGGACCTTCTTATTGACGATGAAAGACAGAAATTGAATCGGAATGAAATAGAAAAGGCACAATGCCGACTTAAGTACGAGAAGACTGACTCTTCCCACTGCCTATGCTTTGAACCATTCCTGTGACACTAGTTATAGAATCCTATGCTTCACTTCAGGTATACTGTATCCCTTGGACCCTCTTATTGACGATGATACACAGAAATTGCATCGGAATTAAATACAAAAGGCACAATGCCGACTTAAGTACAAGAGGACTGACTCTTCTTACTGTCTATGATTTGACCCATTCCTGTAACACTAGTTATAGATTCCGATGCTTCACTTCAGGTTTACTGCATCCCTTAGACCTTCTTATTGACGACTAAACACAGAAATTGCATCGGAATTAAATAGAAAAAGCACAATGCCGACTTAAGTACAAGAAGACTGACTCTTCTTACTGTCTATGTTTGAACCATTCCTGTGACACTAGTTATAGATTCCGATGCTTCACTTCAGGTATACTGTATATCTCTGACCGTCTTATTGACGATGAAACACAGAAATTGCATCGGAATTAAATATAAAAGGCACAATGCCGTCTTAAGTACAAGAGGACTGACTTATCTTACTGTCTATGTTTTGAACCAATCCTGTGACACTAGTTATAGATTCCGATGCTTCACTTCGGGTTTACTGCATCCCTTGGACCTCCTTATTGACGACGAAACACAGAAATTGCATCGGAATTAAATAGAAAAAGCACAATGTCGAGTTAAGTACAAGAAGACTGACTCCTCTTACTAACTATGTTTTGAACCATTCCTGTGACACTAGTTATAGTTTCCGATGCTTTACTTCAGGTTTACTGTATCCCTTGGACCTTCTTATTGACGATGAAAGACAGAAATTCAATTGGAATTATATACAAAAGGCACAATGCTGATTTAAGTACAAGAAGACTGACTCTTCCTACTGTCTATGTTTTGAACCATTCCTGTGACACTAGTTATAGATTCCGATGATTCACTTCACGTTTACTGTATCCTTTCGACCTTCTTATTGACGATGAAACACAGAAATTGCATCGGAATTAAATAGAAAAGGCACAATGCCGACTTAAGTACAAGAAGAATGACTCTTCCTACTGTCTATGTATTGAACCATTCCTGTGACACTAGTTATAGATTCCGATGCTTCACTTCAGGTTTACTGTATCCCTCTGACTTTCTTATTGACGATGAAACACAGAAATTGCATCGGAAATAAATACAAAAGGCACAATGCCGTCTCAAGCATAAGAAGACTGACTCATCCTACTGTCTACGTTTTGAACCATTCCTGTGACACTATTTATACATTCCGATGCTTCACTTCAGGTATACTGTATCCCTCTGACCTTCTTATTGACGTTGAAACACAGAAATTACATCGGAATTAAATAGAAATGGCACAATGCCGACTTAAGTACAAGAAGACTCACTCTTCTTACTGACTAAGTTTGAACCATTATTGTGACACTAGTTATAGATTCCGATGCTCCACTTCAGGTTTACTGTATCCCTTGGACCTTCTTATAGACGATGAAACACGGAAATTGCATCGGGATTAAATAAAAAGGCACAATGCCGACTTAAGTACAAGAAGACTCTTCTTACTGACTATGATTTTAAATATTCCTGTGACACTAGTTATAGTTTCCGATGCTTCACTTCAGGATTACTGTATCCCTCTTACCTTCTTATTGACGATGAAACACAGAAATTGCATCGGAATTTAATACAAAAGGCACAGTGACGACTTAAGTATAAGAAGACTGACTCTTAAAACTCTCTATGATTTGAACCATTCCTGTGACACTAGTTATAGATTCCGATGATTCACTTCACGTTTACTGTATCCTTTCGACCTTCTTATAGACGATGAAACACAGAAATTGCATCGGAATTAAATAGGAAAGGCACAATGCCGACTTAAGTACAAGAAGAATGACTCTTCCTACTGTCTACGTGTTGAACCATTCCTGAGACACTAGTTATAGATTCCGATGCTTCACTTCAGGTTTACTGTATCCCTCTGACTTTCTTATTGACGATGAAACACAGAAATTGCATCGGAAATAAATACAAAAGGCACAATGCCGTCTCAAGCACAAGAAGACTGACTCATCCTACTGTCTACGTTTTGAACCATTCCTGTGACACTATTTATACATTCCGATGCTTCACTTCAGGTTTACTGTATCCCTCTGACCTTCTTATTGACGTTGAAACACAGAAATTGCATCAGAATTAAATAGAAATGGCACAATGCCGATTTAAGTACAAGAAGACTCACTCTTCTTACTGACTATGTTTGAACCATTATTGTGACACTAGTTATAGATTCCGATGCTCAACTTCAGGTTTACTGTATCCCTTGGACCTTCTTATAGACGATGAAACACGGAAATTGCATCGGGATTAAATAAAAAGGCACAATGCCGACTTAAGTACAAGAAGACTCTTCTTACTGACTATGATTTTAAATATTCCTGTGACACTAGTTATAGTTTCCGATGCTTCACTTCAGGTTTACTGTATCCCTCTTACCTTCTTATTGACGATGAAACACAGAAATTGCATCGGAATTCAATACAAAAGGCACAGTGACGACTTAAGTATAAGAAGACTGACTCTTCCAAATCTCTATGATTTGAACCAATCCCGTGACACAAGTCACAGATTCCGATGCATCACTTCAAGTTTACTGTATCCCTCCGACCATCTTATTAACGATGCAACACAGAAATTGCATCGGAATTAAATACAAAAGGCACAATGCCGACTTACGTACAAGAAAACTGACTCATCTAACTGTCTATGTTTTGAACCATTCCTGTGACACTAGTTACAGATTCCGATGCTTCACTTCAGGTTTACTGTATCCCTTGGACCTTCTTATTGACGACGAAACACAGAAATTGAATCGGAATTAAATAGAAAATGCACAATGCGTACTTAAGTACAAGAAGACTGACTCTTCCCACTGCCTATGATTTGAACCAATTCCTGTGACACTAGTTATAGTTTCCGATGCTTCACGTCAGGTTTACTGTATCCCTCTGGCCTTCTTATTGACGATGAAACACAGAAATTGCATCGGAATTAAAAAGAAAAGGCACAATGCCAACTTCAGTACAAGAATACTGACTCTTCTTACTGTCTATGCTTTGAACCATTCCTGTGACACTAGTTATACATTCCGATGCTTCACTTCAGGTTTACTGTATCCCTTTGACATTCTCATTGACGATGAAACACAGAAATTGTGTCGGAATTAAATACAAAAGGCACAATGCCGACTTGTACAAGTAGACTGACTCTTCCTAGTGTTTATGTTTTAACCATTCCTGTGACACTAGTTATAGAATCCGATGCTTCACTTCGGGTTTGCTCCACCCTCTGCTCTTCTTATTGACGATGAAACACAGAAATTGCATCGAATTTAAATACAATAGGCACAATGCCGACTTAAGTACAAGAAGACTGACTCTTCTTACTGTCTATGTTTTGAACCGTTTCTGTGACACTAGTTATAGATTCCGATGCTTCACCTCAGGTTTACTGTATCCCTTGGACCTTCTTATTGACGACGAAACACAGAAATTGCATCGGAATTAAATAGAAAAGGCACATTGCCGACTTAAGTACAAGAAGACTGATTCTTCCGCGTCTATGCTTTGAACCATTCCTGTGACACTATATTTAGATTCCGATGCTTCACTTCAGGTTTACTGTATCCCTTGGACCTTCTTATTGACGACGAAACACAGAAATTGCATCGGGATTAAATACAAAAGGCACAATGCCGACTTGTACAAGTAGACTGACTCTTCCTAGTGTTTATGTTTTAACCATTCCTGTGACACTAGTTATAGATTCCGATGCTTAACTTCAGGTTTACTGTATCCCTCTGACCTTCTTATTGACGATGAAACACAGAAATTACATCGGAATTAAATACAACAGCCACAATGCGGACTCAAATACAGGATGACTGACTCCTCTTACTGTCTATGTTTTGAACCATTCCTGTGACACTAGTTATAGATTCCGATGCTTCACTTCAGGTTTACTGTATCCCTTGGACCTTCTTATTGACGACGAAACACAGAAATTGCATCGGGATTAAATACAAAAGGCACAATGCCGACTTAAGTACAAGCAGACTGACTCTTCCTACTGTTTATGTTTTAACCATTCCTGTGACACTAGTTATAGATTCCGATGCTTAACTTCAGGTTTACTGTATCCCTCTGACCTTCTTATTGACGATGAAACTCAGAAATTACATCGGAATTAAATACAACAGCCACAATGCGGACTCAAATACAGGATGACTGGCTCTTCTTACTCTCTATGTTTTGAACCTTTCCTGTTAGACAGGTTTTAGATTCCGATGCTTCACTTCAGGTTTACTGTATCCCTCTGGCCTTCTTATTGACGATGAAAGACAGAAATTGCATCGGAATTAAAAAGAAAAGGCACAATGCCAACTTAAGTACAAGAATACTGACTTTTCTTACTGTCTATGTTTTGAACCATTCCTGTGACACTAGTTATACATTCCGAAGCTTCACTTCAGGTTTACTGTATCCCTTTGACCTTCTCAATGACGATGAAACACAGAAATTGTGTCGGAATTTAATACAAAAGGCACAATGCCGACTCAAGTACAAGAAGACTGACTCTTCTTACTGTTTATGTTTTGAACCATTCCTGTGACACTAGTTATAGATTCCGATGCTTCACTTCAGGTTTACTGTATCCCTTGGACCTTCTTATAGACGACGAAACGCAGAAATTGCATCGGGATTAAATACAAAAGGCACAATGCCGACTCAAGTACAAATAGACTGACCCTTCCTACTGTTTATGTTTTAACCATCCCTGCGACTCTAGATATAGATTCAGATGCTTCACTTCAGGTTTACTGTATCCCTTGGACCTTCTTATAGACGACGTAACACAGATATTTCATCGGAATTAAATAGAAAAGGCACAATGCCGACTTAAATACAAGATTACTGACTCTTCCTACTGTCTATGTTTTGAACCATTCCACTGACACTAGTTATAGATTCCGATTCTTCACTTCTGGTTTACTGTATCCCTCTGACATTCTTATTGACGATGAAACACAGAAATTGCTTCGGAATTAAATACAAGCGGAACAATGCCGACTCAAGTCCAAGAAGACTGACTCTTCTTACTGACTATGTTGTGAACATTTCCTGTGAGACCGGTCTTAGATTCCGATGCTTCACTATATGTTTACTGTATCCCTTGGACCTTCTTATTGACGATGAAACAAAGAAATTTCATCGGAATTAAATACAAGAGGCACAATGCCGACTTAAGTACAAGAAGACTAACTCTTCCGTGGCTATGTTTTGAACCATTCCTGTGACACTAGATATAGATTTCGATGCTTCACTTCAGGTTTACTGTATCCCTTGTACCTTCTTATTGACGACGAAACACAGAAATTTCATCGGAATTAAATGGAAAGTGCACAATGCCGACTTGAGTACAAGAAGACTGACTCTTCCTACTGTCTATGTTTTGAACCATTCCTGTGACACTAGTTATAGATTCCGAAGCTTCACTTCAGGTTTACTGTATCCTTTGGACCGTATTATTGACGAAGAAACACAGATATTGCATCGGAATTAAATACAAAATGCACAATGCCGAATAAAATATTAAATACAAAGGGCACAATTCCGACCTAAGTACAAGAGGACTGACTCTTCTTACTGTCTATGCTTTGAACCATTCCTGTGACACTAGTTATAGATTCCGATGCTTCACTTCAGGTTTACTGTATCCCTTGGACCTTCTTATTGACGACGAAACACAGAAATTGCATCGGAATTAAACAGAAAAGGCACAATGTAGACTTAAGTACAAGAAGGCTGACTGTTCCCACTGCCTATGTTTAGAACCATTCCTGTGACACTAGTTATAGATTCCGATGCTTCACTTCAGGTATACTGTATCCCTCTGACCTTCTTATTGACGATGAAACACAGAAATTGCTTCGGAATTAAATATAAAAGGCACAATGCCGTCTTAAGTACAAGAGGACAGACTCTTCTTACTGTCTATGTTTTGAACCAATCCTGTGACACTAGTTATAGATTCCGATGCTTCACTTCAGGTTTACTGCATCCTTGGTCCTTCTTGTTGACGACGAAACACAGAAATTGCATCGGAATTAAATAGAAAAAGCACAATGCCGACTTAACTACAAGAAGACTGACTCTTCCCACTGTCTGTGATTTGAAGCATCCCTGTGACACTAGTTATATATTCCGAGGATTCACTTCAGGTTTACTGTATCCCTCTGACCTTCTTATTGACAATGAAACACAGAAATAGCATCGGAATTAAATCGAATAGGCGCAATGCCGACTTAAGTACAAGAAGACTGACTCTTCCTACTAACTATGTTTTGAACCATTCCTGTGACACTAGTTTTAGTTTCCGATGCTTTACTTTAGGTTTACTGTATCCCTTGGACCTTATTATTGACGATGAAAGTCAGAAATTGCATCGGAATTAAATAGAAGAGGCACAATGCCGACTTAAGTACAAGAAGACTGACTCTTAATACTAACTATGTTTTGAACTTTTCCTGTGATACTAGATATAGTTTCCGATGCTTTACTTCAGGTTTACTGTATCCCTTGGACCTTCTTATTGACGACGAAAGACAGAAATTGCATCGGAATTAATTACAAAATGCTCAATGCCGACTTAAGAACAAGTAGACAGGCACTTCTTACCGTCTATGTTTTGAACCATTCCTGTGACACTAGTTAGAGATTCTGATGCTTCACTTCAGGTTTACTGTATCCCTTGGACCTTCTTATTGACGACGAAACACAGAAATTGCATCGGAATTAAATTGGAAAGGCACTATGCCGACTTAAGTACAAGAAGACTGACTCTTACTATTGTCTATGTTTTGAATAATTGCTGTGACACTAGTTATAGATTCCGATGCTTCACTTCAGGTTTACTGAATCCCTCTGACCTTCTTATTGACGATCAAACACAGAAATTGCATCGGAACTGAATAGAGAAAGCACAATGTCGGCTTAAGTACAAGAAGACTGACTCTTCTTACTGTCTATGTTTTGAACCATTCCTGTGACACTAGTTATAGAATCTGATGCTTCACCTCACTTTCACTGTATCCCTCTGACCTTCGTATTGACGATGAAACACAGAAATTGCATCGGAATTAAATACAAAAGGCACAATGCCGACTTAAGTACAAGAAGACTGACTCTTCCTACTGTCTATGCTTTGAAGCATCCCTGTGACACTAGTTATAGATTCCGATGCTTCACTTCAGGTATACTGTATCCCTCTGACCATCTTATTGACGATGAAACACAGAAATTGCATCGGAATTTAATATAAAAGACACAATGCCGTCTTCAGTACAAGAGGACTGACTCTTCTTACTGTCTATGTTTTGAACCATTCCTGTGACACTAGTTATAGATTCCGATGCTTCACTTCGGGTTTACTGCATCCTTTGGACCTTCTTATTGATGACGAAACATAGAAATTGCATCGGAATTAAATAGAAAAAGCACAATGCCGACTTAAGTACAAGAAGACTGACTGTTCTTACTAACTATGTTTTGAACCATTCCTGTGACACTAGTTATAGTTTCCGATGCTTTACTTCAGGTTTACTGTATCGCTTGGACCTTCTTATTGACGATGAAAGACAGAAATTGCATCGGAATTAAATACAAAAGGCACAATGCTGACTTAAGTACAAGAAGACTGACTCATCTTACTGTCTATGTTTTGAACCATTCCTGTGACACTAGTTATAGATTCCGATGCTTCACTTCAGGTTTACTGTATCCGTTGGACCTTCTTATTGACGACGAAAAACAGAAATTGAATCGGAATTAAATAGAACAGGCACAATGCCGACTTAAGTACAAGAAGACTGACTCTTCCCACTGCCTATGTTTTGAACCATTCCTGTGACACTAGTTATAGATTCCGATGCTTCACTTCAGGTATACTGTATCCCTTTGACCTTCTTAATGACGACGAAACACAGAAATTGCATCGGAATTAAATAGATAAGGCACAATGCCGACTTAAGTACTAGAGGACTGACTGTTCTTACTAACTATGATAAGAACCATTCCTGTGACACTAGTTATAGATTCCGATGCTTCACTTCAGGCTTACTGCATCCCTTGGACCTTCTTATTGACGACGAAACACAGAAATTGCATCGGATTAAATAGAAAAAGCACAATGCCGACTTAAGTACATGAAGACTGACTCTTCTTACTGTCTATGTTTGAACCATTCCTGTTACACTAGTTATAGATTCCGATGCTTCACTTCAGGTTTACTGTATCCCTCTGACTTTCTTATTGACGATGAAACGCAGAAATTGCATCGGAAATAAATACAAAAGGCACAATGCCGACTCAAGCACAAGGAGACTGACTCTTCCTACTGTCTACGTTTTTAACCATTCCTGTGACACTATTTATACATTCCGACGCTTAACTTCTGGTTTACTGTGTCCCTCTGACCTTCTTATTGACGATGAAACACAGAAATTGCATCGGAATTAAATAGAAGTGGCACTATGCCGACTTAAGTACAAGAAGACTCACTCTTCTTACTGACTATGTTTGAACCATTCCTGTGCCACTAGTTATAGATTCCGATGCTCCACTTCAGGTTTACTGTATCCCTTGGACCTTCTTATTGACGATGAAACACAGAATTTGCATCGGGATTAAATAAAAAGGCACAATGCCGACTTAAGTACAAGAAGACTGACTCTTCTTACTGACTATGATTTTAACCATTCCTGTGACACTAGTTATAGTTTCCGATGCTTCACTTCAGGATTACTGTATCCATCTTACCTTCTTATTGACGATGAAACACAGAAATTGCATCGGAATTAAATACAAAAGGCACAGTGACGACTTAAGTATAAGAAGACTGACTCTTCCAACTGTCTATGATTTGAACCAATCCCGTGACACTAGTTACAGATTCCGATGCATCACTTCAAGTTTACTGTATCCCTCCGACCAACTTATTGACGATGAAACACAGAAATTGCATCGGAATTAAATACAAAAGGCACAATGCCGACTTACGTACAAGAAGACTGACTCATCTTACTGTCTATGATTTGAACCATTCCTGTGACACTAGTTATAGATTCCGATGCTTCACTTCAGGTTTACTGAATCCCTTGGACCTTCTTATTGACGATGAAACACAGAAATTGAATCGGAATTAAATAGAAAAGGCACAATGCCGACCTAAGTACAAGAAGACTGACTCTTCCCACTGCCTAAGTTTTGAACCATTGCTGTGACACTAGTTATGGATTCCGATGCTTCCCTTCAGGTATACTGTATCCCTTGGACCTTCTTATTGACGATGAAACACAGAAATTGCATCGGAATTAAATTGAAAAGGCACAATGCCGACTTAAGTACAAGAGGACTGACTCTTCTAATTGTCTATGTTTGAACCATTCCTGTGACTCTAGTTATTGATTCCGATGCTTCACTTCAGGTTTACTGAATCCCTTGGACCCTCTTATTGACGACGACACACAGAAATTGCATCGGAATTAACTAGAAAAAGCACAATGCCGACTTAAGTACTAGAAGACTGACTCTTCTTACTGTCTATGTTTGAACCATTCCTGTGACACTAGTTATAGATTCCGATGCTTCACTTCAGGTATACTGTATCCCTCTGACCATCTTATTGACGATGAAACACAGAAATTGCATCGGAATTTAATATAAAAGGCACAATGCCGTCTTCAGTACAAGAGGACTGACTCTTCTTACTGTCTATGTTTTGAACCATTCCTGTGACACTAGTTATAGATTCCGATGCTTCACTTCGGGTTTACTGCATCCTTTGGACCTTCTTATTGATGACGAAACATAGAAATTGCATCGGATTAAATAGAAAAAGCACAATGCCGACTTAAGTACATGAAGACTGACTCTTCTTACTGTCTATGTTTGAACCATTCCTGTTACACTAGTTATAGATTCCGATGCTTCACTTCAGGTATATTGTATCCCTCTGACCTTTTTATTGTCGATGAAACAAAGAAAATGCATCGGAATTAAATATAAAAGGCACAATGCCGACTTAAGTACAAGAAGAATGGCTCTTCCTACTGTCTATGTATTGAACCATTCCTGTGACACTAGTTATGGATTCCGATGCTTCACTTCAGGTTTACTGTATCCCTCTGACTTTCTTATTGACGATGAAACGCAGAAATTGCATCGGAAATAAATACAAAAGGCACAATGCCGACTCAAGCACAAGGAGACTGACTCTTCCTACTGTCTACGTTTTGAACCATTCCTGTGACACTATTTATACATTCAGACGCTTAACTTCTGGTTTACTGTATCCCTCTGACCTTCTTATTGACGATGAAACACAGAAATTGCATCGGAATTAAATAGAAATGGCTCAATGCCGACTAAAGTACAAGAAGACCCACTCTTCTTACTGACTGTGTTTGAACCATTCCTGTGACACTAGTTATAGATTCCGATGCTTCACTTCAGGTATACTGTATCCCTTGGACCTTCTTATTTACGATGAAACACAGAAATTGCATCGGAATTAAATACAAATGGCACAATAACGACTTAAGTACAAGAAGACTGATTCTTCTTACTGTCTATGTTTAGAACCATTCCTGTGACACTAGTTATAGATTCCTTTGCTTCACTTCGTGTTTACTGTATCCCTCTGACCTTCTTATTTACGATGAAACACAGAAATTGCATCGGAATTAAATACAAAAGCACAATGCCGACTTAATTACAAGAAGACTGACTCTTCTTACTGTCTATGATTTGAACCATTCTGGTGACACTAGTTATAGTTTCCGATGCTTCACTTCAGGTTTACTGTATCACTTGGAGCTTCTTATTGACGATGAAACACAGAAATTGCATCGGAATTTAATACAAAAGGCACAATGCCGACTAAAGTACAAGAAGACTGACTCTTCTAACTGTCTATGCTTTGAACAATTCCTGTGACACTAGTTACAGATTCCGATGCTTCACTTCAGGTTTACTGTATCCCTTTGACCTTCTTATCGAGGATGAAACACAGAAATTGCATCGGAATTAAATAAAAGAGGCACAATGCCGACTTAAGTACAAGAAGACTGACTCTTCTTACTTCCTATGATTTGAACCATTCCGGTGACACTAGTTATAGATTCCGATGCTTCACTTCAGGTTTACTGTATCACTTGGACCTTGTTATTGACGATGAAACACAGAAATTCCATCGGACTTGATTACTAAATGCACAGTGCCGACTTAAGTACAAGAAGACTGAATCTTCTTACTGACTATGTTGTGAACATCTCCTGTGAGACCAGTTTTAGATTCCGATGCTTCACTATATGTTTACTGTATCCCTTGGACCTTCTTATTAACGATGAAACACAGAAATTGCATCGGAATTAAATACAAAAGGCACAATGCCGTTTTAAGTACAAGAAGACTGACTCGTCCTACTGTCTATGTTTTGAACCATTCCTGAGACACTACTTATAGATTCCGATGCAACACTTCAGGTTTACTGTATCCCTTGGACATTCTTATTGACGATGAAACACAGAATTTGCACGGAATTACATACAAAAGGCACAATGACGACTTAAGTACAAGAAGACTGACTCTTCCTACTGTCTATGTTTTGAACCATTCCTGTGACACTAGTTATAAATTCCGATGCATCACTTCAGGTTTACTGTATCCCTTGGACCTTCTTTTCGACGATGAAACACAGAAATTGCATCGGAATTAAATACAAGAGGCACAATGCCGACTTAAGTACAAGAAGACTGACTCTTCCTAGTGTATATGTTTTGAACCATTCCTGTGACACTAGTTATAGATTCCGATGCTTCACTACAGGTTTACTGTATCCCTCTGACATTCTTATTGTCGATGAAACACAGAAATTGCATCGGAATTAAATAGAAAAGGCACAATGCCGACTTAAGTACAAGAAGACTGACTCTTCTTACAGTCTATGTTTTGAACCATTCCTGTAACACTAGTTATAGATTCCGATGCCTCACTTCAAGTTTACCGTTTCCCGCTGACACTCTTATTGTCGATGAAACACAAAAATTGCAACGGAATTAAATAGAAAAGGCACAATGCCGACTTATGTACAAGTAGACTGACTCTTCTTACAGTCTATGGTTTGATCCATTCCTGTAACACTAGTTATAGATTCCGATGCTTCACTTCAAATTTACTGTATCCCTCTGACCTTCTTATTGACGATGAAACACAGTAATTGCATCGGAATTAAATACAAAATGCACAATGCCGACTTAAGTACAAGAAGACTGAAACTTCTTACTGACTATGTCGTGAACATTTCCTGTGAGACCAGATTTAGATTCCGATGCTTCACCATATGTCTACTGTATCCCTTGGACCTTCTTATTAACGATGAAACACAGAATTTGCATCGGAATTAAATACAAAAGGCACAATGCCGTATTAAGTACAAGAAGACTGACTCGTCCTGCTGTCTATGTTTATAACCATTCCTGAGACACTACTTATAGATTCCGATGCATCACTTCAGGTTTACAGTATCCCTTGGACCTTCTTATTGACGATGAAACACGGAAGTTGCATCGGAATTAAATACAAAAGGCACAATGACGACTTAAGTACAAGAAGACTGACTCTTCCTACTGTCTATGTTTTGAACCATTCCTGTGACACTATTTATAGGTTCCGATGCATCACTTCAGGTTTACTGTATCCCTTGGACCTTCTTATCGACGATGAAACACAGAAATTGCATCGGAATTAAATACAAAAGGCACAATGCCGACTTAAGTACAAGAAGACTGGCTCTTCTTACTGTCTATGTTTTGAACCATTCCTGTGACACTAGTTATGGATTCCGATGCTTCACTTCAGGTTTCCTGTATCCTTTGGACCTTCTTATCGACGATGAAACACAGAAATTATATCGAAATTAAATACAATACTCACAATGCCGACTTAAGTACAAGAAGACAGGCTCTTCTTACTGTCTATGCTTTGAACCCTTCCTGTGACACTAGATATAGATTCCGATGCTTCACTTCAGGTATACTGTATCCCTTGGACCTTCTTATTGACGATGAAACACAGAAATTGCATCGGACGTAAATACAAAATGCACAATGCCGACTTAAGTACAAGAAGACTGACTCTACTTGCTGACTATGTTGTGAACATTTCCTGTAAGACCAGTTTTGGATTCCGATGCTTCACTATATGTTTACTGTATCCCTTGGAACTTCTTAGTAACGATGGAACACAGAAATTGCGTCGGAATTAAATACAAAAGGCACAATGCTGACTTAAGTACAAGAAGACTGACTCTTATTACTGTCTATGCTTTAACCATTCCTGTGACACTAGTTATAGATTCCGATGCTTCACTTCGTGTTTACTGTATCCCTCTGACCTTTTTATTGACAATGAAACACAGAAATTGCATCGGAATTAGATACAAAAGGCACAATGCCGACTCAAATACAAGATGACTGGCTCTTCTTACTCTCTATGTTTTGAACCTTTCCTGTGAGACCGGTATTAGATTCCGATGCTTCACTTCAGGTTTACTGAATCCCTTGGACCTTCTTATTAACGATGGAACACAGAAATTGCATCGGAATTAAATACAAAAGGCACAATGCCGACTTAAGTACAAGAAGACTGACTCTTCCTACTGTCTATGCTTTAACCATTCCTGTGACACTAGTTGTAGATTCCGATGCTTCACTTCGTGTTTACTGTATCCCTCTGACCTTCTTATTGACGATGAAACACAGAAATTGCATCGGAATTAAATACAAAAGGCACAATGTCGACTTAAGTACAAGAAGCAGACCCTTCTTACTGTCTATGTTTTGAACCATATCTGTGACACTAGTTATAGATTCCGATGCTTCACTTCAGGTTTACTGTATCGCTTGGACCTTCTTATTGCGACAAAACACAGAAATTGCATCTGAATTAAATAGAAAAAGCACAATGCCGACTTAAGTACAAGAAGACTGACTCTTCCTAGTGTGTATGTTTTGAACCATTCCTGTGCCACTAGTTACAGATTCCGATGTTTCACTTCAGGTTTACTGTATCCCTCTGACATTCTTATTGTCGATGAAACACAGAAATTGCATCGGAATTAAATAGAAAAGGCACAATGCCGACTTAAGTACAAGAAGACTGACTCTTCTTACAGTCTATGCCTTGAACCATTCCTGTAACACTAGTTATAGATTCCGATGCCTCACTTCAGGTTTACCGTTTCCCTCTAACACTCTTATTGTCGATGAAACACAAAAATTGCATCGGAATTAAATAGAAAAGGCACAATGAAGACTTAAGTACAAGAAGACTGAATCTTCTTACTGACTATGTTGTGAACATTTCCTGTGAGACCAGTTTTAGATTCCCATGCTTCACTATATGTTTACTGTATCCCTTGGACCTTCTTATTAACGATGAAACACAGAAATTGCATCGGAATTAAATACAAAAGGCACAATGCCGTCTTAAGTACAAGAAGACTGACTCGTCCTACTGTCTATGTTTTGAACCATTCCTGAGACACTACTTATAGATTCCGATGCATCACTTCAGGTTTACAGTATCCCTTGGACCTTCTTATTGACGATGAAACACAGAAATTGCATCGGAATTAAATACAAAAGGCACAATGACGACTTAAGTACAAGAAGACTGGCTCTTCCTACTGTCTATGTTTTGAACCATTCCTGTGACACTAGTTATAGATTCCGGTGCATCTATTCAGGTTTACTGTATCCCTTGGACCTTCTTATCGACGATGAAACACAGAAATTGCATCGGAATTAAATACAAGAGGCACAATGCCGACTTAAGTACAAGAAGACTGACTCTTCTTACTGCCTATGTTTTGAACCATTCCGGTGACACTAGTTATAGATTGCGATGCTTCACTTTAGGTTTTCTGTATCCCTTGGACCTTGTTATTGACGATGAAACACAGAAATTGCATTGGAATGAAATACAAAAGGCACAATGTCGACTTAAGTACAAGAAGACAGACCCTTCTTACTGTCTATGTTTTGAACCATATCTGTGACACTAGTTCTAGATTCCGATGCTTCACTTCAGGTTTACTGTTTCGCTAGGACATTCTTATTGCGACAAAACACAGAAATTGCATCGGAATTAAATAGAAAAAGCACAATGCCGACTTAACTACAAGAAGACTGACTCTTCCTAGTGTATATGTTTTGAACCATTCCTGTGACACTAGTTATAGATTCCGATGCTTTACTTCAGGTTTACTGTATCCCTCTGACATTCTTATTGTCGATGAAACACAGAAATTGCATCGGAATTAAATAGAAAAGGCACAATGCCGACTTAAGTACAAGAGTACTGAATCTTCTTACAGTCTATGTTTTGAACCATTCCTGTAACACTAGTTATAGATTCCGATGCCTCACTTCAGGTTTACCGTTTCCCTCTGACACTCTTATTGTCGATGAAACACAAAAATTGCATCGGAATTAAATAGAAAAAGCACAATGCCGACTTATGTACAAGTAGACTGACTCTTCTTACAGTCTATCCTTTGATCCATTCCTGTAACAGTAGTTATAGATTCCGATGCTTCACTTCAAATTTACTGTATCCCTCTGACCTTCTTATTGACGATGAAACGCAGTAATTGCATCGGAATTAAATACAAATGGCACAATGCCGACTTAAGTACAAGAAGACAGACTCTTCTTGCTGTCTATGATTTGAACCATTCCTGTGACACTAGTTATAGATTCCGATGCTTCACTTCAGGTTTCCTGCATCCATTGGACCTTCTTATCGACGATGAAACACAGAAATTATATCGAAATTAAATACAATAGGCACAATGCCGACTTAAGTACATGAAGACTGACTCTACTTGCTGACTATGTTGTGAACATTTCCTGTAAGACCAGTTTTAGATTCCGATGCATCACTATATGTTTACTGTATCCGTTGGACCTTCTTATTAACGATGGAACACAGAAATTGCATCGGAATTAAATACAAAAGGCACAATGCCGACTTAAGTACAAGAAGACTGACTCTTATTACTGTCTATGCTTTAACCATTCCTGTGACACTAGTTATAGATTCCATTGCTTCAGTTTGGGTTTACTGTATCCCTCTGACCTTTTTATTGACAATGAAACACAGAAATTGCATCGGAATTAGATACAAAAGGCACAATGCCGACTCAAATACAAGATGACTGGCTCTTCTTACTCTCTATGTTTTGAACCTTTCCTGTGAGACAGGTTTTAGATTCCGATGCTTCACTTCAGGTTTACTGAATCCCTTGGACCTTCTTATTAACGATGGAACACAGAAATTGCATCGGAATTAAATACAAAAGGCACAATGCCGACTTAAGTACAAGATGACTGACTCTTCCTACTGTCTATGCTTTAACCATTCCTGTGACACTAGTTATAAATTCCGATGCTTCACTTCGGGTTTACTGTATCCCTCTGACCTTCTTATTGACGATGAAACACAGAATTTGCATCGAATTTAAATACAATAGGCACAATGCCGACTTAAGTACAAGAAGACTGACTCTTCTTACCGTCTATGTTTTCAACCGTTTGTGACACTAGTTATAGATTCCGATGCTTCACTTCAGGTTTACTGAATCCCTTGGAACTTCTTATTGACGACGAAACACAGAAATTTTCTTCCGAATTAAATAGAAAAGGCACAATGACGACTTAAGTACAAGAAGACTGACTCTTCCGTGTCTATGTTTTGAACCATTCCTGTGACACTATATTTAAATTCCGATGCTTCACTTCAGGTTTACTGTATCCCTTGGACCTTCTTATTGACGACGAAACACAGATATTTCATCGGGATTAAATACTAAAGGCACAATGCCGACTTAAGTACAAGTAGGCTGACTCTTCCTACTGTTTATGTTTTAACCATTCCTGTGACATTAGTTATAGATTCCGATGCTTCACTTCAGGTTTACTGTATCCCTCTGACCTTCTTATTGACGATGATACACAGAAATTGCATCCTAATTAAAAACAACAGCCACAATGCGGACTCAAATACACGATGACTGGCTCTTCTTACTCTCTCTGCTTTTAACCTTTCCTGTTACACCGGTTTTAGATTCCGATGCTTCACTTCAGGTTTACTGTATCACTTGGACCTTCTTATTGACGACGAAACACAGAAATTGCATCGGAATTAAATGGAACAGGCCCAATGCCGACATAAGTACAAGAAGACTGACTCATCTTACTGACTATGATTTGAGCATTTCCTGTGAGTCCAGTTTTAGATTCCGATGGCTCATTATATTTTTACTGTATCCCTTGGACCGTCTTGTTGCCAATCAAACACAGAAATTGCATTGGAATTAAATAGAAAAGGCACAATGCCGACTTAAGTACAAGAAGACTGAGTCTTCTTTCTGTGTACGTTTTGAACCATTCCTGTGACACTAGTTACAGATTCCGATGGTTCACTTCAGGTTTACTGTATCCCTCTGGCCTTCTTATTGACGATGAAACACAGTAATTGCATCGGAATTAAATACAAAAGGCACAATGCCGACTCAAGTACAAGAAGACTGACTCTTCTTACTGACTATGTTTTGAACCATTCCTGTGACACTAGATATAGATTCCGATGCTTCACTTCAGGTTTACTGTATCCCTTGGACCTTCTTATTGACGATGAAACACGGAAGTTGCATCGGAATTAAATACAAAAGGCACAATGACGACTTAAGTACAAGAAGACTGACTCTTCCTACTGTCTATGTTTTGAACCATTCCTGTGACACTAGTTATAGGTTCCGATGCATCACTTCTGGTTTACTGTATCCCTTGGACCTTCTTATCGACGATGAAACACAGAAATTGCATCGGAATTAAATACAAGAGGCACAATGCCGACTTCAGTACAAGAAGACTGACTCTTCTTACTGCCTAAGTTTTGAACCATTCCGGTGACACTACTTATAGATTCCGATGCTTCACTTCAGGTTTACTGTATCCCTTGGACCTTGTTATTGACGATGAAACACAGAAATTATAGATTCCGATGCTTCACTTCAGGTTTACTGTATCGCTTGGATCTTCTTATTGCGACAAAACACAAAAATTGCATCGGAATTAAATAGAAAAAGCACAATGCCGACTTAAGTACAAGAAGACTGACTCTTCCTAGTGTATATGTTTTGAACCATTCCTGTGACACTAGTTATAGATTCCGATGCTTCACTTCAGCTTTACTGTATCCCTCTGACATTCTTATTGTCGATGAAACACAGAAATTGCGTCGGAATTAAATAGAAAAGGCACAATGCCGACTTAAGTACAAGAAGTCTGAATCTTCTTACTGACTATGTTGTGAACATTTCCTGTGAGACCAGTTTTAGATTCCGATGCTTCACTATATGTTTACTGTATCCCTTTGACCTTCTTATTAACGATGAAACACAGAAATTGCATCGGAATTAAATACAAAAGGCACAATGCCGTCTTAAGTACAAGAAGACTGACTCGCCCTACTGTCTATGTTTTGAACCATTCCTGAGACACTACTTATAGATTCCGATGCATCACTTCAGGTTTATAGTATCCCTTGGACCTTCTTATTGACGATGGAACACAGAAATTGCATCGGAATTAAATACAAAAGGCACAATGACGACTTAAGTACAAGAAGACTGACTCTTCCTACTGTCTATGCTTAGAACCATTCCTGTGACACTAGTTTTAGATTCCGAAGCATCACTTCAGGTTTACTGTATCCCTTGGACCTTCTTATCGACGATGAAACACAGAAATTGCATCGGAATTAAATACAAAAGGCACAATGCCGACTTAAGTACAAGAAGACTGGCTCTTCTTACTGTCTATGTTTTGAACCATTCCTGTGACACTAGTTATAGATTCCGATGCTTCACTTCAGGTTTCCTGTATCCTTTGGACCTTCTTATCGACGATGAAACACAGAAATTATATCGAAATTAAATACAATACTCACAATGCCGACTTAAGTACAAGAAGACAGGCTCTTCTTACTGTCTATGCTTTGAACCCTTCCTGTGACACTAGATATAGATTCCGATGCTTCACTTCAGGTATACTGTATCCCTTGGACCTTCTTATTGACGATGAAACACAGAAATTGCATCGGACGTAAATACAAAATGCACAATGCCGACTTAAGTGCAAGAAGACTGACTCTACTTGCTGACTATGTTGTGAACATTTCCTGTAAGACCAGTTTTGGATTCCGATGCTTCACTATATGTTTACTGTATCCCTTGGAACTTCTTGTTGCCAATCAAACACAGAAATTGCATTGGAATTAAATAGAAAAGGCACAATGCCGACTTAAGTACAAGAAGACTGAGTCTTCTTTCTGTGTACGTTTTGAACCATTCCTGTGACACTGGTTACAGATTCCGATGGTTCACTTCAGGTTTACTGTATCCCTCTGGCCTTCTTATTGACGATGAAACACAGTAATTGCATCGGAATTAAATACAAAAGGCACAATGCCGACTCAAGTACAAGAAGACTGACTCTTCTTACTGACTATGCTTTGAACCATTCCTGTGACACTAGATATAGATTCCGATGCTTCACTTCAGGTTTACTGTATCCCTTGGACCTTCTTATTGACGACGTGACATAGATATTTCATCAGAATGAAATAGAAAAGGCACAATGCCGACTTAAGTACAAGATTACTGACTCTTCCTACTGTCTATGTTTTGAACCATTCCTGTGACACTAGTTATAGATTCCGATGCTTCACTTCTGGTTTACTGTATCCCTCTGACATTCGTACTGACGATGAAACACAGAAATTGCTTCGGAATTAAATACAAACAGAACAATGCCGACTTAAGTACAAGAAGACTGACTCTTCTTACTGACAATGTTGTGAACATTTCCTCTGAGACCGGTTTTAGATTCCGATGCTTCACTATATGTTTACTGTATCCCTTTGACCTTCTTATTGACGATGAAACAAAGAAATTGCATCGGAATTAAATACAAAAGGCACAATGCCGACTTAAGTACAAGAAGACTGACTCTTCCGTGGCTATGTTTTGAACCATTCCTGTGACACTAGATATAGAATCCGATGCTTCACTTCAGGTTTACTGTATCCCTTGGACCTTCTTATTGACGACGAAACACAGAAATTTCATCGGAATTAAATAGAAAATGCACAATGCCGACTTAAGTACAAAAAGACTGACTCTTCTTACTGCCTATGTTTTGAACCCTTCCGGTGACACTAGTTATAGATTCCGATGCTTCACTTCAGGTTTACTGTATCCCTTGACCTTGTTATTGACGATGAAACACAGAAATTGCATCGCAATTAAATACAAAAGGCACAATGTCGACTTAAGTACAAGAAGACAGACCCTTCTTACTGTCTATGTTTTGAACCATATCTGTGACACTAGTTATAGATTCCGATGCTTCACTTCAGGTTTACTGTATCGCTTGGACCTTCTTATTGCCGTCAAAACACAGAAATTGCATCGGAATTAAATAGAAAAACACAATGCCGACTTAAGTACAAGAAGACTGACTCTTCTTAGTGTATATGTTTTGAACCATTCCTGTGACACTAGTTATAGATTCCGATGCTTCACGTCAGGTTTACTGTATCCCCTGACATTCTTATTGTCGATGAAACACAGAAATTGCATCGGAATTAAATAGAAAAGGCACAATGCCGACTTAAGTACACGAAGACTGACTCTTCTTACAGTCTATGTATTGAACCATTCCTGTAACACTAGTTATAGATTCCGATGCCTCACTTCAGGTTTACCGTTTCCCTCTGACACTCTTATTGTCGATGAAACACAAAAATTGCATCGGAATTAAATAGAAAAGGCACAATGCCGACTTATGTACAAGTAGACTGACTCTTCTTACAGTCTATGGTTTGATCCATTCCTGTAACAGTAGTTATAGATTCCGATGCTTCACTTCAAATTTATTGTATCCCTCTGACCTTCTTATTGACGATGAAACGCAGTAATTGCATCGGAATTAAATACAAAAGGCACAAAGCCGACTTAAGTACAAGAAGACTGACTCTTCTTACTGTCTATGTTTTGAACCATTCCTGTGACACTAGTTATAGATTCCGATGCTTCACTTCAGGTTTCCTGTATCTTTTGGACCTTCTTATTGACGATGAAACGCAGTAATTGCATCGGAATTAAATACAAATGGCACAATGCCGACTTAAGTACAAGAAGACTGACTCTTCTTGCTGTCTATGTTTTGAACCATTCCTGTGACACTAGTTATAGATTCCGATGCTTCACTTCAGGTTTCCTGTATCCATTGGACCTTCTTATCGACGATGAAACACAGAAATTATATCGAAATTAAATACAATAGGCACAATGCCGACTTAAGTACAAGAAGACTGACTCTACTTGCTGACTATGTTGTGAACATTTCCTGTAAGACCAGTTTTAGATTCCGATGCTTCACTATATGTTTACTGTATCCGTTGGACCTTCTTATTAACGATGGAACACAGAAATTGCATCGGAATTAAATACAAAAGGCACAATGCCGACTTAAGTACAAGAAGACTGACTCTTATTACTGTCTATGCTTTAACCATTCCTGTGACACTAGTTATAGATTCCATTGCTTCACTTTGGGTTTACTGTATCCCTCTGACCTTTTTATTGACAATGAAACACAGAAATTGCATCGGAATTAGATACAAAAGGCACAATGCCGACTCAAATACATGATGACTGGCTCTTCTTACTCTCTATGTATTGAACCTTTCCTGTGAGACCGGTTTTAGATTCCGATGCTTCACTTCAGGTTTACTGAATCCCTTGGACCTTCTTATTAACGATGGAACACAGAAATTGCATCGGAATTAAATACAAAAGGCACAATGCCGACTTAAGTACAAGAAGACTGACTCTTCCTACTGTCTATGCTTTAACCATTCCTGTGACACTAGTTATAAATTCCGATGCTTCACTTCGGGTTTACTGTATCCCTCTGACCTTCTTATTGACGAAGAAACACAGAATTTGCATCGAATTTAAATACAATAGGCACAATGCCGACTTAAGTACAAGAAGACTGACTCTTCTTACTGTCTATGTTTTGAACCGTTTTTGACACTAGTTATAGATTCCGATGCTTCACTTCAGGTTTACTGAATCCCTTGGAACTTCTTATTGACGACGAAACACAGAAATTTTCTTCCGAATTAAATAGAAAAGGCACAATGACGACTTAAGTACAAGAAGACTGACTCTTCCGTGTCTATGCTTTGAACCATTCCTGTGACACTATATTTAAATTCCGATGCTTCACTTCAGGTTTACTGTATCCCTTGGACCTTCTTATTGACGACGAAACACAGATATTTCATCGGAATTAAATACAAAAGGCACAATGCCGACTTAAGTACAAGTAGACTGACTCTTCCTACTGTTTATGTTTTAACCATTCCTGTGACATTAGTTATAGATTCCGATGCTTCACTTCAGGTTTACTGTATCCCTCTGACCTTCTTATTGACGATGAAACACAGAAATTGCATCCTAATTAAAAACAACAGCCACAATGCGGACTCAAATACAGGATGACTGGCTCTTCTTACTCTCTCTGCTTTGAACCTTTCCTGTTACACCGGTTTTAGATTCCGATGCTTCACTTCAGGTTTACTGTATCACTTGGACCTTCTTATTGACGACGAAACACAGAAATTGCATCGGAATTAAATGGAACAGGCCCAATGCCGACATAAGTACAAGAAGACTGACTCATCTTACTGACTATGATTTGAGCATCTCCTGTGAGTCCAGTTTTAGATTCCGATGCCTCACTATATTTTTACTGTATCCCTTGGACCTTCTTGTTGCCAATCAAACACAGAAATTGCATTGGAATTAAATAGAAAAGGCACAATGCCGACTTAAGTACAAGAAGACTGAGTCTTCTTGCTGTGTACGTTTTGAACCATTCCTGTGACACTAGTTACAGATTCCGATGGTTCACTTCAGGTTTACTGTATCCCTCTGGCCTTCTTATTGACGATGAAACACAGTAATTGCATCGGAATTAAATACAAAAGGCACAATGTCGACTCAAGTACAAGAAGACTGACTCTTCTTACTGACTATGTTTTGAACCATTCCTGTGACATTAGATATAGATTCCGATGCTTCACTTCAGGTTTACTGTATCCCTTGGACCTTCTTATTGACGACGTGACACAGATATTTCATCAGAATGAAATAGAAAAGGCACAATGCCGACTTAAGTACAAGATTACTGACTCTTCCTACTGTCTATGTTTTGAACCATTCCTGTGACACTAGTTATAGATTCCGATGCTTCACTTCTGGTTTACTGTATCCCTCTGACATTCGTATTGACGATGAAACACAGAAATTGCTTCGGAATTAAATACAAACAGAACAATGCCGACTTAAGTACAAGAAGACTGACTCTTCTTACTGACAATGTTGTGAACATTTCCTCTGAGATCGGTTTTAGATTCCGATGCTTCACTATATGTTTACTGTATCCCTTGGACCTCCTTATTGACGATGAAACAAAGAAATTGCATCGGAATTAAATACAAAAGGCACAATGCCGACTTAAGTACAAGAAGACTGACTCTTCCGTGGCTATGTTTTGAACCATTCCTGTGACACTAGATATAGAATCCGATGCTTCACTTCAGGTTTACTGTATCCCTTGGACCTTCTTATTGACGACGAAACACAGAAATTTCATCGGAATTAAATAGAAAATGCACAATGCCGACTTAAGTACAAAAAGACTGACTCTTCTTACTGCCTATGTTTTGAACCCTTCCGGTGACACTAGTTATAGATTCCGATGCTTCACTTCAGGTTTACTGTATCCCTTGACCTTGTTATTGACGATGAAACACAGAAATTGCATCGCAATTAAATACAAAAGGCACAATGTCGACTTAAGTACAAGAAGACAGACCCTTCTTACTGTCTATGTTTTGAACCATATCTGTGACACTAGTTATAGATTCCGATGCTTCACATCAGGTTTACTGTATCGCTTGGACCTTCTTATTGACGACAAAACACAGAAATTGCATCGGAATTAAATAGAAAAAGCACAATGCCGACTTAAGTACAAGAAGACTGACTCTTCTTAGTGTATATGTTTTGAACCATTCCTGTGACACTAGTTATAGATTCCGATGCTTCACGTCAGGTTTACTGTATCCCCTGACATTCTTATTGTCGATGAAACACAGAAATTGCATCGGAATTAAATAGAAAAGGCACAATGCCGACTTAAGTACACGAAGACTGACTCTTCTTACAGTCTATGTATTGAACCATTCCTGTAACACTAGTTATAGATTCCGATGCCTCACTTCAGGTTTACCGTTTCCCTCTGACACTCTTATTGTCGATGAAACACAAAAATTGCATCGGAATTAAATAGAAAAGGCACAATGCCGACTTATGTACAAGTAGACTGACTCTTCTTACAGTCTATGGTTTGATCCATTCCTGTAACAGTAGTTATAGATTCCGATGCTTCACTTCAAATTTATTGTATCCCTCTGACCTTCTTATTGACGATGAAACGCAGTAATTGCATCGGAATTAAATACAAAAGGCACAAAGCCGACTTAAGTACAAGAAGACTGACTCTTCTTACTGTCTATGTTTTGAACCATTCCTGTGACACTAGTTATAGATTCCGATGCTTCACTTCAGGTTTCCTGTATCCTTTGGACCTTCTTATCGACGTTGAAACACAGAAATTATATCGAAATTAAATACAATAGGCACAATGCCGACTTAAGTACAAGAAGACAGACTCTTCCTACTGTCTATGCTTTGAACCATTCCTGTGACACTAGATATAGATTCCGATGCTTGACTTCAGGTATACTGTATCCCTTGGACCTTCTTATTGACGATGAAACACAGAAATTGCATCGGACTTAAATACAAAATGCACAATGCCGACTTAAGTACAAGAAGACTGACTCTACTTGCTGACTATGTTGTGAACATTTCCAGTAAGACCAGTTTTAGATTCCGATGCTTCACTATATGTTTACTGTATCCCTTGGACCTTCTTATTAACGATGGAACACAGAAATTGCATCGGAATTAAATACAAAAGGCACAATGCCGACATAAGTACAAGAAGACTGACTCTTATTACTGTCTATGCTTTAACCATTCCTGTGACACTAGTTATAGATTCCATTGCTTCACTTTGGGTTTACTGTATCCCTCTGACCTTTTAATTGACAATGAAACACAGAAATTGCATCGGAATTAGATACAAAAAGCACAATGCCGACTCAAATACAAGATGACTGGCTCTTCTTACTCTCTATGTTTTGAACCTTTCCTGTGAGACCGGTTTTAGATTCCGATGCTTCACTTCAGGTTTACTGAATCCGTTGGACCTTCTTATTAACGATGGAACACAGAAATTGCATCGGAATTAAATACAAAAGGCACAATGCCGACTTAAGTACAAGAAGACTGACTCTTCCTACTGTCTATGCTTTAACCATTCCTGTGACACTAGTTATAGATTCCGATGCTTCACTTCGGGTTTACTGTATCCCTCTGACCTTCTTATTGACGATGAAACACAGAAATTGCATCGGAATTAAATACAAAAGGCACAATGACGACTTAAGTACAAGAAGACTGACTCTTCCTACTGTCTATGCTTAGAACCATTCCTGTGACACTAGTTTTAGATTCCGAAGCATCACTTCAGGTTTACTGTATCCCTTGGACCTTCTTATCGACGATGAAACACAGAAATTGCATCGGAATTAAATACAAAAGGCACAATGCCGACTTAAGTACAAGAAGACTGGCTCTTCTTACTGTCTATGTTTTGAACCATTCCTGTGACACTAGTTATAGATTCCGATGCTTCACTTCAGGTTTCCTGTATCCTTTGGACCTTCTTATCGACGATGAAACACAGAAATTATATCGAAATTAAATACAATACTCACAATGCCGACTTAAGTACAAGAAGACAGGCTCTTCTTACTGTCTATGCTTTGAACCCTTCCTGTGACACTAGATATAGATTCCGATGCTTCACTTCAGGTATACTGTATCCCTTGGACCTTCTTATTGACGATGAAACACAGAAATTGCATCGGACGTAAATACGAAATGCACAATGCCGACTTAAGTGCAAGAAGACTGACTCTACTTGCTGACTATGTTGTGAACATTTCCTGTAAGACCAGTTTTGGATTCCGATGCTTCACTATATGTTTACTGTATCCCTTGGAACTTCTTGTTGCCAATCAAACACAGAAATTGCATTGGAATTAAATAGAAAAGGCACAATGCCGACTTAAGTACAAGAAGACTGAGTCTTCTTTCTGTGTACGTTTTGAACCATTCCTGTGACACTAGTTACAGATTCCGATGGTTCACTTCAGGTTTACTGTATCCCTCTGGCCTTCTTATTGACGATGAAACACAGTAATTGCATCGGAATTAAATACAAAAGGCACAATGCCGACTCAAGTACAAGAAGACTGACTCTTCTTACTGACTATGTTTTGAACCATTCCTGTGACACTAGATATAGATTCCGATGCTTCACTTCAGGTTTACTGTATCCCTTGGACCTTCTTATTGACGACGTGACACAGATATTTCATCAGAATGAAATAGAAAAGGCACAATGCCGACTTAAGTACAAGATTACTGACTCTTCCTACTGTCTATGTTTTGAACCATTCCTGTGACACTAGTTATAGATTCCGATGCTTCACTTCTGGTTTACTGTATCCCTCTGACATTCGTACTGACGATGAAACACAGAAATTGCTTCGGAATTAAATACAAACAGAACAATGCCGACTTAAGTACAAGAAGACTGACTCTTCTTACTGACAATGTTGTGAACATTTCCTCTGAGACCGGTTTTAGATTCCGATGCTTCACTATATGTTTACTGTATCCCTTTGACCTTCTTATTGACGATGAAACAAAGAAATTGCATCGGAATTAAATACAAAAGGCACAATGCCGACTTAAGTACAAGAAGACTGACTCTTCCGTGGCTATGTTTTGAACCATTCCTGTGACACTAGATATAGAATCCGATGCTTCACTTCAGGTTTACTGTATCCCTTGGACCTTCTTATTGACGACGAAACACAGAAATTTCATCGGAATTAAATAGAAAATGCACAATGCCGACTTAAGTACAAAAAGACTGACTCTTCTTACTGCCTATGTTTTGAACCCTTCCGGTGACACTAGTTATAGATTCCGATGCTTCACTTCAGGTTTACTGTATCCCTTGACCTTGTTATTGACGATGAAACACAGAAATTGCATCGCAATTAAATACAAAAGGCACAATGTCGACTTAAGTACAAGAAGACAGACCCTTCTTACTGTCTATGTTTTGAACCATATCTGTGACACTAGTTATAGATTCCGATGCTTCACTTCAGGTTTACTGTATCGCTTGGACCTTCTTATTGACGACAAAACACAGAAATTGCATCGGAATTAAATAGAAAAACACAATGCCGACTTAAGTACAAGAAGACTGACTCTTCTTAGTGTATATGTTTTGAACCATTCCTGTGACACTAGTTATAGATTCCGATGCTTCACGTCAGGTTTACTGTATCCCCTGACATTCTTATTGTCGATGAAACACAGAAATTGCATCGGAATTAAATAGAAAAGGCACAATGCCGACTTAAGTACACGAAGACTGACTCTTCTTACAGTCTATGTATTGAACCATTCCTGTAACACTAGTTATAGATTCCGATGCCTCACTTCAGGTTTACCGTTTCCCTCTGACACTCTTATTGTCGATGAAACACAAAAATTGCATCGGAATTAAATAGAAAAGGCACAATGCCGACTTATGTACAAGTAGACTGACTCTTCTTACAGTCTATGGTTTGATCCATTCCTGTAACAGTAGTTATAGATTCCGATGCTTCACTTCAAATTTATTGTATCCCTCTGACCTTCTTATTGACGATGAAACGCAGTAATTGCATCGGAATTAAATACAAAAGGCACAAAGCCGACTTAAGTACAAGAAGACTGACTCTTCTTACTGTCTATGTTTTGAACCATTCCTGTGACACTAGTTATAGATTCCGATGCTTCACTTCAGGTTTCCTGTATCTTTTGGACCTTCTTATTGACGATGAAACGCAGTAATTGCATCGGAATTAAATACAAATGGCACAATGCCGACTTAAGTACAAGAAGACTGACTCTTCTTGCTGTCTATGCTTTGAACCATTCCTGTGACACTAGTTATAGATTCCGATGCTTCACTTCAGGTTTCCTGTATCCATTGGACCTTCTTATCGACGATGAAACACAGAAATTATATCGAAATTAAATACAATAGGCACAATGCCGACTTAAGTACAAGAAGACTGACTCTACTTGCTGACTATGTTGTGAACATTTCCTGTAAGACCAGTTTTAGATTCCGATGCTTCACTATATGTTTACTGTATCCGTTGGACCTTCTTATTAACGATGGAACACAGAAATTGCATCGGAATTAAATACAAAAGGCACAATGCCGACTTAAGTACAAGAAGACTGACTCTTCCTACTGTCTATGCTTTAACCATTCCTGTGACACTAGTTATAAATTCCGATGCTTCACTTCGGGTTTACTGTATCCCTCTGACCTTCTTATTGACGATGAAACACAGAATTTGCATCGAATTTAAATACAATAGGCACAATGCCGACTTAAGTACAAGAAGACTGACTCTTCTTACTGTCTATGTTTTGAACCGTTTTTGACACTAGTTATAGATTCCGATGCTTCACTTCAGGTTTACTGAATCCCTTGGAACTTCTTATTGACGACGAAACACAGAAATTTTCTTCCGAATTAAATAGAAAAGGCACAATGACGACTTAAGTACAAGAAGACTGACTCTTCCGTGTCTATGCTTTGAACCATTCCTGTGACACTATATTTAAATTCCGATGCTTCACTTCAGGTTTACTGTATCCCTTGGACCTTCTTATTGACGACGAAACACAGATATTTCATCGGAATTAAATACAAAAGGCACAATGCCGACTTAAGTACAAGTAGACTGACTCTTCCTACTGTTTATGTTTTAACCATTCCTGTGACATTAGTTATAGATTCCGATGCTTCACTTCAGGTTTACTGTATCCCTCTGACCTTCTTATTGACGATGAAACACAGAAATTGCATCCTAATTAAAAACAACAGCCACAATGCGGACTCAAATACAGGATGACTGGCTCTTCTTACTCTCTCTGCTTTGAACCTTTCCTGTTACACCGGTTTTAGATTCCGATGCTTCACTTCAGGTTTACTGTATCACTTGGACCTTCTTATTGACGACGAAACACAGAAATTGCATCGGAATTAAATGGAACAGGCCCAATGCCGACATAAGTACAAGAAGACTGACTCATCTTACTGACTATGATTTGAGCATCTCCTGTGAGTCCAGTTTTAGATTCCGATGCCTCACTATATTTTTACTGTATCCCTTGGACCTTCTTGTTGCCAATCAAACACAGAAATTGCATTGGAATTAAATAGAAAAGGCACAATGCCGACTTAAGTACAAGAAGACTGAGTCTTCTTGCTGTGTACGTTTTGAACCATTCCTGTGACACTAGTTACAGATTCCGATGGTTCACTTCAGGTTTACTGTATCCCTCTGGCCTTCTTATTGACGATGAAACACAGTAATTGCATCGGAATTAAATACAAAAGGCACAATGTCGACTCAAGTACAAGAAGACTGACTCTTCTTACTGACTATGTTTTGAACCATTCCTGTGACATTAGATATAGATTCCGATGCTTCACTTCAGGTTTACTGTATCCCTTGGACCTTCTTATTGACGACGTGACACAGATATTTCATCAGAATGAAATAGAAAAGGCACAATGCCGACTTAAGTACAAGATTACTGACTCTTCCTACTGTCTATGTTTTGAACCATTCCTGTGACACTAGTTATAGATTCCGATGCTTCACTTCTGGTTTACTGTATCCCTCTGACATTCGTATTGACGATGAAACACAGAAATTGCTTCGGAATTAAATACAAACAGAACAATGCCGACTTAAGTACAAGAAGACTGACTCTTCTTACTGACAATGTTGTGAACATTTCCTCTGAGATCGGTTTTAGATTCCGATGCTTCACTATATGTTTACTGTATCCCTTGGACCTCCTTATTGACGATGAAACAAAGAAATTGCATCGGAATTAAATACAAAAGGCACAATGCCGACTTAAGTACAAGAAGACTGACTCTTCCGTGGCTATGTTTTGAACCATTCCTGTGACACTAGATATAGAATCCGATGCTTCACTTCAGGTTTACTGTATCCCTTGGACCTTCTTATTGACGACGAAACACAGAAATTTCATCGGAATTAAATAGAAAATGCACAATGCCGACTTAAGTACAAAAAGACTGACTCTTCTTACTGCCTATGTTTTGAACCCTTCCGGTGACACTAGTTATAGATTCCGATGCTTCACTTCAGGTTTACTGTATCCCTTGACCTTGTTATTGACGATGAAACACAGAAATTGCATCGCAATTAAATACAAAAGGCACAATGTCGACTTAAGTACAAGAAGACAGACCCTTCTTACTGTCTATGTTTTGAACCATATCTGTGACACTAGTTATAGATTCCGATGCTTCACATCAGGTTTACTGTATCGCTTGGACCTTCTTATTGACGACAAAACACAGAAATTGCATCGGAATTAAATAGAAAAACACAATGCCGACTTAAGTACAAGAAGACTGACTCTTCTTAGTGTATATGTTTTGAACCATTCCTGTGACACTAGTTATAGATTCCGATGCTTCACGTCAGGTTTACTGTATCCCCTGACATTCTTATTGTCGATGAAACACAGAAATTGCATCGGAATTAAATAGAAAAGGCACAATGCCGACTTAAGTACACGAAGACTGACTCTTCTTACAGTCTATGTATTGAACCATTCCTGTAACACTAGTTATAGATTCCGATGCCTCACTTCAGGTTTACCGTTTCCCTCTGACACTCTTATTGTCGATGAAACACAAAAATTGCATCGGAATTAAATAGAAAAGGCACAATGCCGACTTATGTACAAGTAGACTGACTCTTCTTACAGTCTATGGTTTGATCCATTCCTGTAACAGTAGTTATAGATTCCGATGCTTCACTTCAAATTTATTGTATCCCTCTGACCTTCTTATTGACGATGAAACGCAGTAATTGCATCGGAATTAAATACAAAAGGCACAAAGCCGACTTAAGTACAAGAAGACTGACTCTTCTTACTGTCTATGTTTTGAACCATTCCTGTGACACTAGTTATAGATTCCGATGCTTCACTTCAGGTTTCCTGTATCCTTTGGACCTTCTTATCGACGTTGAAACACAGAAATTATATCGAAATTAAATACAATAGGCACAATGCCGACTTAAGTACAAGAAGACAGACTCTTCCTACTGTCTATGCTTTGAACCATTCCCGTGACACTAGATATAGATTCCGATGCTTGACTTCAGGTATACTGTATCCCTTGGACCTTCTTATTGACGATGAAACACAGAAATTGCATCGGACTTAAATACAAAATGCACAATGCCGACTTAAGTACAAGAAGACTGACTCTACTTGCTGACTATGTTGTGAACATTTCCAGTAAGACCAGTTTTAGATTCCGATGCTTCACTATATGTTTACTGTATCCCTTGGACCTTCTTATTAACGATGGAACACAGAAATTGCATCGGAATTAAATACAAAAGGCACAATGCCGACATAAGTACAAGAAGACTGACTCTTATTACTGTCTATGCTTTAACCATTCCTGTGACACTAGTTATAGATTCCATTGCTTCACTTTGGGTTTACTGTATCCCTCTGACCTTTTAATTGACAATGAAACACAGAAATTGCATCGGAATTAGATACAAAAAGCACAATGCCGACTCAAATACAAGATGACTGGCTCTTCTTACTCTCTATGTTTTGAACCTTTCCTGTGAGACCGGTTTTAGATTCCGATGCTTCACTTCAGGTTTACTGAATCCGTTGGACCTTCTTATTAACGATGGAACACAGAAATTGCATCGGAATTAAATACAAAAGGCACAATGCCGACTTAAGTACAAGAAGACTGACTCTTCCTACTGTCTATGCTTTAACCATTCCTGTGACACTAGTTATAGATTCCGATGCTTCACTTCGGGTTTACTGTATCCCTCTGACCTTCTTATTGACGATGAAACACAGAAATTGCATCGAATTTAAATACAATTGGCACAATGCCGACTTAAGTACAAGAAGACTGACTCTTCTTAATGTCTATGTTTTGAACCGTTTCTGTGACACTAGTTATAGATTCCGATGCTTCACTTCAGGTTTACTGTATCCCTTGGACGTTCTTATTGACGACGAAACACAGAAATTTGCTTCGGAATTAAATAGAAAAGGCACAAAGCCGACTTAAATACAAGAAGACTGACTCTTCCGTGTCTATGTTTTGAACCATTCCTGTGACACTATATTTAAATTCCCATGCTTCACTTCAGGTTTACTGTATCCCTTGGACCTTATTATTGACGATGAAACACAGACATTTCATCGGGATTAAATACAAAAGGCACATTGCCGACTTAAGTACAAGTAGACTGACTCTTCCTACTGTTTATGTTTTAACCATTCCTGTGACACTAGTTATAGATTCCGATGCTTCACTTCAGGGTTTACTGTATCCCTCTGACCTTCTTGTTGACGATTCAACACAGAAATTGCATCGGAATTAAAAACAACAGCCTCAATGCCGACTCAAATACAGGATGACTGGCTCTTCTTACTCTCTCTGCTTTTGAACCTTTCCTGTTAGACCGGTTTTAGATTCCGAAGCTTCACTTCAGGTTTACTGTATCCCTTGGACCTTCTTATTGACGCCGAAACACAGAAATTGCATCGGAATTAAATAGAAGAGGCACAATGCCGACATAAGTACAAGAAGACTGACTCTTCTTACTGACTATGATTTGAACATTTCCTGTGAGTCCAGTTTTAGATTCCGATGCTTCACTATATTTTTACTGTATCCCTTGGACCTTCTTGTTGACAATCAAACACAGAAATTGCATTGGAATTAAATAGAAAAGGCACAATGCCGACTTAAGTACAAGAAGACTGACTTTTCTTGCTGTGTAAGTTTTGACCCACTCCTGTGACACTAGTTACAGATTCCGATGCTTCACTTCAGGTTTACTGTATCCCTCTGGCCTTCTTATTGACGATGAAACACAGTAATTGCATCGGAATTAAATACAAAAGGCACAATGCCGACTCAAGTACAAGAAGACTGACTCTTCTTACTGTCTATGTTTTGAACCATTCCTGTGACACTAGATATAGATTCCGATGCTTCACTACAGGTTTACTGTATCCCTTGGACCTTCTTATTGACGACGTGACACAGATATCTCATCGGAATGAAATAGAAAAGGCACAATGCCGACTTAGGTACAAGATTACAGACTCTTCCTACTGTCTATGTTTTGAACCATTCCTGTGACACTAGTTATAGATTCCGATGCTTCACTTCTGGTTTACTGTATCCCTCTGACATTCGTATTGACGATGAAACACAGAAATTGCTTCGGAATTAAATACAAACAGAACAATGCCGACTTAAGTACAAGAAGACTGACTCTTCTTACTGACAATGTTGTGAACATTTCCTGTGAGACCGGTTTTACATTCCGATGCTTCACTATATGTTTACTGTATCCCTTGGAACTTCTTATTGACGATGAAACAAAGAAATTGCATCGGAATTAAATACAAAAGGCACAATGCCGACTTAAGTACAAGAAGACTGACTCATCCGTGGCTATGTTTTGAACCATTCCTGTGAAACTAGATATAGATTCCGATGCTTCACTTCAGGTTTACTGTATCCCTTGAACCTTCTTATTGACGACGAAACACAGAAATTTCATCGGAATTAAATAGAAAATGCACAATGCCGACTTAAGTACAAGAAGACTGACTCTTCTTACTGTCTATGTTTTGAACCATTCCTGTGACACTAGTTATAGATTCCGAAGCTTCACTTCAGGTTTACAGTATCCTTTGGACCTTATTATTGACGATGAAACACAGAATTTGCATCGGAATTAAATACAAAAGGCACAATGCCGACTTAAGTACAAGAAGACTGACACTTCTTACTGTCTATGCTTTGAGCAATTCCTGTGACACTAGTTATAGATTCCGATGCTTCACTTCTGGTTTACTGTAGCCCTGGGACCTTCTTATCGACGATGAAACACAGAAATAGCATCGGAATTAAAAACAAAAGGCACAATGCCGTTTTAAGTACAAGAAGACTGACTCTTCGTACTGTCTATGTTTTGAACCATTCCTGTGACACTAGTTATAGATTCCGCTGCTTCACTTCAGGTTAACTGTATCCCTTGGACTTTCTTATTGACGATGAAACACAGAAATTGCATCGGAATTAAATAGAAATGGCACAATGCCGACTTTAGTATAAGAAGACTGACTCTTCTTACTGTCTATGATTTGAACCATTCCTGTGACACCAGTTGGATTCCGATGCTTCACTTCAGGTGTACTGTATCGATCGGACCTTCTTTTTGACCATGAAACACAGAAACTGCATCGGGATTAAATACAAAATGCACAATGCCGTTTTAAGTACAAGAAGTCTGACTCTTCTTACTGTCTATGTTTTGAACCATTCCTGTGACACTAGTTATAGATTCCGCTGCTTCACTTCAGGTTTACTGTATCCCTTGGACCTTCTTATTGACGACGAAACACAGAAATTGGATCGGAATTAAATACAAAAGGCACAATGCCGACGTAAGTACAAGTAGACAGACACTTCTTACTGTCTATGTTTTGAACCAATCCTGTGACACTAGTTATAGATTCTGATGCTTCACTTCAGTTTTACTGTATCCCTCTGACCTTCTTATTGACGATGAAACACAGAAATTGCATCGGAATTAAATACAAAAGGCACAATGCCAACTTAAGTACAAGAAGACTGACTCTTCCTACTGTCTATGTTTTGAAGCATTCCTGTGACACTAGTTATAGATTCCGAGGTTTCACTTCAGGTTTACTGTATCCCTCCGATCTTCTTATTGACGATGAAACGCAGAAATTGCATCGGAATTAAATAGAATAGGCACAATGTCGACTTAAGTACAAGAAGACTGACTGCTAATACTAACTATGTTTTGAACCTTTCCTGTGATACTAGATATAGTTTCCGATGCTTTACTTCAGGTTTACTGTATCCCTTGGACCTTCTTATTGACGACGAAAGACAGAAATTGCATCGGAATTAATTGCAAAAGGCACAATGCCGACTTAAGTACAAGAAGACTGACTCTTCGTACTGTCTATGTTTTGAACCATTCCTGTGACACAAGTTATAGATTCCGATGAATCACATCACGTGTACTGTATCCCTTTGAGCTTCTTATTGACGATGAAACACAGAAATTGCATCGGGATTAAATAAAAAGGCACAATGCCGACTTAAGTACAAGAAGACTGACTCTTCTTACTGACTATGTTTTTAACCATTCCTGTGACACTATTTATAGATTCCGATGCTTCACTTCAGGATTACTGTATCCCTCTGACCTTCTTATTGACGATGAAACACAGAAATTTCATCGGAATTCTATACAAAAGGCACAGTGACGACTTAAGTATAAGAAAACTGACTCTTCTTACTGTCTATGTTTTAAACCATTCCTGAGACACTAGTTATAGTTTCCGATGCTTCACTTCAGGTTTACTGTATCCCTTGGACCTTCTTTTTGACGACGAAACACTGAAATGGAATCGGAATTAAATAGAAAAGACACAATACCGACTTAAGTACAAGAAGACTGACTCTTCCCACTGTCTATGTTTTGAACCATTCCTGTGACACTAGTTATAGATTCCGATGCTTCACTTCAGGTATACTGTATCCCTCTGACCTTCTTATTGACGATGAAATACAGAAATTGCATCGGAATTAAATACAAAGGGCACAATGCCGACTTAAGTACAAGAGGACTGACTCTTCTTACTGTCTATGTTTTGAACCATTCCTGTGACACTAGTTATAGATTCCGATGCTTCACTTCAGGTTTACTCTATCCCTCTGACCATCTTAGTGACGATGAAACACAGAAATTGCATCGAAATTAAATACAATAGGCACAATGCCGACTTAAGTACAAGAAGACTGACTCTTCTTACTGTCCATGTTTTGAACCTTTTCTGTGAAACTATTATAGATTCCGATGCTTCACTTCAGGTTTACTGTATCCCTTGGACCTTCTTATTGACGACGAAACACAGAAATTTCATCGGAATTTAATAGAAAATGCACAATGCTGACTTAAGTACAAGAAGACTGACTCTTCTTACTGTCTATGCTTTGAGCAATTCCTGTGACACTAGTTATAGATTCCGGTGCTTCACTTCAGATTTACTGTATCCCTTGGACCTTCTTATCGACGATGAAACACAGAAATACCATCGGAAATTAAATACAAAAGGCAACATGCCGTTTTAAGTACAAGAAGGCTGACTCTGCTTACTGTCTATGTTTTGGACCATTCCTGTGACACTAGTTATAGATTCCGATGCTTCACATCAGGTTTACTGTATCCCTTGGACCTTCTTATTGACGACGAATCACAGAAATTGCATCGGAATTAAATACAACAGGCAGAATGCCGTTATAAGTACAAGAAGACTGACTCTTCTTACTGTCAATGTTTTGAACCATTCCTGTGACACTAGTTATAGATTCCGGTGCTTCACTTCAGGTTTACTCTTTCCCTTGGACCTTCTTATTGACGACGAAACACAGAAATTGCATCGGGATTAAATACAAAGGCACAATGAGAACGTAAGGACAAGTAGACAGACACTTCTTACTAGCTATGCTTTTAACCATTCCTGTGACACTAGTTATAGATTCTGATGCTTCACTTCAGGATTATTGTATCCCTCTGACCTTCTTATTGACGATGAAACACAGAAATTGCATCGGAATTATATACAAAAGGCACAGTGACGACTTAAGTATAAGAAAACTGACTCTTCTTACTGTCTATGTTTTAAACCATTCCTGTGACACTAGTTATAGATTCCGATGCTTCACTTCAGGTTTACTGTATCCCTTGGACCTTCTTATTGACGACGAAACACAGAAATGGAATCGGAATTAAATAGAAAAGGCACAATACCAACTTAACTACAAGAAGACTGACTCTTCCGACTGTCTATGTTTTGAACCATTCCTGTGACACTAGTTATAGATTCCGATGCTTCACTTCAGGTTTACTGAATCCCTCTGACCTTCTTATTGACGACGAAACACAGAATTTGGATCGGAATTAAATACAAAAGGCACAATGCCGACTCAAGTACAAGAAGACCGACTCTTAATACTAACTATGTTTTGAACCTTTCCTGTGATACTAGACATAGTTTCCGATGCTTTACTTCAGGTTTACTATATCCCTTGGAGCTTCTTATTGACGACGAAAGACAGAAATTGCATCGGAATTAATTACAAAAGGCACAATGCCGACTTAAGTACAGGAAGACTGACTCTTCCTACTGTCTATGATTTGAACCATTGCTGTGACACAAGTTATAGATTCCGATGAATCACTTCACGTTTACTGTATCCCTTTGACCTTCTTATTGACGATGAAACACAGAAATTGCATCGGGATTAAATAAAAAGGCACAATGCCGACTTAAGTACAAGAAGACTGACTCTTCTTACTGACTATGTTTTGAACCATTCCTGTGACACTAGTTATAGATTCCGGTGCTTCACTTCAGGTACACTGTATCCCTCTGACCTTCTTATTGACGATGAAACACAGAAATTGCATCGGAATTAAATACAAAGGGCACAATGCCGACTTAAGTAGAGGAGGACTGACTCTTCTTACTGTCTATGATTTGAACCATTCCTGTGACACTAGTTATAGATTCCGATGATTCACTTCAGGTTTCTGCATCCCTTGGACCTTCTTATTGACGACGAAACACAGAAATTCCATCGGAATTAAAAAGAAAAAGCAGTATGCCGACTTAAGTACAGGAAGACTAACCCTTCCTATTGTCTATGTTTTGAATAATTCCTGTGACACTAGTTATTGATTCCGATACTTCACTTCAGGTTTACTGAATCCCTCTGACCTTCTTATTGACGATGAAACACAGAAATTGCATCGGAATTAAATACAAAAGGCACAATGCCAACTTAAGTACAAGAAGGCTGACTCTTCTTACTGTCTATGTTTGGAACCATTCCTGTGACACTAGATATAGATTCCTTTGCTTCACTTCATGTTTACTGTATCCCTCTGACCTTAGTATTTACGATGAAACACAGAAATTGCATCGGAATTAAATACAAAAGGCACAATGCCGACTGAAGTACAAGAAGACTGAACGTTCCTACTGCCTATGTTTTGAACCATTCCTGTGACACTAGTTATAGATTCCGATGCTTCATTTTAGGTTTACTGTATCCCTTGGACCTTCTTATTGACGACGAAACACAGGAATTGCATCGGAATTAAATAGAAAAGGCACAATGCCGACGTAAGTACAAGAAGACTGACTCTTCTCACTGACTATGATTTGAACATTCCCTGTGAGACCAGTTTTAGATTCCGATGCTTCACTATGTGTTTACTGTATCCCTTGGTCCTTCTTATTGACGATGAAACACAGAAATTGCATCGCAATTAAATACAAGAGGCACAATGCCGACTTAAGTACAAGAAGGCTGACTCTTCTTACTGTCTATGTTTTGAACCATTTCTGTGACACTAGTTATAGATTCCGATGCTTCACTTCAGGTTTACTGTATACCTTGGCCCTTCGTATTGACGATGAAACACAGATATTGCATCGGAATTACATACAAAGGGCACAAAGACGACTTAAGTACGAGAAGACTGACTCTTCCAACTGTCTATGCTTTGAACCGTTCCTGTGTCACTAGTGATAGATTCCGATGCATCACTTCATGTTTACTGTATCCCTTGGACCTTCTTATTGACGATGAAACACAGAAATTGCATCGGAATTAAATACAAAAGGCACAATGTCGACTTAAGTATAAGAAGGCATACTCTTCTTACTGTCTATATTTTGAACCTTTTCTGTGACATTAGCTATAGATTCCGATGTTTCAATTCAGGTTTACTGTATCGCTTGGACCTTCTTATTGACGATGAAACACAGAAATTGCATCGGAATTAAATACAAAAGGCACAATGCCGACTTAAGTACAAGAAGACTGACTCTTCTTACTGTCAAGGATTTAAACCATTCCTGTGACACTAGTTATAGATTCCGATGCTTCACTTCAGGTTTACTGTATCCCTCTGACCTTCTTATTGACGATGAAACACAGAAATTGCATCGGAATCAATTACAAAAGGCACAATGTCGACTTAAGTACAAGAAGACAGACTCTTCTTACTGTCTATGTTTTGAATCTTTTCTGTGACACTAGTTATAGATTACGGTGCTTCTCATCGGGCTTACTGTATCCCTTGGACCTTCTTATTGACGACGAAACACAGAAATTGCATCGGAATTAAACACAAAAGGCACAATGCCGACTTAAGTACAAGAAGACTGACTCTTCTTACTGTCTATGTTTTGAACCATTCCTGTGACACTAGATATAGATTCCGATGCTTCACTTCAGGTTTCCTGTATCCCTTGGACCTTCTTATCGACGATGAAACACAGATATTGCATCGAAATTAATTACAAAAGGCACAATGCCGACTTAAGTACAAGAAGGCTGACTCGTCCTACTCTCTACGTTTTAACCATTCCTGTGACACTAGGTATAGATTCCGATGCTTCACTTCAGGTTTACTGTATCCCTCTGACCTTCTTATTGACGATGAAAAACAGAAATTGCATCGGAATTAAATGCAAAAGGCACAATGCCGACTCAAATACAGGATGACTGGCTCTTCTTACTCTCTATGATTTGAACCTTTCATGTGAGACCGGTTTTAGATTCCGATGTTTCAATTCAGGTTTACTGTATCTCTTGGACCTTCTTATTGACGACGAAACACAGAAATTGAATCGAAATTAAATAGAAAAAGCACAACGGCGACTTAAGTATAAGAAGACTGACTCTTCTTACTGACTATGATTTGAACATTTCCTGTGAGACTAGTTTTAGATTCCGATGCTTCACTATATGTTTACTGTACCTCTTGGACCTTCTTATTGACGATGAAACACAGAAATTGCGTCGGAATTAAATACAAAAGGCACAATGCCAACTTAAGTACAAAGAGACTGACTCTTCTTACTGTCTATGTTTTGAACCATTCCTGTGACACTAGTTATAGATTCCGATGCATCACTTCAGGTTTACTGTATCCCTTGGACCTACTTATTGACGATGAAACACAGAAATTGCATCGGAATTAAATACAAAAGGCACAATGCTGACTTAAGTACAAGAAGACTGACTCTTCCTACTGTCTATGTTTTGAACCATTCCTGTGACACTAGTTATAGGATCCGATGATTCACTTCACGTTTACTGTATCCTTTTGACCTTCTTATTGACGATGAAACACAGAAATTGCATCGGAATTAAATAGAAAAGGCACAATGCCGACTTAAGTACAAGAAGACTGACCCCTCCTATTGTCTATGCTTTGAACCGTTCCTGTGACACTAGTTATAGATTCCGATGCTTCACTCTAGGTTTACTGTATCCCTCTGACATTCATATGGTCGATGAAACACAGAAATTGCATCGGAATTAAATAGAAAAGGCACAATGCCGACTTAAGTACAAGAAAACTGAATCTTCTTACTGTCTATGTTTTGATCCATTCCTGTAACACTAGTTATAGAATTCCGATGCTTCACTTCAAATTTACTGTATCCCTCTGACCTCCTTATTCACGATGAAACACAGTAATTGCATCGGAATTGAATACAAAAGGCACAATGCTGACTTAAGTACAAGATGACTGACTCTTCTTACTGTCTATGTTTTGAACCATTCCTGTGACACTAGTTATAGATTCCGATGCATCACTTCGGGTTTACTGAATCAATTGGACCTTCTTATTGACGACGAAAAACAGAAATTGCATCGGAATTACATTGAAAAAGTCACAGTGTCGACTCAAGTATAAGAAGACTGACTCTTCTTACTGTCTATGTTTTGAACCATCTCTGTGACACTAGTTATAGATTCCGATGCTTCAGTTCAAGTTTACTGTATCCCTTGGACCTTCTTATTGACGACGAAACACAGAAATTGCATCGGAATTAAATAGAAAAAGCACAATACCGACTCAAGTACAAGACGACTGACTCTTCGGTGTCTATGATTTGTACCATTCCTGTGACACTAGATATAGATTCCGATGCTTCACTTCAGGTTTACTGTATCCCTTGGACCTTCTTATTGACGACGAACCACAGAAATAAAATCGGAATTAAATAGAAATGGCAAAATGCCGACTTAAGTACAAGAAGACTGACTTTTCTTACAGTCTATGTTTGAACCATTCCAGTGACACTAGTTATAGATTCCGATGCTTCTCTTCAGGTTTACTGTATCCCTCTGACACTCTTATTGACGATAAAACACAGAAATTGCATCGGAATTAAATACAAAAGGCACAATGCCGACTTAAGTACAAGAAGACTGACTCTTCTTACTGTCTATGTTTTGAACCATTCCTGTCACACTAGTTATAGAGTCCGAAGCATCACTTCAGGTTTACTGTATCCTTTGGACCGTCTTATTGACGATGAAACACAGAATTTGCATCGGAATTGAATACAAAAGGCACAATGCCGACGTAAGTACATGAAGACTGACTCTTCTTACTGTTTATGATTTGAGCAATTCCTGTGACACTAGTTATAGCTTCCGATGCTTCACTTCACGTTTACTGTATCCCTTTGACCTTCTTATTGACGATGAAACACTGAAATTGCATCGGGATTAAATAAAAAGGCACAATGCCGACATAAGTACAAGAAGACTGACTCTTCTTACTGTCTATGTTTGGAACCATTCCTGTGACACTAGATATAGATTCCTTTGCTTCACTTCATGTTTACTGTATCTCTCTTACCTTAGTATTTACGATGAAACACAGAAATTGCATCGGAATTAAATACAAAAGGCACAATGCCGACTGAAGTACAAGAAGACTGAACGTACTTACTGCCTATGTTTTGAACCATTCCTGTGACACTAGTTATAGATTCCGATGCTTCATTTTAGGTTTACTGTATCCCTTGGACCTTCTTATTGACGACGAAACACAGAAATTGCATCGGAATTAAATAGAAAAGGCACAATGCCGACGTAAGTACAAGAAGACTGACTCTTCTCACTGACTATGATTTGAACATTTCCTGTGAGAGCAGTTTTAGATTCCGATGCTTCACTATGTGTTTACTGTATCCCTTGGACCTTCTTATTGACGATGAAACACAGAAATTGTATCGCAATTAAATACAAAAGGCACAATGCCGACTTAAGTACAAGAAGGCTGACTCTTCTTACTGTCTATGTTTTGAACCATTTCTGTGACACTAGTTATAGATTCCGATGCTTCACTTCAGGTTTACTGTATACCTTGGACCTTCGTATTGACGATGAAACACAGATATTGCATCGGGATTAGAAACAAAAGGCACAAAGACGACTTAAGTACGAGAAGACTGACTCTTCCAACTGTCTATGCTTTGAACCGTTCCTGTGTCACTAGTGATAGGTTCCGATGCATCACCTCATGTTTACTGTATCCCTTGGACCTTCTTATTGACGATGAAACACAGAAATTGCGTCGGAATTAAATACAAAAGGCACAATGTCGACTTAAGTACAAGAAGGCAGACTCTTCTTACTGTCTATATTTTGAAACTTTTCTGTGACATTAGTTATAGATTCCGATGTTTCAATTCAGGTTTACTGTATCGCTTGGACCTTCTTATTGACGACAAAACACAGAATTTGCATCGGAGTTAAATAGAAAAGTCACAATGCCGACTTAAGTACAAGAAGACTGACTCTTCTTACAGTCTATGTTTTGAACCTTTCCTGTAACACTAATTATAGATTCCGATGCTTCACTTTAGGTTTACTGTATCCCTCTCACCTTCTTATTGACGATGAAACACAGAAATTGCATCTTAATTAAATACAAAAGGCACAATGCCGACTTAAGTACAAGAAGACTGACTCTTCTTACTGTCAAGGATTTGAACCATTCCTGTGACACTAGTTATAGATTCCGATGCTTCACTTCAGGTTTACTGTATCCCTTGGACCTTGTTATTGACGATGAAACACAGAAATTGCATCGGACGTGAATACAAAATGCACAATGCCGACTTAAGTACAAGAAGACTGAATCTTCTTACTGACTATGTTGTGAACATTTCCTGTGAGACCAGTTTTAGATTCCGATCCTTCACTATATGCTTACTGTACCCCTTGGACCTTCTAATTAACGTAGAAACACAGAAATTGCATCGGAATTAAATACAAAAGGCACAATGCCGTCTTAAGTACAAGAAGACTGACTCGTCCTACTGTCTATGTTTCAACCATTCCTGTGACACTAGTTATAGATTCCGATGCTTCACGTCAGGTTTACTGTATCCCTCTGACCTTCTTATTGACGATGAAACACAGAAATTGCATCGGAATTAATTACAAAAGGCACAATGTCGATTTCAGTACAAGAAGACAGACTCTTCTTACTGTCTATGTTTTGAATCTTTTCTGTGACACTAGTTATAGATTACGGTGCTTCTCATCGGGCTTACTGTATCCCTTGGACCTTCTTATTGACGACGAAACACAGAAATTGCATCGGAATTAAATAGAAAAAGCACAATACAGACTTAAGTACAAGAAGACTGACACTTCCGTGTCTATGTTTGTACCATTCCTGTGACACTAGATATAGATTCCGATGCTTCACTTCAGGTTTACTGTATCCCTCTGACCTTCTTATTGACAATGAAACACAGAAATTGCATCGGAATTAATTACACAAGGCACAATGTCGACTTCAGTACAAGAAGACAGACTCTTCTTACTGTCTATGTTTTGAATCTTTTCTGTGACACTAGTTATAGATTACGGTGCTTCTCATCGGGCTTACTGTATCCCTTGGACCTTCTTATTGACGACGAAACACAGAAATTGCATCGGAATTAAATACAAAAGGCACAATGCCGACTTAAGTACAAGAAGACTGACTCTTCTAACTGTCTATGTTTTGAACCATTCCTGTGACACTAGATATAGATTCCGATGCTTCACATCAGGTTTCCTGTATCCCTTGGACCTTCTTATCGACGATGAAACACAGAAATTGCATCGAAATTAATTACAAAAGGCACAATGCCGACTTAAGTAGAAGAAGGCTGACTCGTCCTACTCTCTACGTTTTAACCATTCCTGTGACACTAGGTATAGATTCCGATGCTTCACTTCAGGTTTACTGTATCCCTCTGACCTTCTTATTGGCGATGAAAAACAGAAATTGCATCGGAATTAAATGCAAAAGGCACAATGCCGACTCAAATACAGGATGACTGGCTCTTCTTACTCTCTATGATTTGAACCTTTCATGTGAGACCGGTTTTAGATTCCGATGTTTCAATTCAGGTTTACTGTATCTCTTGGACCTTCTTATTGACGACGAAACACAGAAATTGAATCGGAATTAAATAGAAAAAGCACAACGTCGACTTAAGTATAAGAAGACTGACTCTTCTTACTGACTATGATTTGAACATTTCCTGTGAGACTAGTTTTAGATTCCGATGCTTCACTATATGTTTACTGTACCTCTTGGACCTTCTTATTGACGATGAAACACAGAAATTGCGTCGGAATTAAATACAAAAGGCACAATGCCAACTTACGTACAAAGAGACTGACTCTTCTTACTGTCTATGTTTTGAACCATTCCTGTGACACTAGTTATAGATTCCGATGCATCACTTCAGGTTTACTGTATCCCTTGGACCTACTTATTGACGATGAAACACAGAAATTGCATCGGAATTAAATACAAAAGGCACAATGCTGACTTAAGTACAAGAAGACTGACTCTTCTTACTGTCTATGTTTTGAACCATTTCTGTGACACTAGTTATAGATTCCGATGCTTCAGTTCAGGTTTACTGTATCCCTTGGACCTTCTTATTGACGACAAACACAGAAATTGCATCGGAATTAAATAGAAAAAGCACAATACCGACTTAAGTACAAGACGACTGACTCTTCGGTGTCTATGTTTTGAACCACTCCAGTGACACTAGATATAGATTCCGATGCTTCACTTTAGATTTACTGTATCCCTTGGACCTTGTTATTGACGACGAAACACAGAAATTTCATCGGAATTAAATAGATATGGCAAAATGCCGACTTAAGTACAAGAAGACTGACTTTTCTTACAGTCTATGTTTGAACCATTCCAGTGACACTAGTTATAGATTCCGATGCTTCTCTTCAGGTTTACTGTATCCCTCTGAAACTCTTATTGACGATAAAACACAGAAATTGCATCGGAATTAAATACAAAAGGCACAATGCCGACTTAAGTACAAGAAGACTGACTCTTCTTACTGTCTATGTTTTGAACCATTCCTGTGACACTAGTTATAGAGTCCGAAGCATCACTTCAGGTTTACTGTATCCTTTGGACCGTCTTATTGACGATGAAACACAGAATTTGCATCGGAATTGAATACAAAAGGCACAATGCCGACGTAAGTACATGAAGACTGACTCTTCTTACTGTCTATGTTTTGAGCAATTCCTGTGACACTAGTTATAGATTCCGATGCTTCACTTCAGGTTTACTGTATCCCTCTGGCCTTCTTATTGACGACGAAACACAGTAATATCATCGGAATTAAATACAAAAGGCACAATGCCGACTCAAATACAAGATGACTGGCTCTTCTTACTCTCTATGTTTTGAACCGTTCCTGTGAGACCGGTTTTAGATTCCGATGCTTCACTTCGGGTTTACTGAATCCCTTGGACCTTCTTATTGACGACGAAAAACAGAAATTGCATCGGAATTAAATGGAAAAGGCACAATGCCTACTTAAGTATAAGAAGACTGACTCTTCTTACTGACTATGATTTGAACATTTCCTGTGAGACCAGTTTTAGATTCCGATGTTTCACTATATGTTTACTGTATCCCTTGGACCTACTTATTGACGATAAAACACAGAAATTGCGTCGGAATTAAATACAATAGGCACAATGCCGATTTAAGTACAAGAAGACTGACCCTTCTTACTGTCTATGTTTTGAACCTTATCTGTGACACTAGTTATAGATTCCGATGCTTCACTTTAGGTTTACTGTATCCCTTGGACCTTCTTATTGACGACGAAACACAGAAATTGCATCGGAATTAAATAGAAAAAGCACAATACAGACTTAAGTCCAAGAAGACTGACTCTTCCGTGTCTATGATTTGTACCATTCCTGTGACACTAGATATAGATTCCGATGCTTCACTTCAGGTTTACTGTATCCCTTGGACCTTCTTATTGACGACGAACCACAGAAATAACATCGGAATTAAATAGAAATGGCAAAATGCCGACTTAAGTACAAGAAGACTGACTTTTCTTACAGTCTATGTTTGAACCATTCCAGTGACACTAGTTATAGATTCCGATGCATCTCTTCAGGTTTACTGTATCCCTCTGACACTCTTATTGACGATAAAACACAGAAATTGCATCGGAATTAAATACAAAAGGCACAATGCCGACTTAAGTACAAGAAGACTGACTCTTCTTACTGTCTATGTTTTGAACCATTCCTGTGACACTAGTTATAGAGTCCGAAGCATCACTTCAGGTTTACTGTATCCTTTGGACCGTCTCATTGACGATGAAACACAGAATTTGCATCGGAATTGAATTCAAAAGGCACAATGCCGACGTAAGTACATGAAGACTGCCTCTTCTTACTGTTTATGATTTGAGCAATTCCTGTGACACTAGTTATAGCTTCCGATGCTTCACTTCAGGTTTACTGTATCCCGTGGACTTTCTTATCGACGCAGAAATACAGAAATAGCATCGGAATTAAATACAAAAAGCACAATGCCGACTTAAGTACAAGAAGACTGACTCCTCTTCCTGTCTATGTTTTGAACCATTCCTGTGACATTAGTTATAGATTCCGATGCTTCACTTCAGGTTTACTGTATCCCTTGGACCTTCTTATTGATGACGAAACACAGAAATTACATCGGGAAGAAATACAAAAGGCACAATGGAGACATCAGTATAAGTACACTGACTCTTCCTACTGTTTATGTTTTAACCATTCCTGTGACACTAGTTATAGATGCCGCTGCTTCACTTCAGGTTTACTGTATCCCTCTGACCTTCTTATTGACGATGAAACACAGAAATTGCATCGGAATTAAAAACAACAGCCACAATGCCGACTCAAATACAAGATGACTGGCTCTTCTTACTCTCTATGTTTCGAACCTTTCCTGTGAGACCGGTTTGAGATTCCGATGGTTCACTTCAGGTTTACTGTATCCGTTGGACCATCTTATTGACGATGAAACACAGAAATAACATCGGAATTAAATCCAAAAGGCACGATGCCGACTCAAATACAAGATGACTGGCTCTTCTTACTCTCTATGCTTTGAACCTTTCCTGTAAGACCGGTTTTAGATTCCGATGCTTCACTTCGGGTTTACTGAATCAATTGGACCTTCTTATTGACGACGAAAAACAGAAATTGCATCGGAATTAAATGGAAAAGTCACAGTGTCGACTTAAGTATAATAAGACTGACTCTTCTTACTGTCTATGTTTTGAACCTTTTCTGTGACACTAGTTATAGATTCCGATGCTTCAGTTCAGGTTTACTGTAACCACTTCACCTTCTTATTGACGACGAAACACAGAAATTGCATCGGAATGAAATAGAAAAAGCACAATACCGACTTAAGTACAAGACGACTGACTCTTCGGTGTCTATGTTTTGAACCACTCCAGTGACACTAGATATAGATTCCGATGCTTCACTTCAGATTTACTGTATCCCTTGGACCTTGTTATAGACGACGAAACACAGAAATTTCATCGGAATTAAATAGAAATGGGAAAATGCCGACTTAAGTACAAGAAGACTGACTCTTCCTACTGTCTATGTTTTGAACCATTCCTGTGACACTAGTTATAGAGTCCGAAGCTTCACTTCAGGTTTACTGTATCCTTTGGACCGTCTTATTGGCGATGAAACACAGAATTTGTATCGGAATTGCATACAAAAAGCACAATGCCGACTTAAGTACAAGAAGTCTGACTCCTCTTCCTGTCTATGTTTTGAACCATTCCTGTGACACTAGTTATAGATTCCGATGCTTCACTTCAGGTTTACTGTATCCCTTGGACCTTCTTATTGATGACGAAACACAGAAATTACATCGGGATGAATTACAAAAGGCACAATGAAGACATCAGTATAAGTACACTGACTCTTCCTACTGTTTATGTTTTAACCATTCCTGTGACACTAGTTATAGATGCCGATGCTTCTCTTCAGGTTAACTGTATCCCTCTGACACTCTTAGTGACGATAAAACACAGAAATTGCATCGGAATTAAATACAAAAGGCACAATGCCGACTTAAGTACAAGAAGACTGACTCTTCTTACTGTCTATGTTTTGAACCATTCCTGTGACACTAGTTATAGAGTCCGAAGCTTCACTTCAGGTTTACTGTATCCTTTGGACCGTCTTATTGACGATGAAACACAGAATTTGCTTCGGAATTGCATACAAAAGGCACAAGCCGACGTAAGTACAAGAAGACTGACTCTTCCTACTGTCTAGGTTTTAACAATTCCTGTGACACTAGTTACAGATTCCGATGCTTCACTTCAGGTTTACTGTATCCCTCTGACCTTCTTATTGACTATGAAACACAGAAATTGCATCAGAATTAAATACAACAGCCACAATGCCGACTCAAAAACAAGATGACTGGCTCTTCTTACTCACTATGTTTTGAATCTTTCCTGTGAGACCGGTTTTAGATTCCGATGCTTCACTTCAGGTTTACTGTATCCCTTGGACCCTCTTATTGACGACGAAACACAGAAATTGCATCGGAATTAAATAGAAAAGGCACAATGCCGACTTAAGTATAAGAAGACTGACTCTTCTTACTGACTATGACTTGAACATTTCCTGTGGGACTGGTTTTAGATTCCGATGCTTCACTATTTGTTTACTGTATCCCTCTGACCTTCTTATTGACGACGAAACACAGAAATTGCATCGCAATTCAATTGAAAAGAAACAATGGTGACTTAAGTACAAGAAGACTGACTCTTCTTACTGTCTATGTTTGAACCATTCCTGTGACACTAGTTATAGATTCCGATGCTTCACTTCAGGTTTACTGTATCCCTCAGACCTTCTTATTGACGATGAAACACAGTAATTTCATCGGAATTAAATACAAAAAGCACAATGCCGACTCAAGTACAAGAAGACTGACTCTCCTTACTGTCTATGTTTTGAACCTTTCCTGTGACACTAGATAAAGATCCCGATGCTTCACTTCAGGTTTACTGTATCCCTTGGACCTTTTTATAGACGACGAAACACAGAAATTGCATCGGAATTAAATAGAAAAGGCACAATGCCGGCTTAAGTAGAAAATGACTGACTCTTCCTACTGTCTATGTTTTGAACCATTCCTGTGACACTAGTTATAGATTCCGATGCTTCACTTCAGGATTACTGTATCCCTCTGACATTCTTATTGACGATGAAACACAGACATTGCATCGGAATTAAATACAAACGGCACAATGCCGACATAAGTACAAGAACATTGACTCTTCTTGCTGTGTATGTTTTGAACCATTCCTGTGACACTAGTTATAGATTCAGATGCTTCACTTCATGTTTACTGTATCCCTCTGCCCTTCTTATTGACGACGAAACACAGAAATTGCATCGGAATTAAATAGATAAGGCACAATGCCGACTTAAGTACTTGAAGACTGACACTTCCGACTGTCTATGTTTTGAACCATTCCTGAGGCTCTAGTTATAGATTCCGATGCTTCACTTCCGGTTTACTGTATCCCTCTGACCTTCTTAGTGACGATGAAACACAGAAATTGCATCGTAATTAAATACAATAGGCACAATGCCGACTTAAGTACAAGAAAACTGACTCTTCTTACTGTCTATGTTTTGAACCTTTTCTGTGACACTAGTTTTAGATTCCGATGCTTCACTATATGTTTACTGTATACCTTGGACCTTCTTGTTGACGATGAAACACAGAAATTGCATCGGAATTAAATACAAAAGGCACAATGCCGACTCAAATACAAGATGATTGGCTCTTCTTACTCTCTAAGTTATGAACCTTTCCTGTGATACCGGTTTTAGATTCCGATGCTTCACTTCAGCTTTACTGTATCCCTTGGACCTTCTTATTGACGTTGAAACACAGAAATTGCATCTGAATTAAATAGAAAAGGCACAATGCCGACTTAAGTATAAGAAGACTGACTATTCTTACTGACTATGACTTGAACATTTCCTGTGAGACTGGTTTTAGATTCCGATGCTCCACTATATGTTTACTCTATCCCTTGGACCTTCTTATTGACGATGAAACACAGAAATTGCAACGGAATTAATTACAAAAGGCACAATGCCGACTTAAGTACAAGAAGACTGACTCTTCTTACTGTCTATGTTTTGAACCATTCCTGTGACACTAGTTATAGTTTCCGATGCTTCACTTCAAGTTTACTGTATCCCATGGACCTTCTTATTGACGATGAAGCACAGAAATTGCATCGGAATTATATACAAACGGCACAATGTCGACTTAAGTACATGAGGACTGAGTCTTCCTAATGACTAAGTCCTGAACCATTCCTGTGACACTAGTTATAGATTCCGATGCATCACTTCTGGTTTACTGTATCCCTTGGACCTTCTTATTGACGATGAAACACAGAAATAGCATCGGAATTAAATACAAAAATCACAATGCCGTCTTAAGTACAAGAAGACTGACTCTTCTTGCTGTGTATGTTTTGAACCATTCCTGTGACACTAGTTAAAGATTCCGATGCTTCACTTTAGGTTTACTGTATCCCTCTGACCTTCTTATTGACGACGAAACACAGAAATTGCATCGGAATTAAATAGAAAAGAAACAATGCCGACTTAAGTACAAGAAGACTGACTCTTCTTACTGTCTATGTTTTGAACCATTCCTGTGACACTAGTTATAGATTCCAATGGTTCACTTCAGGTTTACTGTATCCCTCTGACCTTCTTATTGACGATGAAACACAGAAATTGCATCGGAATTAAAAACAAAAGTCACAATGCCGACTTAAGTACAAGACGACTGACTCCTCTTACTGTCTATTTGTTGATCCTTTCCTGTGACACTAGTTATAGATTCCGATGCTTCACTTCAGGTTTACTGTATCCCTTGCACCTTCTTATTGACGATGAAACACAGAAATTGGATCGGAATTAAAAACAACAGATACAATGCCGACTCAAATTTAAGATGACTGGCTCTTTTACTCTCTATGTTTTGAACCTTTACCGTGAGACCGGTTTTAGATTCCGATGCTTCACTTCAGGTTTACTGTATCCCTTGGACCTTCTTATTGACGACGAAACACAGAAATTGCATCGGAATTAAATTGAAAAGGCACAATGCTGACCTAAGTACAAGAAGACTGACTCTACTTGCTGTGTAAGTTTTGAACCATTCCTGTGACACTAGTTATACATTCCGATGCTTCACTTCAGGTTTTCTGTATCCTTCTGGCCTTCGTATTGACGACGAAACACAGTAATTTCATCGGAATTGAATACACAAGGCACAATGCCGACTCAAGTACAAGAAGACTGATTCTTCTTACTGTCTATGTTTTGAACCTTTCCTGTGACACTAGATAAAGATCCCGATGCTTCACTTCAGGTTTACTGTATCCCTTGGACCTTCTTATAGATGACGAAACACAGAAGTTGCATCGGAATTAAATAGAAAAGGCACAATGCCGACTTAAGTAGAAAAAGACTGACTCTTCCTACTGTCTATGTTTTGAACCATTCCTGTGACACTAGTTATAGATTCCGATGCTTCACTTCAGGTTTACTGTATCCCTCTGACATTCTTATTGACGATGAAACACAGACATTGCATCGGAATGAAATACAAACGGCACAATGCCGACTCAAGTACAAGAAGACTGACTCTTCTTACTGACTATGTTGTGAACATTTCCTGTGAGACCAGATTTAGATTCTAATGCTTCACTATATGTTTACTGTATCCCTTGGACCTCCTTATTGACGATGAAACAAAGAAATTGCATCGGAATTAAATACAAAAGGCACAATGCCGACTTATTTACAAGAGGACTGACTCTTCTTGCTGTGTATGCTTTGAACCATTCCTGTGACACTAGTTATAAATTCCGATGCTTCACTTCAGGTTTAATGTATCCCTCTGCCCTTCTTATTGACGACGAAACACAGAAATTTCATCGTAATTAAATAGAAAATGCACAATACCGACTTAAGTACAAGAAGACTGACTCTTCAAACTGTCTATGCTTTGAACCATTCCTGTGACACTAGTTATAGATTCCGATGCTTCACTTCAGGTTAACTGTATCCCTCTGACACTCTTATTGACGACGAAACACAGAAATTGCATCGGAATTAAATACAAAAGGAACAATGCCGACTTAAGTACAAGAACACTGACTCTTCTTACTGTCTACGTTTTGATCATTCCTGTGACACTAGTTATAGATTCCGAAGCTTCACTTCAGGTTTACTGTATCCCTTAAACCTTCTTATTGAAGACGAAACACAGAAATTGCATCGGGAATAAATACAAAGGCACAATACCGATTTAAGTATAAGAAGACTGACTCATCCTACTGTCTATGTTTTAACAATTCCTGTGACACTAGTTATAGATTCCGATGCTTCACTTCAGGTTAACTGTATCCCTCTGACACTCTTATTGACGACGAAACACAGAAATTGCATCGGAATTAAATACAAAAGGAACAATGCCGACTTAAGTACAAGAAGACTGACTCTTCTTACTGTCTACGTTTTGAACCATTCCTGTGACACTAGTTATAGATTCCGAAGCTTCACTTCAGGTTTACTGTATCCCTTGGACCTTCTTATTGACGTTGAAACACAGACATTGCATCGGAATTTAATAGAAAAGGCACAATGCCGACTTAAGTATAAGAGGACTGACTCTTCTTACTGACTATGACTTGAACATTTCCCGTTAGACTGGTTTTAGATTGCGATGCTTCACTATATGTTTACTGTATCCCTTGGACCTTCTTATTGACGATGAAACATAGAAATTGCATCGGAATTAAATACAAAAGGCACAATGTCGACATAAGTACAAGAAGACTGACTCTTCCTAATGTCTATGTTCTGAACCATTCCTGTGACACTAGTTATAGATTCCGATGCATCACTTCGGGTTTACTGTATCCCTTGGACCTTCTAATTGACGATGAAACACAGAAATTGCATCGGAATTAAATACAAAAAGCACAATGCCGTCTTAAGTACAAGAAGACTGACTCTTCTTGCTGTGTATGTTTTGAACCATTCCTGTGACACTAGTTATAGATTCCGATGCTTCACTTCAGGTTTACTGTATCCCTCCGACCTTCTTGTTGACGACGAAACAAAGAAATTGCATCGGAATTAAATAGAAAAGGCACAATGCCGACTTAAGTACAAGAAGAGTGACTCTTCTTACTGTCTATGTTTTGAACCATTCCTGTGACACTTGTTATAGATTCCGATGCTTTACTTCAGGTTTACTGTATCCCTCTGACCTTCTTATTGACGATGAAACACAGAAATTGCATCGGAATTAAATACAAAAGGCACAATGCCGACTTCAGTACAAGAAGACTTACTCTTCTTACTGTCTATGTTTTGAACCATACCTGTGACACTAGTTATAGATTCCGATGCTTCACTTCAGGTTTACTGTATCCCTCAGACCTTCTTATTGACGATGAAACACAGATTTTGCATCGGAATTAAAAGCAAAAGTCACAATGCCGTCTTAAGTACAAGAGGACTGACTCTTCTTACTGTCTATTTGTTGAACCTTTCCTGTAACACTAGTTATTGATTCCGATGCTTCACTTCAGGTTTACTGTATCCCTTGCACCTTCTTATTGACGACGAAACTATGAAATTGCATCGGAATTAATTAAAAAAGGCCCAATGCCGACTTAAGTACAAGAAGACTGACTCTTCCTACTGTCTATGTTTTGAACCATTCCTATGACACTAGTTATAGATTCCGATGCTTTACTTCAGGTTCACTGTATCCCTCTGACCTTCTTATTGACGATGAAACACAGAAATTGCATCGGAATTAAGAACAAAAGTCACAGTGCCGACTTAAGTACAAGAGGACTGACTCTTCTTACTGTCTATGCTTTGAACCTTTCCTGTGACACTAGTTATAGATTCCGATGCTTCACTTCAGGTTTACTGTATCCCTCTGACATTCATGTTAATGATAAAACACAGACATTGCATCGGAATTAATTAGAATAGGCACAATGCCGACTTACGTACAAGAAGACTGACTCTTCTTTCTGACTATGTTTTGAACATTTCCTGTGTGACCAGTTTTTGATACCGATGCATCACTAGATGCTTACTGTATCCCTTGGAACGTCTTATTGACGATGAAACACAGAAATTGCATCGTAATTATATAGAAAAGGCACAATGAAGACTTAAGTACAAGAAGACTGACTCTTCCTACTGTCTATGTTTGAACCATTCCTGTGTCACTAGTTATAGATTCCGATGCTTCACTTCAGGTTTACCGTATCACTCTCACCTTCTTATTGACGACTAAAAACGGAAGTTGCATCGGAATTAAATAAAAAAGGCACAATGCCGACTTAAGTACAAGAAGACTGACTCTTCTTACTGTCTATGCTTTGAACCATTCCTGTGACACTAGTTATAGATACCGATGCTTCACTTCAGCTTTACTGTATCCATCTGACCTTCTTATTGCCCATGAAACACAGAAATTGCATCGGAATTAAATACAAAAGGCGCAATGCCGACTTCAGTACAAGAAGACTGACTCTTCTTACTGTCTATGCTTTGAACCATTCCTGTGACACTAGTTGTAGATTCCGATGCTTCACTTCAGGTTTACTGTATCCCTCAGACCTTGTTATTGACGATGAAACACAGAAATTGCATCGGAATTAAATACAAAAGTCACAATGCCCACCTAAGTACAAGAAGACTGACTCTTCTTACTGTCTATTTGTTGAACCTTACCTGTGACACTAGTTATAGATTCTGATGCTTCACTTCAGGTTTACTGTATCCCTTGGACCTTGTTATTGACGACGAAACAATGAAATTGCATCGGAATTAAATAAAAATGGCACAATGCCGACTTAAGTACAAGAAGACTGACTGTTCTTACTGTCTATTTGTTGAACCTTTCCTGTGACACTAGTTATAGATTCCGATGCATCACATCAGGTTTTCTGTATCCCTCTGACCTTCTTATTGACGACGAAACACAGTAATTTTATCGGAATTAAATACAAAAGGCACAATGCCGACTCAAGTACAAGAAGACTGACTCTTCTTACTGTCTATGTTTTGAACCTTTCCTGTGACACTAGATAAAGATCCCGATGCTTCACTTCAGGTTTACTGTATCCCTTGGACCTTCTTATAGACGACGAAACACAGAAATTGCATCGGAATTAAATAAAAAAGGCACAATGCCGACTTAAGTAGAAAAAGACTGACTCTTGCTACTGTCTATGTTTTGAACCATTCCTGTGACACTAGTTATAGATTCCGATGCTTCACTTCAGGTTAACTGTATCCCTCTGACACTCTTATTGACGACAGAAATTGCATCGGAATTAAATACAAAAGGAACAATGCCGACTTAAGTACAAGAAGACTGACTCTTCTTACTGTCTACGTTTTGAACCATTCCTGTGACACTAGTTATAGATTCCGAAGCTTCACTTCAGGTTTACTGTATCCCTTAAACCTTCTTATTGACGACGAAACACAGAAATTGCATCGGGACTAAATACAAAAGGCACAATACCGACTTAAGTACAAGAAGACTGATTCTTCCTACTGTCTATGTTTTAACAATTGATGTGACACTAGTTACAGATTCCGATGCTTCACTTCAGGTTTACTGTATCCCTCTGACCTTCTTATTGACGATGAAACACAGAAATTGCATCAGAATTAAATACAACAGCCACAATGCCGACTCAAATACAAGATGACTGGCTCTTCTTACTCACTATGTTTTGAACCTTTCCTGTGAGACCGGTTTTAGATTCCGATGCTTCACTTCAGGTTTACTGTATCCCTTGGACCTTCTTATTGACGACGAAACACAGAAATTGCCTCGGAATTAAATACAAAAAGCACAATGCCGTCTGAAGTACAAGAAGACTGACTCTTCTTGCTGTGTATGTTTTGAACCATTCCTGTGACACTAGTTATAGATTCCGATGCTTCACTTCAGGTTTACTGTATCCCTCCGACCTTCTTATTGACGACGAAACACAGAAATTGCATCGGAATTAAATAGAAAAGGCACAATGCCGACTTAAGTACAAGAAGACTGACTCTTCTTACTGTCTATGTTTTGAAACATTCCTGTGACACTAGTTATACATTCCGATGCTTTACTTCAGGTTAACTGTATCCCTCTGACCTTCTTACTGCCGATGAAACACAGAAATTGCATCGGAATTAAATACAAAAGGCACAATGCCGACTTCAGTACAAGTAGACTGACTCTTCTTACTGTCTATGTTTGAACCATTCCTGTTACACTAGTTATAGATTCCGATGCTTCACTTCAGGTTTACTGTATCCCTCAGACCTTCTTATTGACGATGAAACACAGAAATTGCATCGGAATTAAAAACAAAAGTCACAATGCCGACTTAAGTACAAGAGGACTGACTCTTCTTACAGTCTATTTGTTGAACCTTTCCTGTGACACTAGATATTGATTCCGATGCTTTACTTCAGGTTTCCTGTATCCCTTGCACCTTCTTATTGACGACGAAACTATGAAATTGCATCGGAATTAATTAGAAAAGGCACAATGCCGACTTAAGTACAAGAAGACTGACTCTTCCTACTGTCTATGTTTTGAACCATTCCTGTGACACTAGTTATAGATTCCGATGCTTCACTTCAGGTTTATTGTATCCCTCTGACATTCTTGTTGACGATAAAACACAGAAATTGCATCGGAATTAATTAGAATAGGCACAATGTCGACTTAAGTACAAAAAGACTGACTCTTCTTACTGACTATGTTTTGAACATTTCCTGTGTGACCAGTTTTTGATTCCGATGCTTCACTATATGTTTACTATATCCCTTGGACCGTGTTATTGACGACGAAACACAGAAATTGCATTGGAATTAAATAGAAAAGGCACAATGCCGACTTAAGTACAAGAAGCCTGACTCTTCCTACTGTCTAAGTTTTGAACCATTCCTGTGACACTAGTTATAGATTCCGATGCTTCACTTCAGGTTTACTGTATCCCTTGGATCTTCGTATTTACGACGATACACAGAAATTACATCGGAATTAAATGGAAACGGCACAATGCCGACTTAAGTACAAGAAGCCTGACTCTTCCTACTGTCTATGTTTTGAACCATTCCTATGACACTAGTTATAGATTCCGATGCTTCACTTCAGGTTTACTGTATCCCTCTGACATTCTTGTTGACGATAAAACACAGAAATTGCATCGGAATTAATTAGAATAGGCACAATGCCGACTTAAGTACAAGAAGACTGACTCTTCTTACTGACTATGATTTGAACATTTCCTGTGTGACCAGTTTTTGATTCCGATGCTTCACTATATGTTTACTGTATCCCTTGGACCGTCTTATTGACGACGAAACACAGAAATTGCATCGGAATTAAATAGAAAAAGCACAATGCCGACTTAAGTACAAGAAGCCTGACTCTTCCTACTGTCTATGTTTTGAACCATTCCTATGACACTAGTTATAGATTCCGATGCTTTACTTCAGGTTTACTGTATCCCTCTGACCTTCTTATTGACGATGAAACACAGAAATTGCATCGGAATTAAAAACAAAAGTCACAATGCCGACTTAAGTACAAGAGGACTGACTCTTCTTACTGTCTATTTGTTGAACCTTTCCTGTGACACTAGTTATAGATTCCGATGCTTCACTTCAGGTTCACTGTATCCCTCTGACATTCGTGTTGACGATAAAACACAGACATTGCATCGGAATTAATTAGAATAGGCACAATGCCGACTTAAGTACAAGAAGACTGACTCTTCTTTCTGACTATGTTTTGAACATTTCCTGTGTGACCAGTTTTTCATTCCGATGCTTCACTATATGTTTACTGTATCCCTTGGAACGTCTTATTGACGATGAAACACAGAAATTGCATCGTAATTAAATAGAAAAGGCACAATGCCGACTTAAGTACAAGGAGACTGACTCTTCCCACTGTCTATGTTTGAACCATTCCTGTGTCACTAGTTATAGATTCCGATGCTTCACTTCAGGTTTACCGTATCCCTCTGACCTTCTTATTGACGACGAAACACGGAAGTTGCTTCGGAATTAAATAAAAAAGGCACAATGCCGACTTAAGTACAAGAAGACTGACTCTTCTTACTGTCTATGCTTTGAACCATTCCTGTGACACTAGTTATAGATTCCGATGCTTCACTTCAGGATTACTGTATCCCTCTGACATTCTTATTGACGATGAAACACAGACATTGCATCGGAATTAAATACAAACTGCACAATGCCGACTTAAGTACAAGAAGACTGACTCTTCTTACTGACTATGTTGTGAACATTTCCTGTGAGACCAGACTTAGATTCCGATGCTTCACTATAAGTTTACTGTATCCCTTGGACCTCTTTAATGACGATGAAACAAAGAAATTGCATCGGAATTAAATACAAAAGGCACAATGCCGACTTAAGTACATGAAGACTGACTCTTCCGTGGCTATGTTTTGAACCATTTCTGTGACACTAGATATAGATTCCGATGCTTCACTTCAGGTTTACTATATCCCTTGGACCTTCTTATTGACGACGAAACACAGAAATTTCTTCTGAATTACATAGAAAATGCACAATACCGACTTAAGTACAAGAAGACTGACTCTCCCAACTGTCTATGTTTGTACCATTCCTGTGCCACTAGTTATAGTTTCCGATGCTTCACTTCAGGTTAACTGTTTCCCTCTGACACTCTTATTGACGACAGAAATTGCATCGGAATTAAATACAAAAGGAACAATGCCGACTTAAGTACAAGAAGACTGACTCTTCTTACTGTCTACGTTTTGAACCATTCCTGTGACACTAGTTATAGATTCCGAAGCTTCACTTCAGGTTAACTGTATCCCTTAAACCTTCTTATTGACGACGAAACACAGAAATTGCATCGGGAATAAATACAAAAGGCACAATACCGACTTAAGTACAAGAAGACTGACTCTTCCTACTGTCTATGTTTTAACAATTCCTGTGACACTAGTTACAGATTCCGATGCTTCACTTCAGGTTTACTGTATCCCTCTGACCTTCTTATTGACGATGAAACACAGAAATTGCATCAGAATTAAATACAACAGCCACAATGCCGACTCAAATACAAGATGACTGGCTCTTCTTACTCACTATGTTTTGAACCTTTCCTGTGAGACCGGTTTTAGATTCCTATGCTTCACTTCAGGTTTACTGTATCCCTTGGACCTTCTTATTGACGACGAAACACAGAAATTGCATCGGAATTAAATAGAAAAGGCACAATGCCGATTTATGTAAAAGAAGACTGACTCTTCTTACTGATTATGATTTGTACATTTCCTGTGAGACCAGTTTTAGATTCCGATGCTTCACTATATTTTTACTGTATCTCTTGGACCTTCTTGTTGACGATGACATACAGAAATTGCATCGGAATTAAATACAAAAGGCACAATGCCGACTCAAATACAAGATGACTGGCTCTTCTTACTCTCTATGTTATAAACCTTTTCTGTGGTACCGGTTTTAGATTCCGGTGCTTCACTTCAGGTTTACTGTATCCCTTTTGCCTTCTTATTGACGTTGAAACACAGATATTGCATCGGAATTAAATAGAAAAGGCACAATGCCGACTTAAGTATAAGAGGACTGACTCTTCTTACTGACTATGACTTGAACATTTGCTGTTAGACTGGTTTTAGATTCCGATGCTTCACTATATGTTTACTGTATCCCTTGGACCTTCTTATTGACGATGAAACACAGAAATTGCATCGGAATTAAATACAAAAGGCACAATGCCGACTTAAGTACAAGAAGACTGACTCCTCTTACTGTCTAAGTTTGAACCATTCCTGTGACACTAGTTATAGTTTCCGATGCATCACTTCAGGTTTACTGTATCCCTTGGACCTTCTTATTGACGATGAAACACAGAAATTGCATCGGAATTAAATACAAAAGGCACAATGTCGACTTAAGTACAAGAGGACTGACTCTTCCTAATGTCTATGTTCTGAACCATTCCTGTGACACTAGTTATAGATTCCGATGCATCACTTCAGGTTTACTGTATCCCTTGGACCTTCTTATTGACGATGAAACACAGAAATTGCATCGGAATTAAATACAAAAAGCACAATGCCGTCTGAAGTACAAGAAGACTGACTCTTCTTGTTGTGTATGTTTTGAACCATTCCTGTGACACTAGTTATAGATTCCGATGCTTCACTTCAGGTTTACTGTATCCCTCCGACCTTCTTATTGACGACGAAACACAGAAATTGCATCGGAATTAAATAGAAAAGGCACAATGCCGACTTAAGTACAAGAAGAGTGACTCTTCTTACTGTCTATGTTTTGAACCATTCCTGTGACACTTGTTATAGATTCCGATGCTTTACTTCAGGTTTACTGTATACCTCTGACCTTCTTATTGACGATGAAACACAGAAATTGCATCGGAATTAAATACAAAAGTCACAATGCCGACTTAAGTACAAGAGGACTGACTCTTCTTACTGTCTATTTGTTGAACCTTTCCTGTGACACTAGTTATAGATTCCGATGCTTCACTTCAGGTTCACTGTATCCCTCTGACATTCGTGTTGACGATAAAACACAGACATTGCATCGGAATTAATTAGAATAGGCACAATGCCGACTTAAGTACAAGAAGACTGACTCTTCTTTCTGACTATGTTTTGAACATTTCCTGTGTGACCAGTTTTTCATTATGATGCTTTACTATATGTTTACTGTATCCCTTGGAACGTCTTATTGACGATGAAACACAGAAATTGCATCGTAATTAAATAGAAAAGGCACAATGCCGACTTAAGTACAAGGAGACTGACTCTTCCCACTGTCTATGTTTGAACCATTCCTGTGTCACTAGTTATAGATTCCGATGCTTCACTTCAGGTTTACCGTATCCCTCTGACCTTCTTATTGACGACGAAACACGGAAGTTGCTTCGGAATTAAATAAAAAAGGCACAATGCCGACTTAAGTACAAGAAGACTGACTCTTCTTACTGTCTATGTTTGAACCATTCCTGTGACACTAGTTATAGATTCCGATGCTTCACTTCAGGATTACTGTATCCCTCTGACATTCTTATTGACGATGAAACACAGACATTGCATCGGAATTAAATACAAACTGCACAATGCCGACTTAAGTACAAGAAGACTGACTCTTCTTACTGACTATGTTGTGAACATTTCCTGTGAGACCAGACTTAGATTCCGATGCTTCACTATAAGTTTACTGTATCCCTTGGACCTCTTTAATGACGATGAAACAAAGAAATTGCATCGGAATTAAATACAAAAGGCACAATGCCGACTTAAGTACATGAAGACTGACTCTTCCGTGGCTATATTTTGAACCATTTCTGTGACACTAGATATAGATTCCGATGCTTCACTTCAGCTTTACTATATCCCTTGGACCTTCTTATTGACGACGAAACACAGAAATTTCTTCTGAATTAAATAGAAAATGCACAATACCGACTTAAGTACAAGAAGACTGACTCTCCCAACTGTCTATGTTTGTACCATTCCTGTGCCACTAGTTATAGTTTCCGATGCTTCACTTCAGGTTAACTGTATCCCTCTGACACTCTTATTGACGACAGAAATTGCATCGGAATTAAATACAAAAGGAACAATGCCGACTTAAGTACAAGAAGACTGACTCTTCTTACTGTCTACGTTTTGAACCATTCCTGTGACACTAGTTATAGATTCCGAAGCTTCACTTCAGGTTAACTGTATCCCTTAAACCTTCTTATTGACGACGAAACACAGAAATTGCATCGGGAATAAATACAAAAGGCACAATACCGACTTAAGTACAAAAAGACTGACTCTTCCTACTGTCTATGTTTTAACAATTCCTGTGACACTAGTTACAGATTCCGATGCTTCACTTCAGGTTTACTGTATCCCTCTGACCTTCTTATTGACGATGAAACACAGAAATTGCATCAGAATTAAATACAACAGCCACAATGCCGACTCAAATACAAGATGACTGGCTCTTCTTACTCACTATGTTTTGAACCTTTCCTGTGAGACCGGTTTTAGATTCCTATGCTTCACTTCAGGTTTACTGTATCCCTTGGACCTTCTTATTGACGACGAAACACAGAAATTGCATCGGAATTAAATAGAAAAGGCACAATGCCGATTTATGTAAAAGAAGACTGACTCTTCTTACTGATTATGATTTGTACATTTCCTGTGAGACCAGTTTTAGATTCCGATGCTTCACTATATTTTTACTGTATCTCTTGGACCTTCTTGTTGACGATGACATACAGAAATTGCATCGGAATTAAATACAAAAGGCACAATGCCGACTCAAATACAAGATGACTGGCTCTTCTTACTCTCTATGTTATAAACCTTTTCTGTGGTACCGGTTTTAGATTCCGGTGCTTCACTTCAGGTTTACTGTATCCCTTTTGCCTTCTTATTGACGTTGAAACACAGATATTGCATCGGAATTAAATAGAAAAGGCACAATGCCGACTTAAGTATAAGAGGACTGACTCTTCTTACTGACTATGACTTGAACATTTGCTGTTAGACTGGTTTTAGATTCCGATGCTTCACTATATGTTTACTGTATCCCTTGGACCTTCTTATTGACGATGAAACACAGAAATTGCATCGGAATTAAATACAAAAGGCACAATGCCGACTTAAGTACAAGAAGACTGACTCTTCTTACTGTCTAAGTTTGAACCATTCCTGTGACACTAGTTATAGTTTCCGATGCATCACTTCAGGTTTACTGTATCCCTTGGACCTTCTTATTGACGATGAAACACAGAAATTGCATCGGAATTAAATACAAAAGGCACAATGTCGACTTAAGTACAAGAGGACTGACTCTTCCTAATGTCTATGTTCTGAACCATTCCTGTGACACTAGTTATAGATTCCGATGCATCACTTCAGGTTTACTGTATCCCTTGGACCTTCTTATTGACGATGAAACACAGAAATTGCATCGGAATTAAATACAAAAAGCACAATGCCGTCTGAAGTACAAGAAGACTGACTCTTCTTGTTGTGTATGTTTTGAACCATTCCTGTGACACTAGTTATAGATTCCGATGCTTCACTTCAGGTTTACTGTATCCCTCCGACCTTCTTATTGACGACGAAACACAGAAATTGCATCGGAATTAAATAGAAAAGGCACAATGCCGACTTAAGTACAAGAAGAGTGACTCTTCTTACTGTCTATGTTTTGAACCATTCCTGTGACACTTGTTATAGATTCCGATGCTTTACTTCAGGTTTACTGTATACCTCTGACCTTCTTATTGACGATGAAACACAGAAATTGCATCGGAATTAAATACAAAAGGCACAATGCCGACTTCAGTACAAGTACACTGACTCTTCTTACTGTCTATGTTTTGAATCATTCCTGTTACACTAGTTATAGATTCCGATGCTTCACTTCAGGTTTACTGTATCCCTCAGACCTCCTTATTGACGATGAAACACAGAAATTGCATCGGAATTAAAAACAAAAGTCACAATGCCGACTTAAGTACAAGAGGACTGACTGTTCATACGGTCTATTTGTTGAACCTTTCCTGTGACACTAGTTATTGATTCCGATGCTTCACTTCAGGTTTCCTGTATCCCTTGGACCTTGTTATTGACGACGAAACAATGAAATTGCATCGGAATTAAATAAAAATGGCACAATGCCGACTTAAGTACAAGAAGACTGACTGTTCTTACTGTCTATTTGTTGAACCTATCCTGTGACACTAGTTATAGATTCCGATGCATCACTTCAGGTTTTCTGTATCCCTCTGACCTTCTTATTGACGACGAAACACAGTAATTTTATCGGAATTAAATACAAAAGGCACAATGCCGACTCAAGTACAAGAAGACTGACTCTTCTTACTGTCTATGTTTTGAACCTTTCCTGTGACACTAGATAAAGATCCCGATGCTTCACTTCAGGTTTACTGTATCCCTTGGACCTTCTTATAGACGACGAAACACAGAAATTGCATCGGAATTAAATAAAAAAGGCACAATGCCGACTTAAGTAGAAAAAGACTGACTCTTGCTACTGTCTATGTTTTGAACCATTCCTGTGACACTAGTTATAGATTCCGATGCCTCACTTCAGGATTACTGTATCCCTCTGACATTCTTATTGACGTTGAAACACAGACATTGCATCGGAATTAAATACAAACGGCACAATGCCGACTTAAGTACAAGAAGACTGACTCTTCTTACTGACAATGTTGTGAACATTTCCTGTGAGACCAGATTTAGATTCCGATGCTTCACTATAAGTTTACTGTATCCCTTGGACCTCTTTATTGACGATGAAACAAAGAAATTGCATCGGAATTAAATACAAAAGGCACAATGCCGACTTAAGTACATGAAGACTGACTCTTCCGTGGCTATGTTTTGAACCATTTCTGTGACACTAGATATAGATTCCGATGCTTCACTTCAGGTTTACTGTATCCCTTGGACCTTCTTATCGACGACGAAACACAGAAATTTCATCGGAATTAAATAGAAAATGCACAATACCGACTTAAGTACAAGAAGACTGACTCTCCCAACTGTCTATGTTTGTACCATTCCTGTGACACTAGTTATAGATTCCGATGCTTCACTTCAGGTTAACTGTATCCCTCTGACACTCTTATTGACGACAGAAATTGCATCGGAATTAAATACAAAAGGAACAATGCCGACTTAAGTACAAGAAGACTGACTCTTCTTACTGTCTACGTTTTGAACCATTCCTGTGACACTAGTTATAGATTCCGAAGCTTCACTTCAGGTTTACTGTATCCCTTAAACCTTCTTATTGACGACGAAACACAGAAATTGCATCGGGACTAAATACAAAAGGCACAATACCGACTTAAGTACAAGAAGACTGATTCTTCCTACTGTCTATGTTTTAACAATTGATGTGACACTAGTTACAGATTCCGATGCTTCACTTCAGGTTTACTGTATCCCTCTGACCTTCTTATTGACGATGAAACACAGAAATTGCATCAGAATTAAATACAACAGCCACAATGCCGACTCAAATACAAGATGACTGGCTCTTCTTACTCACTATGTTTTGAACCTTTCCTGTGAGACCGGTTTTAGATTCCGATGCTTCACTTCAGGTTTACTGTATCCCTTGGACCTTCTTATTGACGACGAAACACAGAAATTGCCTCGGAATTAAATACAAAAAGCACAATGCCGTCTGAAGTACAAGAAGACTGACTCTTCTTGCTGTGTATGTTTTGAACCATTCCTGTGACACTAGTTATAGATTCCGATGCTTCACTTCAGGTTTACTGTATCCCTCCGACCTTCTTATTGACGACGAAACACAGAAATTGCATCGGAATTAAATAGAAAAGGCACAATGCCGACTTAAGTACAAGAAGACTGACTCTTCTTACTGTCTATGTTTTGAAACATTCCTGTGACACTAGTTATACATTCCGATGCTTTACTTCAGGTTAACTGTATCCCTCTGACCTTCTTACTGCCGATGAAACACAGAAATTGCATCGGAATTAAATACAAAAGGCACAATGCCGACTTCAGTACAAGTAGACTGACTCTTCTTACTGTCTATGTTTGAACCATTCCTGTTACACTAGTTATAGATTCCGATGCTTCACTTCAGGTTTACTGTATCCCTCAGACCTTCTTATTGACGATGAAACACAGAAATTGCATCGGAATTAAAAACAAAAGTCACAATGCCGACTTAAGTACAAGAGGACTGACTCTTCTTACTGTCTATTTGTTGAACCTTTCCTGTGACACTAGATATTGATTCCGATGCTTTACTTCAGGTTTCCTGTATCCCTTGCACCTTCTTATTGACGACGAAACTATGAAATTGCATCGGAATTAATTAGAAAAGGCACAATGCCGACTTAAGTACAAGAAGACTGACTCTTCCTACTGTCTATGTTTTGAACCATTCCTGTAACACTAGTTATAGATTCCGATGCTTCACTTCAGGTTTATTGTATCCCTCTGACATTCTTGTTGACGATAAAACACAGAAATTGCATCGGAATTAATTAGAATAGGCACAATGTCGACTTAAGTACAAAAAGACTGACTCTTCTTACTGACTATGTTTTGAACATTTCCTGTGTGACCAGTTTTTGATTCCGATGCTTCACTATATGTTTACTATATCCCTTGAACCGTCTTATTGACGACGAAACACAGAAATTGCATTGGAATTAAATAGAAAAGGCACAATGCCGACTTAAGTACAAGAAGCCTGACTCTTCCTACTGTCTAAGTTTTGAACCATTCCTGTGACACTAGTTATAGATTCCGATGCTTCACTTCAGGTTTACTGTATCCCTTGGATCTTCGTATTTACGACGATACACAGAAATTACATCGGAATTAAATGGAAACGGCACAATGCCGACTTAAGTACAAGAAGCCTGACTCTTCCTACTGTCTATGTTTTGAACCATTCCTATGACACTAGTTATAGATTCCGATGCTTCACTTCAGGTTTACTGTATCCCTCTGACATTCTTGTTGACGATAAAACACAGAAATTGCATCGGAATTAATTAGAATAGGCACAATGCCGACTTAAGTACAAGAAGACTGACTCTTCTTACTGACTATGATTTGAACATTTCCTGTGTGACCAGTTTTTGATTCCGATGCTTCACTATATGTTTACTGTATCCCTTGGACCGTCTTATTGACGACGAAACACAGAAATTGCATCGGAATTAAATAGAAAAGGCACAATGCCGACTTAAGTACAAGAAGCCTGACTCTTCCTACTGTCTATGTTTTGAACCATTCCTATGACACTAGTTATAGATTCCGATGCTTTACTTCAGGTTTACTGTATCCCTCTGACCTTCTTATTGACGATGAAACACAGAAATTGCATCGGAATTAAAAACATAAGTCACAATGCCGACTTAAGTACAAGAGGACTGACTCTTCTTACTGTCTATTTGTTGAACCTTTCCTGTGACACTAGTTATAGATTCCGATGCTTCACTTCAGGTTCACTGTATCCCTCTGACATTCGTGTTGACGATAAAACACAGACATTGCATCGGAATTAATTAGAATAGGCACAATGCCGACTTAAGTACAAGAAGACTGACTCTTCTTTCTGACTATGTTTTGAACATTTCCTGTGTGACCAGTTTTTCATTCCGATGCTTCACTATATGTTTACTGTATCCCTTGGAACGTCTTATTGACGATGAAACACAGAAATTGCATCGTAATTAAATAGAAAAGGCACAATGCCGACTTAAGTACAAGGAGACTGACTCTTCCCACTGTCTATGTTTGAACCATTCCTGTGTCACTAGTTATAGATTCCGATGCTTCACTTCAGGTTTACCGTATCCCTCTGACCTTCTTATTGACGACGAAACACGGAAGTTGCTTCGGAATTAAATAAAAAAGGCACAATGCCGACTTAAGTACAAGAAGACTGACTCTTCTTACTGTCTATGCTTTGAACCATTCCTGTGACACTAGTTATAGATTCCGATGCTTCACTTCAGGATTACTGTATCCCTCTGACATTCTTATTGACGATGAAACACAGACATTGCATCGGAATTAAATACAAACTGCACAATGCCGACTTAAGTACAAGAAGACTGACTCTTCTTACTGACTATGTTGTGAACATTTCCTGTGAGACCAGACTTAGATTCCGATGCTTCACTATAAGTTTACTGTATCCCTTGGACCTCTTTAATGACGATGAAACAAAGAAATTGCATCGGAATTAAATACAAAAGGCACAATGCCGACTTAAGTACATGAAGACTGACTCTTCCGTGGCTATGTTTTGAACCATTTCTGTGACACTAGATATAGATTCCGATGCTTCACTTCAGGTTTACTATATCCCTTGGACCTTCTTATTGACGACGAAACACAGAAATTTCTTCTGAATTAAATAGAAAATGCACAATACCGACTTAAGTACAAGAAGACTGACTCTCCCAACTGTCTATGTTTGTACCATTCCTGTGCCACTAGTTATAGTTTCCGATGCTTCACTTCAGGTTAACTGTATCCCTCTGACACTCTTATTGACGACAGAAATTGCATCGGAATTAAATACAAAAGGAACAATGCCGACTTAAGTACAAGAAGACTGACTCTTCTTACTGTCTACGTTTTGAACCATTCCTGTGACACTAGTTATAGATTCCGAAGCTTCACTTCAGGTTAACTGTATCCCTTAAACCTTCTTATTGACGACGAAACACAGAAATTGCATCGGGAATAAATACAAAAGGCACAATACCGACTTAAGTACAAGAAGACTGACTCTTCCTACTGTCTATGTTTTAACAATTCCTGTGACACTAGTTACAGATTCCGATGCTTCACTTCAGGTTTACTGTATCCCTCTGACCTTCTTATTGACGATGAAACACAGAAATTGCATCAGAATTAAATACAACAGCCACAATGCCGACTCAAATACAAGATGACTGGCTCTTCTTACTCACTATGTTTTGAACCTTTCCTGTGAGACCGGTTTTAGATTCCTATGCTTCACTTCAGGTTTACTGTATCCCTTGGACCTTCTTATTGACGACGAAACACAGAAATTGCATCGGAATTAAATAGAAAAGGCACAATGCCGATTTATGTAAAAGAAGACTGACTCTTCTTACTGATTATGATTTGTACATTTCCTGTGAGACCAGTTTTAGATTCCGATGCTTCACTATATTTTTACTGTATCTCTTGGACCTTCTTGTTGACGATGACATACAGAAATTGCATCGGAATTAATTACAAAAGGCACAATGCCGACTCAAATACAAGATGACTGGCTCTTCTTACTCTCTATGTTATAAACCTTTTCTGTGGTACCGGTTTTAGATTCCGGTGCTTCACTTCAGGTTTACTGTATCCCTTTTGCCTTCTTATTGACGTTGAAACACAGATATTGCATCGGAATTAAATAGAAAAGGCACAATGCCGACTTAAGTATAAGAGGACTGACTCTTCTTACTGACTATGACTTGAACATTTGCTGTTAGACTGGTTTTAGATTCCGATGCTTCACTATATGTTTACTGTATCCCTTGGACCTTCTTATTGACGATGAAACACAGAAATTGCATCGGAATTAAATACAAAAGGCACAATGCCGACTTAAGTACAAGAAGACTGACTCTTCTTACTGTCTAAGTTTGAACCATTCCTGTGACACTAGTTATAGTTTCCGATGCATCACTTCAGGTTTACTGTATCCCTTGGACCTTCTTATTGACGATGAAACACAGAAATTGCATCGGAATTAAATACAAAAGGCACAATGTCGACTTAAGTACAAGAGGACTGACTCTTCCTAATGTCTATGTTCTGAACCATTCCTGTGACACTAGTTATAGATTCCGATGCATCACTTCAGGTTTACTGTATCCCTTTGACCTTCTTATTGACGATGAAACACAGAAATTGCATCGGAATTAAATACAAAAAGCACAATGCCGTCTGAAGTACAAGAAGACTGACTCTTATTGTTGTGTATGTTTTGAACCATTCCTGTGACACTAGTTATAGATTCCGATGCTTCACTTCAGGTTTACTGTATCCCTCCGACCTTCTTATTGACGACGAAACACAGAAATTGCATCGGAATTAAATAGAAAAGGCACAATGCCGACTTAAGTACAAGAAGAGTGACTCTTCTTACTGTCTATGTTTTGAACCATTCCTGTGACACTTGTTATAGATTCCGATGCTTTACTTCAGGTTTACTGTATACCTCTGACCTTCTTATTGACGATGAAACACAGAAATTGCATCGGAATTAAATACAAAAGGCACAATGCCGACTTCAGTACAAGTACACTGACTCTTCTTACTGTCTATGTTTTGAATCATTCCTGTTACACTAGTTATAGATTCCGATGATTCACTTCAGGTTTACTGTATCCCTCAGACCTCCTTATTGACGATGAAACACAGAAATTGCATCGGAATTAAAAACAAAAGTCACAATGCCGACTTAAGTACAAGAGGACTGACTGTTCATACTGTCTATTTGTTGAACCTTTCCTGTGACACTAGTTATTGATTCCGATGCTTCATTTCAGGTTTCCTGTATCCCTTGCACCTTCTTATTGACGACGAAACTATGAAATTGCATCGGAATTAATTAGAAAAGGCACAATGCCGACTTAAGTACATGTAGACTGACTCTTCCTACTGTCTATGTTTTGAACCATTCCTGTGACACTAGTTATAGATTCCGATGCTTCACTTCAGGTTTACTGTATCCCTCTGACATTCTTGTTGACGATAAAACACAGAAATTGCATCGGAATTAATTAGAATAGGCACAATGCCGACTTAAGTACAAGAAGACTGACTCTTCTTACTGACTATGTTTTGAACATTTCCTGTGTGACCAGTTTTTGATTCCGATGCTTCACTATATGTTTACTGTATCCCTTGGACCGTCTTATTGACGACGAAACACAGAAATTGCATTGGAATTAAATAGAAAAGGCACAATGCCGACTTAAGTACAAGAAGCCTGACTCTTCCTACTGTCTATGTTTTGAACCATTCCTGTGACACTAGTTATAGATTCCGATGCTTCACTTCAGGTTTACTGTATCCCTTGGATCCTCGTATTTACGACGATACACAGAAATTACATCGGAATTAAATGGAAACGGCACAATGCCGACTTAAGTACAAGAAGCCTGACCCTTCCTACTGTCCATGTTTTGAACCATTCCTATGACACTAGTTATAGATTCCGATGCTTCACTTCAGGTTTACTGTATCCCTCTGACATTCGTGTTGACGATAAAACACAGAAATTGCATCGGAATTAATTAGAATAGGCACAATGCCGACTTAAGTACAAGAAGACTGACTCTTCTTACTGACTATGATTTGAACATTTCCTGTGTGACCAGTTTTTGATTCCGATGCTTCACTATATGTTTACTGTATCCCTTGGACCGTCTTATTGACGACGAAACACAGAAATTGCATCGGAATTAAATAGAAAAGGCACAATGCCGACTTAAGTACAAGAAGCCTGACTCTTCCTACTGTCTATGTTTTGAACCATTCCTATGACACTAGTTATAGATTCCGATGCTTTACTTCTGGTTTACTGTATCCCTCTGACCTTCTTATTGACGATGAAACACAGAAATTGCATCGGAATTAAAAACAAAAGTCACAATGCCGACTTAAGTACAAGAGGACTGACTCTTCTTACTGTCTATTTGTTGAACCTTTCCTGTGACACTAGTTATAGATTCCGATGCTTCACTTCAGGTTTACTGTATCCCTCTGACATTCGTGTTGACGATAAAACACAGACATTGCATCGGAATTAATTGGAATAGGCACAATGCCGACTTAAGTACAAGAAGACTGACTCTTCTTTCTGACTATGTTTTGAACATTTCCTGTGTGACCAGTTTTTGATTCCGATGCTTCACTATATGTTTACTGTATCCCTTGGGACGTCTTATTGACGATGAAACACAGAAATTGCATCGTAATTAAATAGAAAAGGCACAATGCCGACTTAAGTACAAGGAGACTGACTCTTCCTACTGTCTATGTTTGAACCATTCCTGTGTCACTAGTTATAGATTCCGATGCTTCACTTAAGGTTTACTGTATCCCTCTGACCTTCTTATTGACGACGAAACACGGATGTTGCATCGGAATTAAATAAAAAAGGCACAATGCCGACTTAAGTACAAGAAGACTGACTCTTCTTACTGTCTATGCTTTGAACCATTCCTGTGACACTAGTTATAGATACCGATGCTTCACTTCAGCTTTACTGTATCCATCTGACCTTCTTATTGACGATGAAACACAGAAATTGCATCGGAATTAAATACAAAAGGCACAATGCCGACTTCAGTACAAGAAGACTGACTCTTCTTACTGTCTATGTTTTGAACCATTCCTGTGACACTAGTTATAGATTCTGATGCTTCACTTCAGGTTTACTGTATCCCTTGGACCTTGTTATTGACGACGAAACAATGAAATTGCATGGGAATTAAATAAAAATGGCACAATGCCGACTTAAGTACAAGAAGACTGACTCTTCTTACTGTCTATGCTTTGAACCATTCCTGTGACACTAGTTATAGATACCGATGCTTCACTTCAGCTTTACTGTATCCATCTGACCTTCTTATTGACGTTGAAACACAGAAATTGCATCGGAATTAAATAGAAAAGGCACAATGCCGACTTAAGTATAAGAGGACTGACTCTTCTTACTGACTATGACTTGAACATTACCTGTTAGACTGGTTTTAGATTCCGATGCCTCACTGTATGTTTACTGTATCCCTTGAACCTTCTTATTGACGATGAAACACAGAAATTGCATCGGAATTAAATACAAAAGGCACAATGCCGACTTAAGTACAACAAGACTGACCCTTCTTACTGTCTAAGTTTGAACCATTCCTGTGACACTAGTTATAGTTTCCGATGCATCACTTCAGGTTTACTGTATCCCTTGGACCTTCTTATTGACGATTAAACACAGAAATTGCATCGGAATTAAATACAAAAGCACAATGTCGACTTAAGTACAAGAAGACTGACTCTTCCTAATGTCTATGTTCTGAACCATTCCTGTGACACTAGTTATAGATTCCGAGGCATCACTTCAGGTTTACTGTATCCCTTGGACCTTCGTATTGACGATGAAACACAGAAATTGCATCGGAATTAAATACAAAAAGCACAATGCCGTCTTAAGTACAAGAAGACTGACTCTTCTTGCTGTGTATGGTTTGAACCATTCCTGTGACACTAGTTACAGATTCCGATGCTTCACTTCTGGTTTACTGTATCCCTCCGACCTTCTTATTGACGACGAAACACAGAAATTGCATCGGAATTAAATAGAAAAGGCACAATGCCGACTTAAGTACAAGCAGAGTGTCTCTTCTTACTGTCTATGTTTTGAACCATTCCTGTGACACTAGTTATAGAATCCGATGCTTTACTTCAGGTTTATTGTATCCCTCTGACCTTCTTATTGACGATGAAACACAGAAATTGCATCGGAATTAAATACAAAAGGCACAAAGCCGACTTCAGTACAAGAAGACTGACTCTTCTTACTGTGTATGTTTTGAACCATTCCTGTGACACTAGTCATAGATTCCGATGCTTCACTTCATTTTTACTGTATCCCTCAGACCTTCTTATTGACGATGAAACACAGAAATTGCATAGGAATTAAAAACAAACGTCAGAATGCCGACTTAAGTACAAGAGGACTGACTCTTCTTACTGTCTATTTGTTGAACCTTTCCTGTGACACTAGTTATAGATTCCGATGCTTCAATTCAGGTTTACTGTATCCCTCCGACATTCGTGTTGACGATAAAACACAGAAATTGCACCGGAATTAATTAGAATAGGCACAATGCCGTCTTAAGTACAAGAAGACTGACTCTTCTTACTGACTATGTTTTGAACATTTCCTGTGTGACCAGTTTTTGATTCTGATGCTTCACTATATGTTTACTGTATCCCTTGGAACGTATTATTGACGATGAAACACAGAAATTTCATCGTAATTAAATAGAAAAGGCACAATGCCGACTTAAGTACAAGAAGACTGACTCTTCCTACTGTCTATGTTTGAACCATTCCTGTGTCACTAGTTATAGATTCCGATGCTTCACTTCGGGTTTACTGTATCCCTCTGACCTTCTTATTGACGACGAAACACGGAAGTTGCATCGGAATTAAATAAAAAAGGCACAATGCCGACTTAAGTACAAGAAGACTGACTCTTCTTACTGTCTATGCTTTGAACCATTCCTGTGACACTAGTTATAGATACCGATGCTTCACTTCAGCTTTACTGTATCCATCTGACCTTCGTATTGACGATGAAATACAGAAATTGCATCGGCATTAAATACAAAATTCACAATGCCGACTTTAGTACAAGAAGACTGACTCTTCTTACTGTCTATGTTTTGAACCATTCCTGTGACACTAGTTGTAGATTCCGATGCTTCACTTCAGGTTTACTGTATCCATCTGACCTTCTTATTGACGATGATATACAGAAAATGCATCGGAATTAAATACAAAAGGCACAATGCCGACTTCAGTACAAGAAGACTGACTCTTCTTACTGTCTATGCTTTGAACCATTCCTGTGACACTAGTTATAGATTCCGATGCTTCACTTCAGGTTTACTGTATGCCTCAGACCTTCTTATTGACGATGAAACACAGAAATTGCATCGGAATTAATTAAAAAAGGCACAATGCCGACTTAAGTACAAGAAGACTGACTGTTCTTACTGTCTATTTGTTGAACCTTTCCTGTGACACTAGTTATAGATTCCGATGCATCACTTCAGGTTTACTGTATCCCTTGGACCTTCTTATTGACGACGATACAATGAAATTGCATCGGAATTAAATAAAATAGGCACAATGCCGACTTAGTACAAGAAGACTGGCTCTTCCTACTGGCTATGTTTTGAACCATTCCTGTGACACTAGGTATAGATTCCGATGCTTCACTTCAGGTTAACTGTATCCCTCTGACACTCGTATTGACGACGAAACACAGAAATTGCATCGGACTTAAATACAAAAGGAACAATGCCGACTTAAGTACAAGAAGACTGATTCTTCTTACTGTCTACGTTTTGAACCATTCCTGTGACACTAGTTATTGATTCCGAAGCTTCACTTCAGGTTTACTGTATCCCTTAAACCTTCTTATTGACGACGAAACACAGAAGTTGCATCGGGAATAAATACAAAAGGCACAATACCAACTTAAGTACAAGAAGACTGACTCTTCTTACTGTGTATGTTTTGAACCATTCCTGTGACACTAGTCATATATTCCGATGATTCACTTCAGGTTTACTGTATCCCTCAGACCTTCTTATTGACGATGAAACACAGAATTTGCATCAGAATTAAATACAACAGCCACAATGCCGACTCAAATACAAGATGAGAGGCTCTTCTAACTCTCTATGTTATGAACTTTTCCTGTGGTACCGGTTTTGGATTCCGGTGCTTCACTTCAGGTTTACTGTATCCCTTGGACCTTCTTATTGACGTTGAAACACAGAAATTGCATCGGAATTTAATAGAAAAGGCACAATGCCGTCTTAAGTACAAGAAGACTGACTCTTCTTGCTGTGTATGTTTTGAACCATTCCTGTGACACTAGTTATAGATTCCGATGCTTCACTTCAGGTTTACTGTATCCCTCCGACCTTCTTATTGACGACGAAACAAAGAAATTGCATCGGAATTAAATAGAGAAGGCACAATGCCGACTTAAGTACAAGAAGAGTGACTCTTCTTACTGTCTATGCCTTGAACCATTCCTGTGACACAAGTAATGGATTCCGATGCTTTACTTCAGGTTTACTGTATCCCTCTGACCTTCTTATTGACGATGAAACACAGAAATTGCATCGGAATTAAATACAAAAGGCACAATGCCGACTTCAGTACAAGAAGACTTACTCTTCTTACTGTCTATGTTTTGAACCATTCCTGTGACACTAGTTATAGATTCCGATGCTTCACTTCAGGTTTACTGTATCCCTCAGACCTTCTTATTGACGATGAAACACAGAAATTGCATCGGAATTAAAAACAAAAGTCACAATGCCGTCTTAAGTACAAGAGGACTGACTCTTCTTACTGTCTATTTGTTGAACCTTTCCTGTGACACTAGTTATTGATTCCGATGCTTCACTTCAGGTTTACTGTATCCCTTGCTCCTTCTTATTGACGACGAAACTATGAAATTGCATCGGAATTAATTAAAAAAGGCCCAATGCCGACTTAAGTACAAGAAGACTGACTCTTCCTACTGTCTATGTTTTGAACCATTCCTGTGACACTAGTTATAGATTCTGATGCTTCACTTCAGGTTTACTGTATCCCTTGGACCTTGTTATTGACGACGAAACAATGAAATTGCATCGGAATTAAATAAAAATGGCACAATGCCGACTTAAGTACAAGTAGACTGACTGTTCTTACTGTCTATTTGTTGAACCTTTCCTGTGACACTAGTTATAGATTCCGATGCATCACTTCAGGTTTACTGTATCCCTCTGACCTTCTTATTGACGACGAAACACAGTAATTGCATCGGAATTACATACAAAAGGCACAATGCCGACTCGAGTACAGGAAGACTGACTCTTCTTACTGTCTATGTTTTGAACCTTTCCTGTGACACTAGATAAAGATCCCGATGCTTCACTTCAGGTTTACTGTATCCCTTGGACCTTCTTATAGACGACGAAACACAGAAATTGCATCGGAATTAAATAGAAAAGGCACAATGCCGACTTCAGTACAAGAAGACTGACTCTTCTTACTGTCTATGTTTTGAACCATTCCTGTGACACTAGTTATAGATTCCGATGCTTCACTTCAGGTTTACTGTATCCCTCAGACCTTCTTATTGACGATGAAACACAGAAATTGCATCGGAATTAAATACAAAAGTCACAATGCCCACCTAAGTACAAGAGGACTGACTCTTCTTACTGTCTGTTTGTTGAACCTTTCCTGTGACACTAGTTATAGATTCCGATGCTTCACTTCAGGTTTACTGTATCCCTCTGACATTCGTGTTGACGATAAAACACAGACATTGCATCGGAATTAATTAAATAGGCACAATGCCGACTTACGTACAAGAAGACTGACTCTTATTTCTGACTATGTTTTGAACATTTCCTTTGTGACCAGTTTTTGATTCCGATGCTTCACTATATGTTTACTGTATCCCTTGGAACGTCTTATTGACGATGAAACACAGAAATTGCATCGTAATTATATAGAAAAAGCACAATGAAGACTTAAGTACAAGAAGACTGACTCTTCCTACTGTCTATGTTTGAACCATTCCTGTGTCACTAGTTATAGATTCCGATGCTTCACTTCAGGTTTACTGTATCCCTCTCACCTTCTTATTGACGACTAAAAACGGAAGTTGCATCGGAATTAAATAATAAAGGCACAATGCCGACTTAAGTACAAGAAGACTGACTCTTCTTACTGTCTATGCTTTGAACCATTCCTGTGACACTAGTTATAGATACCGATGCATCACTTCAGCTTTACTGTATCCATCTGACCTTCTTATTGACGATGAAACACAGAAATTGCATCGGAATTAAATACAAAAGTCACAATGCCCACCTAAGTACAAGAAGACTGACTCTTCTTACTGTCTATTTGTTGAACCTTACGTGTGACACTAGTTATAGATTCTGATGCTCCACTTCCGGTTTACTGTATCCCTCTGACCTTCGTATTGACGACGAAACACAGTAATTTCATCGGAATTAAATACAAAAGGCACAATGCCGACTCAAGTACACGAAGACTGACTCTTCTTACTGTCTATGTTTTGAACCTTTCCTGTGACACTAGATAAAGATCCCGATGCTTCACTTCAGGTTTACTGTATCCCTTGGACCTTCTTATAGACGACGAAACACAGAAATTGCATCGGAATTAAATAGAAAAGGCACAATGCCGACTTAAGTCGAAAAAGACTGACTCTTCCAACTGTCTATGTTTTGAACCATTCCTGAGACACTAGTTATAGATTCCGATGCTTCACTTCAGGATTACTGTATCCCTCTGAAATTCTTATTGACGATGAAACACAGACATTGCATCAGAATTAAATACAAACGGCACAATGCCGACTTAAGTACAAGAAGACTGACTCTTCTTACTGACTATGACTTGAACATTACCTGTTAGACTGGTTTTAGATTCCGATGCTTCACTATATGTTTACTGTATCCCTTGGACCTCTTTATTGACGATGAAACAAAGAAATTGCATCGGAATTAAATACAAAAGGCACAATGCCGACTTAAGTACAAGAAGACTGACTCTTCTGTGGCTACGTTTTGAACCATTTCTGTGACACTAGATATAGATTCCGATGCTTCACTTCAGGTTTACTGTATCCCTTGGACCTTCTTATTGACGACGAAACACAGAAATTTCATCGGAATTAAATAGAAAATGCACAATACCGACTTAAGTACAAGAAGACTGACTCTTCCAACTGTCTATGTTTGAACCATTCCTATGACACTAGTTATAGATTCCGATGCTTCACTTCAGGTTAACTGTATCCCTCTGACACTCTTATTGACGACAGAAATTGCATCGGAATTAAATACAAAAGGAACAATGCCGACTTAAGTACAAGAAGACTGACTCTTCTTACTGTCTACGTTTTGAACCATTCCTGTGACACTAGTTATAGATTCCAAAGCTTCACTTCAGGTTTACTGTATCCCTTAAACCTTCTTATTGACGACGAAACACAGAAATTGCATCGGAATTAAATAGAAAAGGCACAATGCCGATTTATGTACAAGAAGACCGACTCTTCTTACTGACTATGATTTGTACATTTCCTGTGAGACCAGTTTTAGATTCCGATGCTTCACTATATGTTTACTGTATCCCTTGGACCTTCTTGTTGACGATGAAATACAGAAATTGCATCGGAATTAAATACAAAAGGCACAATGCCGACTGAAATACAAGATGACTGGCTCTTCTTACTCTCTATGTTATAAACCTTTTCTGTGGTACCGCTTTTAGATTCCGGTGCTTCACTTCAGGTTTACTGTATCCCTTGGACCTTCTTATTGACGTTGAAACACAGAAATTGCATCGGAATTAAATAGAAAAGGCACAATGCCGACTTAAGTATAAGAGGACTGACTCTTTTTACTGACTATGACTTGAACCATTTCTGTGACACTAGTTATAGTTTCCGATGCATCACTTCAGGTTTACTGTATCCCTTGGACCTTCTTATTGACGATGAAACACAGAAATTGCATCGGAATTAAATACAAAAAGCACAATGCCGTCTGAAGTACAAGAAGACTGACTCTTCTTGCTGTGTATGTTTTGAACCATTCCTGTGACACTAGTTATAGATTCCGATGCTTCACTTCAGGTTTACTGTATCCCTCCGACCTTCTTATTGACGACGAAACACAGAAATTGCATCGGAATTAAATAGAAAAGGCACAATGCCGACTTAAGTACAAGAAGAGTGACTCTTCTTACTGTCTATGTTTTGAACCATTCCTGTGACAGTAGTTATAGATTCCGATGCTTTACTTCAGGTTTACTGTATCCCTCTGACCTTCTTATTGACGATGAAACACAGAAATTGCATCGGAATTAAATACAAAAGGCACAATGCCGACTTCAGTACAAGTAGACTGACTCTTCTTACTGTCTATGTTTTGATCCATTCCTGTTACACTAGTTATAGATTCCGATGCTTCACTTCAGGTTTACTGTATCCCTCAGACCTTCTTATAGACGATGAAACACAGAAAATGCATCGGAATTAAAAACAAAAGTCACAATGCCGAGTGAAGTACAAGAGGACTGACTCTTCTTACTGTCTATTTGTTGAACCTTTCCTGTGACACTAGTTATTGATTCCGATGCTTCACTTCAGGTTTCCTGTATCCCTTGCACCTTCTTATTGACGACGAAACTATGAAATTGCATCGGAATTAATTAGAAAAGGCACAATGCCGACTTAAGTACAAGAAGACTGACTCTTCCTACTGACTATGTTTTGAACCATTCCTGTGACACTAGTTATAGATTCCGATGCTTCACTTCAGGTTTACTGTATCCCTCTGACATTCTTGTTGACGATAAAGCACAGAAATTGCATCGGAATTAATTAGAAATGGCACAATGCCGACTTAAGTACAAGAAGACTGACTGTTCTTACTGACTATGTTTTGAACATTTCCTGTGTGTCCAGTTTTTGATTCCGATGCTTCACTATATGTTTACTGTATCCCCTGGACCGTCTTATTGACGACGAAACACAGAAATTGCATCGGAATTAAATAGAAAAGGCACAATGCCGACTTAAGTACAAGAAGCCTGACTCTTCCTACTGTCTCTGTTTTGAACCATTCCTGTGACACTAGTTATAGATTCCGATTCTTCACTTCAGGTTTACTGTATCGCTTGGATCTTCGTATTTACGACGATACACAGAAATTACATCGGAATTAAATGGAAACGGCACAATGCCGACTTAAGTACAAGAAGCCTGACTCTTCCTACTGTCTATGTTTTGAACCATTCCTATGACACTAGTTATAGATTCCGATGCTTTACTTCAGGTTTACTGTATCCCTCTGACCTTCTTATTGACGATGAAACACAGAAATTGCATCGGAATTAAAAACAAAAGTCACAATGCCGACTTAAGTACAAGAGGACTGACTCTTCTTACTGTCTATTTGTTAAACCTTTCCTGTGCCACTAGTTATAGATTCCGATGCTTCACTTCAGGTTTACTGTATCCCTCTGACATTCGTGTTGACGATAAAACACAGACATTGCATCGGAATTAATTAGAATAGGCACAATGCCGACTTAAGTACAAGAAGACTAACTCTTCTTTCTGACTATGATTTGAACATTTCCTGTGTGACCAGTTTTTGATTCCGATGCTTCACTATATATTTACTGTATCCCTTGGAACGTCTTATTGACGATGAAGCACAGAAATTGCATCGTAATTAAATAGAAAAGGCACAATGCCGACTTAAGTACAAGGAGACTGACTCTTCCTATTGCCTATGTTTGAACCATTCCTGTGTCACTAGTTATAGATTCCGATGCTTCACTTCAGGTTTACTGTATCCCTCTGACCTTCTTATTGACGACGTAACACGGAAGTTGCATCGGAATTAAATAGAAAAGGCACAATGCCGACTTAAGTACAAGAAGACTGACTCTTCTTACTGTCTATGCTTTGAACCATTCCTGTGACACTAGTTATAGATACCTATGCTTTACTTCAGCTTTACTGTGTCCATCTGACCTTCTTATTGACGATGAAACACAGAAATTGCATCGGAATTAAATACAAAAGGCACAATGCCGACTTCAGTATAAGAAGACTAACTCTTCTTACTGTCTATGTATTGAACCATTCCTGTGACACTAGTTATAGATTCCGATGCTTCACTTCAGGTTCACTGTATCCCTCAGACCTTCTTATTGACGACGAAACACGGAAGTTGCATCGGAATTAAATAAAAATGGCACAATGCCGACTTAAGTACAAGAAGAGTGACTGTTCTTACTGTCTATTTGTTGAACCTTTCCTGTGACACTAGTTATAGATTCCGATGCATCACTTCAGGTTTACTGTATCCCTTGGACCTTCTTATTGCCGACGAAACACAGTAATTTCATCGGAATTAAATACAAAAGGCACAATGCCGACTCAAGTACAAGAAGACTGCCTCTTCTTACTGTCCATGTTTTGAACCTTTCCTGTGACACTAGATAAAGATCCCGATGCTTCACTTCAGGTTTACTGTATCGCTTGGACCTTCTTATAGACGACGAAACACAGAAATTGCAACGGAATTAAATAGAAAAGGCACAATGCCGAATTAAGTAGAAAAAGACTGACTCTTCCTACTGTCTATGTTTTGAACCATTCCTGTGACACTAGTTATAGATTCCGATGCTTCACTTCAGGTTTACTGTATCCCTCCGACATTCTTATTGACGATGAAACACAGACATTGCATCGGAATTAAATACAAACGGCACAATGCCGACTTAAGTACAAGAAGACTGACTCTTCTTACTGACTATGTTGTGAACATTTCCTGTGAGACCAGATATAGATTCCGATGCTTCACTATATGTTTACTGTATCCATCTGACCGTCTTATTGACGATGAAACAAAGAAATTGCATCGGAATTAAATACAAAAGGCACAATGCCGACTTAAGTACAAGAAGACTGACTCTTCTCGCTGTGTATGTTTTGAACCATTCCTGTGACACTAGTTATAGATTCCGATGCTTCACTTCAGGTTTACTGTATCCCTCTGCCCTTCTTATTGACGACGAAACACAGAAATTGCATCGGAATTAAATAGAAAAGGCACAATGCCGAATTAAGTACTAGAAGACTGACACTTCAGACTGTCTATGTTTTGAACCATTCCTGAGACTCTAGTTATAGATTCCGATGCTTCACATCCGGTTTACTGTATCCCTCTGACCTTCTTAGTGACGATGAAACACAGAAATTGCATCGTAATTAAATACAATAGGCACAATGCCGACTTAAGTACAAGAAGACTGACTGTTCTTAGTGTCTATGTTTTGAACTTTTTCTGTGACACTAGTTATAGATTCCGATGCTTCACTTCAGGTTTACTGTATCCCTTTGACCTTCTTATTGACGACGAAACACAGATATTGCATCGGAATTAAATACAAAAGGCACAATGCCGACTTCAGTACAAGATGACTGACTCTTCCGTGGCTATGTTTTGAATCATTCCTGTGACACTAGATATAGATTCCGATGCTTCACTATATGTTTACTGTATCCCTTGGACCTTCTTGTTGACGATGAAACACAGAAATTGCATCGGAATTAAATACAAAAGGCACAATGCCGACTCAAATACAAGATGACTGGCTCTTCTTACTCTCTATGTTATGAACCTTTTCTGTGGTACCGGTTTTATATTCCGGTGCTTCACTTCAGGTTTACTGTATCCCTTGGACCTTCTTATAGACGTTGAAACACAGAAATTGCATCGGAATTAAATAGAAAAGGCACAATGCCGATTTATGTACAAGAAGACCGACTCTCCTTACTGACTATGATTTGTACATTTCCTGTGAGACCAGTTTTAGATTCCGATGCTTCACTATATGTTTACTGTATCCCTTGGAGCTTCTTGTTGACGATGAAATACAGAAATTGCATCGGAATTAAATACAAAAGGCACAATGCCGACTGAAATACAAGATGACTGGCTCTTCTTACTCTCTATGTTATAAAACTTTTCTGTGGTACCGCTTTTAGATTATGGTGCTTCACTTCAGGTTTACTGTATCCCTTGGACCTTCTTATTGACGTTGAAACACAGAAATTGCTTCGGAATGAAATAGAAAAGGCACAATGCCGACTTAAGTATAAGAGGACTGACTCTTCTTACTGACTATGACTTGAACCATTCCTGTGACACTAGTTATAGTTTCCGATGCATCACTTCAGGTTTACTGTATCCCTTGGACCTTCTTATTGACGATGAAACACAGAAATTGCATCGGAATTAAATACAAAAGGCACAATGTCGACTTAAGTACAAGAAGACTGACTCTTCCTAATGTCTATGTTCTGAACCATTCCTGTGACACTAGTTATAGATTCCTATGCATCACTTCAGGTTTACTGTATCCCTTGGACCTTCTTATTGACGATGAAACACAGAAATTGCATCGGAATTAAGTACAAAAAGCACAATGCCGTCTAAAGTACAAGAAGACTGACTCTTCTAGCTGTGTATGCTTTGAACCATTCCTGTGACACTAGTTATAGATTCCGATGCTTCACTTCAGGTTTACTGTATCCCTCCGACCTTCTTATTGACGACGAAACGCAGAAATTGAATCGGAATTAAATAGAAAAGGCACAATGCCGACTTAAGTACAAGAAGAGTGACTCTTCTTACTGTCTATGTTTTGAACCATTCCTGTGACACGAGTTATAGATTCCGATGCTTTACTTCAGGTTTACTGTATCCCTCTGACCTTCTTATTGACGATGAAACACAGAAATTGCATCGGAATTAAATACAAAAGGCACAATGCCGACTTCAGTACAAGTAGACTTACTCTTCTTACTGTCTATGTTTTGAACCATTCCTGTTACACTAGTTATAGATTCCGATGCTTCACTTCAGGTTTACTGTATACCTCAGATCTTCTTATTGACGATGAAACACAGAAATTGCATCGGAATTAAAAACAAAAGTCACAATGCCGAGTTAAGTACAAGAGGACTGACTCTTCTTACTGTCTATTTGTTGAACCTTTCCTGTGACACTAGTTATTGATTCCGATGCTTCACTTCAGGTTTCCTGTATCCCTTGCACCTTCTTATTGACGACGAAACTATGAAATTGCATCGGAATTAATTAGAAAAGGCACAATGCCGACTTAAGTAGAAGAAGACTGACTCTTCCTACTGACTATGTTTTGAACCATTCCTGTGACACTAGTTATAGATTCCGATGCTTCACTTCAGGTTTACTGTATCCCTCTGACATTCTTGTTGACGATAAAACACAGAAATTGCATCGGAATTAATTAGAAACGGCACAATGCCGACTTAAGTACAAGAAGACTGACTGTTCTTACTGAATATGTTTTGAACATTTCCTGTGTGACCAGTTTTTGATTCCGATGCTTCACTATATGTTTACTGTATCCCCTGGACCGTCTTATTGACGACGAAACACAGAAATTGCATCGGAATTAAATAGAAAAGGCACAATGCCGACTTAAGTACAAGTAGACTGACTCTTCCTACTGTCTATGTTTTGAACCATCCCTGTGACACTAGTTATAAATTCCGATTCTTCACTTCAGGTTTACTGTATCCCTTGGATCTTCGTATTTACGACGATACACAGAAATTACATCGGAATTAAATGGAAACGGCACAATGCCGACTTAAGTACAAGAAGCCTGACTCTTCCTACTGTCTATGTTTTGAACCATTCCTATGACACTAGTTATAGATTCCGATGCTTTACTTCAGGTTTACTGTATCCCTCTGACCTTCTTATTGACGATAAAACACAGACATTGCATCGGAATTAATTAGAATAGGCACAATGCCGACTTAAGTACAAGAAGACTGACTCTTCTTTCTGACTATGATTTGAACATTTCCTGTGTGACCAGTTTTTGATTCCGATGCTTCACTATATATTTACTGTATCCCTTGGAACGTCTTATTGACGATGAAACACAGAAATTGCATCATAATTAAATAGAAAAGGCACAACGTCGACTTAAGTACAAGGAGACTGACTCTTCCTATTGTCTATGTTTGAACCATTCCTGTGTCACTAGTTATAGATTCCGATGCTTCACTTCAGGTTTACTGTATCCCTCTGACCTTCTTATTGACGACGAAACACGGAAGTTGCATCGGAATTAAATAAAAAAGGCACAATGCCGACTTAAGTACAAGAAGACTGACTCTTCTTACTGTCTATGCTTTGAACCATTCCTGTGACACTAGTTATAGATACCGATGCTTCACTTCAGCTTTACTGTATCCATCTGACCTTCTTATTGACGATGAAACACAGAAATTGCATCGGAATTAAATACAAAAGGCACAATGCCGACTTCAGTATAAGAAGACTGACTCTTCTTACTGTCTATGTATTGAACCATTCCTGTGACACTAGTTATAGATTCCGATGCTTCACTTCAGGTTCACTGTATCCCTCAGACCTTCTTATTGACGATGAAACACAGAAATTGCATCGGAATTAAATACAAAAGTCACAATGCCCACCTAAGTACAAGAAGACTGACTCTTCTTACTGTCTATTTGTTGAACCTTTCCTGTGACACTAGTTATAGATTCTGATGCTTCACTTCAGGTTTACTGTATCCCTTGGACCTTGTTATTGACGACGAAACAATGAAATAGCATCGGAATTAAATAAAAATGGCAGAATGCCGACTTAAGTACAAGAAGAGTGACTGTTCTTACTGTCTATTTGTTGAACCTTTCCTGTGACACTAGTTATAGATTCCGATGCATCACTTCAGTTTTACTGTATCCCTTGGACCTTCTTATAGACGACGAAACACAGAAATTGCAACGGAATTAAATAGAAAAGGCACAATGCCAAATTAAGTAGAAAAAGACTGACTCTTCCTACTGTCTATGTTTTGAACCATTCCTGTGACACTAGTTATAGATTCCGATGCTTCACTTCAGGTTTACTGTATCCCTCCGACATTCTTATTGACGATGAAACACAGACATTGCATCGGAATTAAATACAAACGGCACAATGACGACTTAAGTACAAGAAGACTGACTCTTCTTACTGACTATGTTGTGAACATTTCCTGTGAGACCAGATATAGATTCCGATGCTTCACTATATGTTTACTGTATCCATCTGACCGTCTTATTGACGATGAAAAAAAGAAATTGCATCGGAATTAAATACAAAAGGCACAATGCCGACTTAAGTACGAGAAGACTGACTCTTCTCGCTGTGTATGTTTTGAACCATTCCTGTGACACTAGTTATAGATTCCGATGCTTCGCTTCAGGTTTACTGTATCCCTCTGCCCTTCTTATTGACGACGAAACACAGAAATTGCATCGGAATTAAATAGAAAAGGCACAATGCCGAATTAAGTACTAGAAGACTGACACTTCCGACTGTCTATGTTTTGAACCATTCCTGAGACTCTAGTTATAGATTCCGATGCTTCACATCCGGTTTACTGTATCCATCTGACCTTCTTAGTGACGATGAAACACAGAAATTGCATCGTAATTAAATACAATAGGCACAATGCCGACTTAAGTACAAGAAGACTGACTCTTCTTACTGTCTATGTTTTGAACCTTTTCTGTGACACTAGTTATAGATTCCGATGCTTCACTTCAGGTTTACTGTATCCCTTGGACCTTCTTATTGACGACGAAATACAGATATTGCATCGGAATTAAATACAAAAGGCACAATGCCGACTTAAGTACAAGATGACCGACTCTTCCGTGGCTATGTTTTGAACCATTCCTGTGACACTAGATATAGATTCCGATGCTTCACTATATGTTTACTGTATCCCTTGGACCTTCTTGTTGACGATGAAACACAGAAATTGCATCGGAATTAAATACAAAAGGCACAATGCCGACTCAAATACAAGATGACTGGCTCTTCTTACTCTCTATGTTATGAACCTTTTCTGTGGTACCGGTTTTATATTCCGGTGCTTCACTTCAGGTTTACTGTATCCCTTGGACCTTCTTATTGACGTTGAAACACAGAAATTGCATCGGAATTAAATAGAAAAGGCACAATGCCGACTTAAGTATAAGAGGAGTGACTCTTCTTACTGACTATGACTTGAACATTTCCTGTTAGACTGGTTTTAGATTCCGATGCTTCACTATATGTTTACTGTATCCCTTGAACCTTCTTATTGACGATGAAACACAGAAATTGCATCGGAATAAAATACAAAAGGCACAATGCCGACTTAAGTACAAGAAGACTGATGCTTCTTACTGTCTAAGTTTGAACCATTCCTGTGACACTAGTTATAGTTTCCGATGCATCACTTCAGGTTTACTGTATCCCTTGGACCTTCTTATTGACGATGAAACACAGAAATTGCATCGGAATTAAATACAAAAGGCACAATGTCGACTTGAGTACAAGAAGACTGACTCTTCCTAATGTCTATGTTCTGAACCATTCCTGTGAAACTAGTTATAGATTCCGATGCATCACCTCAGGTTTACTGTATCCCTTGGACCTTCTTATTGACGATGGAACGCAGAAATTGCATCGGAATTAAATGCAAAAAGCACAATGCCGTCTTAAGTACAAGAAGACTGACTCTTCTTGCTGTGTATGTTTTGAACCATTCCTGTGACACTAGTTATAGATTCCGATGCTTCACTTCAGGTTTACTGTATCCCTCAGACCTTCTTATTGACGATGAAACACAGAAATTGCATCGGAATTAAAAACAAACGTCAGAATGCCGACTTAAGTACAAGAGGACTGACTCTTCTTACTGTCTATTTGTTGAACCTTTAATGTGACACTAGTTATTGATTCCGATGCTTCACTTCAGCTTTACTGTTTCCCTTGTACCTTCTTATTGACGACGAAACTATGAAATTGCATCGGAATTATTTAAAAAAGGCACAATGCCGACTTAAGTACAAGAAGACTGACTCTTCCTACTGTCTATGTTTTGAACCATTCCTGTGACACTAGTTATAGATTCCGATGCTTCACTTCAGGTTTACTGTACCCCTCTGACATTCTTGTTGACGATAAAACACAGAAATTGCATCGGAATTAATTAGGATAGGCACAATGCCGACATAAGTACAAGAAGACTGACTCTTCTTACTGACTATGTTTTGAACATTTCCTGTGTGACCAGTTTTTGATTCCGATGCTTCACTATATGTTTACTGTATCCCTTGGACCGTCTTATTGACGACGAAACACAGAAATTGCATCGGAATTAAATAGAAAAGGCACAATGCCTACTTAAGTACAAGAAGCCTGACTCTTCCTACTGTATATGTTTTGAACCATTCCTGTGACACTAGTTATTGATTCCGATGCTTCACTTCAGGTTTACTGTATCCCTTGCATCTTCGTATTGACGACGATACACAGATATTACATCGGAATTAAATGGAAACGGCACAATGCCGACTTAAGTACAAGAAGCCTGACTCTTCCTACTGTCTATGTTTTGAACCATTCCTATGACACTAGTTATAGATTCCGATGCTTTACTTCAGGTTTACTGTATCCCTCTGACCTTCTTATCGACGATGAATCACAGAAATTGCATCGCAATTGAAAACTAAAGTCACAATGCCGACTTAAGTACAAGAGGACTGACTCTTCTTACTGTCTATTTGTTGAACCTTTCCTGTGACACTAGTTATAGATTCCGATGCTTCACTTCAGGTTCACTGTATCCCTCTGACATTCGTGTTGACGATAAAACACAGAAATTGCATCGGAATTAATTAGAATAGGCACAATGCCGACTTAAGTACAAGAAGTCTGACTCTTCTTACTGACTATGTTTTGAACATTTCCTGTGTGACCAGTTTTTGATTCCGATGCTTCACTATATGTTTACTGTATCCCTTGGAACGTCTTATTGACGATGAAACACAGAAATTGCATCGTAGTTAAATAGAAAAGGCACAATGCCGACTTAAGTACAAGAAGACTGACTCTTCCTACTGTCTATGTTTGAACCATTCCTGTGTCACTAGTTATAGATTCCGATGCTTCACTTCGGGTTTACTGTATCCCTCTGACTTTCTTATTGACGACGAAACACGGAAGTTGCATCGGAATTAAATAAAAAAGGCACAATGCCGACTTAAGTACAAGAAGACTGACTCTTCTTACTGTCTATGCTTTGAACAATCCTGTGACACTAGTTATAGATACCGATGCTTCACTTCAGCTTTTCTGTATCCATCTGACCTTCTTATTGACGATGAAAGACAGAAATTGCATCGGCATTGAAAACAAAAGGCACAATGCCGACTTCAGTACAAGAAGACTGACTCTTCTTACTGTCTATGTTTTGAACCATTCCTGTGACACTAGTTGTAGATTCCGATGCTTCACTTCAGGTTTACTGTATCCATCTGACCTTCTTATTGACGATGAAATACAGAAAATGCATCGGAATTAAATACAAAATGCACAATGCCGACTTCAGTACAAGAAGACTGACTATCCTTACTGTCTATGTTTTGAACCATTCTTGTGACACTAGTTATAGATTCCGATGCTTCCCTTCAGGTTTACTGTATCCCTCAGACCTTCTTATTGACGATGAAACACAGAAATTGCATCGGAATTAAATACAAAAGTCACAATGCCCACCTAAGTACAAGAAGACTGACTCTTCTTACTGTCTATTTGTTGAACCTTTCCTGTGACACTAGTTATAGATTCTGATGCTTCACTTCAGGTTTACTGTATCCCTTGGAATTCGTTATTGACGACGAAACAATGAAATTGCATCGGAATTAATTAAAAAAGGCACAATGCCGACTTAAGTACAAGAAGACTGACTGTTCTTACTGTCTATTTGTCGAACCTTTCCTGTGACACTAGTTATAGATTCCGATGCATCAGTTCAGGTTTACTGTATCCCTTGGACCATCTTATTGACGACGAAACAATGAAATTGCATCGGAATTAAATAAAATAGGCACAATGCAGACTTAGTACAAGAAGACTGGCTCTTCCTACTGGCTATGTTTTGAACCATTCCTGTGACACTAGTTACGGATTCCGATGCTTTACTTCAGGTTTTCTGTATCCCTCTGACCTTCTTATTGAAGACAAAACACAGAAATTGCATCGGAATTAAATACAAAAGGCACAATGCCGACTTCAGTACAAAAAGAAAGACTCTTCTTACTGTCTATGTTTTGAACCATTCCTGTGACACTAGTTATAGATTCCGATGCTTCACTTCAGGGTTACTGTATCCCTCAGACCTTCTTATTGACGATGAAACACAGAAATTGCATCGAAATTAAATACAAAAGTCACAATTCCGACTTAAGTATAAGAAGACTGACTCTTCTTACTTTCTATTCGTTGAATCTTTCCTGTGACACTAATTATAGATTCCGATGCTTCACTTCAGGTTTACTGTATCCCTTGGACCTTCTTATTGCCGACGAAACTGTGAAATTGCATCGGAATTAAATAAAAAAGGCACAATGCCGACTTATGCACAAGAAGACTGACACTTCCTACTTTCTATGATATGAACCATTCCTGTGACACTAGTTATAGTTTCCGATGCTTCACTTCAGGTTTGCTGTATACCTCTGACATTCTTGTTGACGATAAAACACAGAAATTGCATCGGAATTAAATAGAAAAGGCATAATGCCGACTTAAGTACAAGAAGACTGACGCTTCTTACTGACTATGTTTTGAACATATCCTGTGTGACCAGTTTTTGATTCCGATGCTTCACTATATGTTTACTGTGTCCCTTGGACCGTCTTATTGACGACAAAACACAGAAATTTCATCGGAATTAAATAGAAAAGGCACAATGCCGACTTAAGTACAAGAAGACTGACTCTTCCTACTGTCTATGTTTGAACCATTCTTGTGTCACTAGTTATAGATTCCGATGCATCACTTCAGGTTTACTGTATCCCTCTGACCTTCTTATTGACGACGAAACACGGAAGTTGCATCGTAATTAAATAAAAAAGACACAATGCCGACTTAAGTTCAAGAAGACTGACTCTTCTTACTGTCTATGCTTTGAACCATTCCTGTGACACTAGTTATAGATACCGATGCTTCACTTCAGTTTTACTGTATCCATCTGACCGTCTTATTGACGATGAAACACAGAAATTGCATCGGAATTAAATACAAAAGGCACAATGCAGATTCCAGTACAAGAAGACTGACTCTTCTTACTGTCTATGTTTTGAACCATTCCTGTGACACTAGTTGTAGATTCCGATGCTTCACTTCAGGTTTACTGTATCCATCTGACCTTCTCATTGACGATGAAACACAGAAATTACATCGGAATTAAATAGAAAAGGCACAATGCCGACTTAAGTATAAGAGGACTGACTCTTCTTACTGTCTATGTTTTGAACCATTCCTGTGACACTAATTATAGATTCCGATGCTTCACTTCAGGTTTACTGTATCCCTCAGACCTTCTTGTTGACGATGAAACACAGAAATTGCATCGGAATTAAATACAAAAGTCACAATGCCGACCTAAGTACAAGAAGACTGACTCTTCTTACTGTCTATTTGTTGAATCTTTCCTGTGACACTAGTTATAGATTCTGATGCTTTAATTCTGGTTTACTGTATCCCTTGGACCTTCTTATTGACGACGATACAATGAAATTGCATCGGAATTAAATAAAATAGGCACAATGCCGACTTATTACAAGAAGACTGGCTCTTCCTACTGTCTATGTTTTGAACCATTCCTGTGACACTAGTTACAGATTCCGATGCTTCACTTCAGGTTTACTGTGTCCCTTGGATCTTCGTATTGACGACGATACACAGAAATTACATCGGAATTAAATAGAAACTGCACAATGCCGACTTAAGTACAAGAAGCCTGACTCTTCCTACTCTCTATGTTTTGAACCATTCCTGCGACACTAGTTATAGATTCCGATGCTTTACTTCAGGTTTTCTGTGTCCCTCTGACGTTCTTATTGAAGATAAAACACAGAAATTGCATCGGAATTAAATACAAAAGGCAAGATGCCGACTTCAGTACAAGAAGAAAGACTCTTCTTACTGTCTATGTTTTAAACCATTCCTGTGACACTAGTTATAGATTCCGATGCTTCATTTCAGGTTTACTGTATCCCTCAGACCTTCTTATTGACGATGAAACACAGAAATTGCATCGGAATTAAATACAAAAGTCACAATTCCGACTTAAGTATAAGAAGACTGACTCGCCTAACTGTCTATTTGTTGAATCTTTCCTGTGACACTAGTTATGGATTCCGATGCTTCACTTCAGGTTTACTGTATCCCTTGGACCTTCTTGTTGACGACGAAACTGTGAATTTGCATCGGAATTAAATAGAAAAGGCACAATGCCTACTTAAGTACAAGAAGCCTGACTCTTCCTACTGTATATGTTTTGAACCATTCCTGTGACACTAGTTATAGATTCCGATGCTTCACTTCAGGTTTACTGTATCCCTTGCATCTTCGTATTGACGACGATACACAGATATTACATCGGAATTAAATGGAAACGGCACAATGCCGACTTAAGTACAAGAAGCCTGACTCTTCCTACTGTCTATGTTTTGAACCATTGCTATGACACTAGTTATAGATTCCGATGCTTTACTTCAGGTTTACTGTATCCCTCTGACCTTCGTATTGACGATGAATCACAGAAATTGCATCGGAATTGAAAACAAAAGTCACAATGCCGACTTAAGTACAAGAGGACTGACTCTTCTTACTGTCTATTTGTTGAACCTTTCCTGTGACACTAGTTATAGATTCCGATGCTTCACTTCAGGTTTACTGTATCCCTCTGACGTTCGTGTTGACGATAAAACACAGAAATTGCATCGGAATTAATTAGAATAGGCACAATGCCGACTTAAGTACAAGAAGACTGACTCTTCTTACTGACTATGTTTTGAACATTTCCTGTGTGACCATTTTTTGATTCCGATGCTTCACTATATGTTTACTGTATCCCTTGGAACGTCTTATTGACGATGAAACACAGAAATTGCATCGTAATTAAATTGAAAATGCACAATGCCGACTTAAGTACAAGAAGACTGACTCTTCCTACTGTCTATGTTTGAACCATTCCTGTGTCACTAGTTATAGATTCCGATGCTTCACTTCGGGTTTACTGTATCCCTCTGACTTTCTTATTGACGACGAAACACGGAAGTTGCATCGGAATTAAATAAAAAAGGCACAATGCCGACTTAAGTACAAGAAGAATGACTCTTCTTACTGTCTATGCTTTGAACCATCCTGTGACACTAGTTATAGATTCCGATGCTTCACTTCAGGTTTACTGTATCCCTCAGACCTTCTTATTGACGATGAAACACAGAAATTGCATCGGAATTAAATACGAAAGTCACAATGCTTACCTAAGTACAAGAAGACTGACTCTTCTTACTGTCTATTTGTTGAACCATTCGTGTGACACTAGTTATAGATTCTGATGCTTCACTTCAGGTTTACTGTATCCCTTTGAACTTCTTATTGACGACGAAACAATGAAATTGCATCGGAATTAAATATAATAGGCACAATGCCGACTTAGTACAAGAAGACTGGCTCTTCCTACTGGCTATGTTTTGAACCATTCCTGTGACACTAGTTATAGATTCCGATGCTTCACTTTAGGTTTACTGTGTCCCTTGGATCTTCGTATTGACGACGATACACAGAAATTACATCGGATTTAAATGGAAACGGCACTATGCCGACTTAAGTACAAGAAGCCTGACTCTTCCTACTGTCTATGTTTTGAACCATTCCTGTGACACTAGTTATGGATTCCGATGCTTTACTTCAGGTTTTCTCTATCCCTCTGACCTCCTTATTGAAGACAAAACACAGAAATTGCATCGGAATTAAATACAAAAGGCACAATGCCGACTTCAGTACAAAAAGAAAGACTCTTCTTACTGTCTATGTTTTGAACCATTCCTGTGACACTAGTTATAGATTCCGATGCTTCACTTCTGGTTTACTGTATCCCTCAGACCTTCTTATTGACGTTGAAACACAGAAATTGCATCGAAATTGAATACAAAAGTCACAATTCCGACTTAAGTATAAGAAGACTGACTCTTCTTACTGTCTATTTGTTGAATCTTTCCTGTGACACTAGTTATAGATTCCGATGCTTCACTTCAGGTTTACTGTATCCCTAGGACCTTCTTATTGACGACGAAACTGTGAAATTGCATCGGAATTAAATAAAAAAGGCACAATGCCGACTTATGCACAAGAAGACTGACACTTCCCACTTTCTATGTTATGAACCATTCCTGTGACACTAGTTACAGATTCCGATGCCTCACTTCAAGTTTACTCTATCCCTCTGTCTTCTTACTGCCGATGAAACACAGAAATGCCGACTTAAGTACAAGAAGACTGACCCATCTTACTGTCTATGATTTGAACCATTCCTTTGACACTAGTTATAGATTCCGATGCTTTACTTCAGGTTTACTGTATCCATCTGATCTTCTTATTGACGATGAAACACAGAAATTGCATCGGAATTAAATACAAAAGGTACCCTGCCGACTTAAGTACAAGAAGACTGACTTTTCTTACTGTCTATGATCTGAACATTTCCTGTAACACTAGTTACAGATTCCGATGCTTCACTTCACGTTTACTGTATCCATTGGACCTTCTTATAGACGACGAAACACAGATAATGCATCTTAATTAAATAGGAAAGCACAATTCCGACATAAGTACAAGAAGAATGACTCTCCCCACTGTCTATGCTTTAAACCATTCCTGTGACACTAGTTATAGGTTCCGATGCTTCACTTCAGGTTTACTGTATCCCTCTCACATTGTTATTGACGATGAAACACAGAAATTGCATCGGAATTAATTAGAAAAGGCACAATGCTGACTTACGTACAAGAAGACAGACTATTCTTACTGTCTATGTTTTGAACCATTCCTGTGACACTAGTTATAGATTCCTATGCTCACTTCAGGTTTACTGCATCCCTGGGACCTTCTTATTGACGACGAAACACAGAAATTGCATCGGAATTAAATATAAAAGGCACAATGCCGACTTAAGTACAAGAAGACTGATTCTTCCTACTGTCTATGTTTTGAACCATTCCTGTGACACTAGTTATAGATTCCGATGCTTCACTTCAGGTTTACTGTATCCCTCTGACATTCTTATTGACGATGAAACACAGAAATTGCATCGGAATTAAATACAAAAGGCACCCTGCCGACTTAAGTACAAGAAGACTGACTTTTCTTACTGTCTATGTTTTGAACCATTCCTGTGACACTAGTTATAGATTCCGATGCTTTACTTCAGGTTTACTTTATCCCTCCGACCTTCTTATTGACGATGAAACACAGAACTTGCATCGGAATTAAATACAAAAGCCACAATGCCGACTTAAGTGCAAGAAGACTGATTCTTCTTACTGTCTATGTTTTGAACCATTCCTGTGACACTAGTTATAGATTCTGATGCTTCACTTCAGGGTTTACTGTATCTATCTGATCTTCTTATTGACGATGAAACACAGAAATTGCATCGGAATTAAATACAAAAGGCACAATGCCGACTTCAGTACAAGAAGGCTGACTCTTCTTACTGTCTATGTTTTGAACCATTCCTGTGACACTAGTTATAGATTCCGATGCTTCACTTCAGGTTTACTGAATCCCTCAGACCTTCATATTGACGATGAAACACAGAAATTGCATCGGAATTAAATACAAAAGTCACAATGCCGACTTAAGTACAAGAAGACTGACTCTTCTTACTGTCTATTCGTAGAACCTTTCCTGTGACACTAGTTATAGATTCCAATGCTTCACTTCAGGTTTACAGTATCCCTTGGTCCTTCTTATAGACGACGAAACACGGAAGTTGCATCAGGATTAAATAATAAAGGCACAATGCCGATTTCAGTACAAGAAGACTGACTCTTCTTACTGTCTATGTTTTGAACCATTCCTGTGACACTAGTTTTAGATTCCGATGCTTCACTTCAGGTTTACTGTATCCATCTGACCTTCTCATTGACGATGAAACACAGAAATTGCATCGGAATTAAATAGAAAAGGCACAATGCCGACTTAAGTATAAGAGGACTGACTCTTCTTACTGTCTATGTTTTGAACCATTCCTGTGACACTAGTTGTAGATTCCGATGCTTCACTTCAGGTTTACTGTATCCCTCAGACCTTCATATTGACGATGAAACACAGAAATTGCATCGGAATTAAATACAAAAGTCACAATGTCGACCTAACTACAAGAAGACTGACTCTTCTTACTGTCTATTTGTTGAACCTTTCCTGTGACACTAGTTATAGATTCTGATGCTTCACTTCAGGTTTACTGTATCCTTTGGACCTTGTTATTGACGACGAAACAATGAAATTGCATCGGAATGAAATAAAAAAGGCACAATGACGACTTAAGTACAAGAAGACTGAGTGTTCCTACTGTCTACTTGTTGGACCGCTCCTGTGACACTAGTTATAGACTCCGATCCATCACTTCAGGTTTACTCTATCCCTTGGACGTTCTTATTGACGACGAAACAATGAAATTGCGTCGGAATTAAATAAAATAGGCACAATGCCGACTTATTACAAGAAGACTGGCTCTTCCTACTGTCTATGTTTTGAACCATTCCTGTGACACTAGTTATAGATTCCGATGCTTCACTTCAGGTTTACTGTGTCCCTTGGATCTTCGTATTGACGACGATACACAGAAATTACATCGGAATTAAATGGAAACCGCACAATGCCGATTTAAGTACAAGAGGCCTGACTCTTCCTACTGTCTATGCTTTGAACCATTCCTGTGACACTAGTTATAGATTCCGATGCTTTACTTCAGGTTTTCTGTATCACTCTGACCTTCTTATTGAAGATAAAACACAGAAATTGCATCGGAATTAAATACAAAAGGCAAGATGCCGACTTCAGTACAAGAAGAAAGACTCTTCTTACTGTCTATGTTTTAAACCATTCCTGTGACACTAGTTATAGATTCCGATGTTTCACTTCAGGTTTACTGTATCCCTCAGACCTTCTTATTGACGATGAAACACAGAAATTGCATCGGAATTAAATACAAAAGTCACAATTCCGACTTAAGTATAAGAAGATTGACTCGTCTAACTGTCTATTTGTTGAATCTTTCCTGTGACACTAGTTATGGATTCCGATTCTTCACTTCAGGTTTACTGTATCCCTTGGACCTTCTTGTTGACGACGATACTGTGAAATTGCATCGGAATTAAATAAAAAAGGCACAACGCCGACTTAAGTACAAGAAGACTGACACTTCCTACTGTCTATGATATGAACCATTCCTGTGACACTAGTTATAGTTTCCGATGCTTCACTTCAGGTTTACTGTATCCCTCTGACATTCTTGTTGACGATAAAACACAGAAATTGCATCGGAATTAAATAGAAAAGGCACAATGCCGACTTAAGTACAAGAAGACTGACGCTTCTTACTGACTATGTTTTGAACATTTCCTGTGTGACAAGTTTTTGATTCCGATGCTTCACTATATGTTTACTGTGTCCCTTGGACCGTCTTATTGACGACGAAACACAGAAATTGCAACGGAATTATATTGAAAAGGCACAATGCTGACTTAAGTACTAGAAGACTGACTCTTCCTACTGTCTATATTTGAACCATTCCCATGTCACTAGTTATAGACTCCGATGCTTCACTTCAGGTTTACTGTATCCCTCTGACCTTCTTATTGGCGACGAAACACGGAAGTTGCATCGGAATTAAATAGAAAAGGCACAATGCCGACTTAAGTACAAGAAGACTGACTCTTCTTACTGTCTTTGTTTTGAACCAATCCTGTGACACTAGTTACAGATTCCGAAGCCTCACTTCAGGTTTACTCTATCCCTCTGTCTTCTTATTGCCGATGAAACACAGAAATGCCGACTTAAGTACAAGAAGACTGACCCATCTTACTGTCTATGATTTGAACCATTCCTTTGACACTAGTTATAGATTCCGATGCTTTACTTCAGGTTTACTGTATCAATCTGATCTTCTTATTGACGATGAAACACAGAAATTGCATCGGAATTAAATTCAAAAGGCACCCTGCCGACTTAAGTACCAGAAGACTGACTTTTCTTACTGTCTATGATCTGAACCTTTCCTGTAACACTAGTTACAGATTCCGATGTTTCACTTCACGTTTACTGTATCCATTGGACCTTCTTATTGACGACGCACACAGATAATGCATCTTAATTAAATAGAAAAGCACAATTGCGACATAATTACAAGTAGAATGACTCTCACCCACTGTCTATGCTTTAAACCATTCCTGTGACACTAGTTCTAGATTCCGATGCTTCACTTCAGGTTTACTGTATCCCTCTCACATGGTTATTGACGATGAAACACAGAAATTGCATCGGAATTAAATAGAAAAGGCACAATGCCGACTTACGTACAAGAAGACAGACTCTTCTTACTGTCTATGTTTTGAACCATTCCTGTGACACTAGTTATAGATTCCTATGCTCACTTCAGGTTTACTGCATCCCTGGGACCTTCTTATTGACGACGAAACACAGAAATTGCATCGGAAATAAATATAAAAGGCACAATGCCGACTTAAGTACAAGAAGACTGATTCTTCCTACTGTCTATGTTTTGAACCATTCCTGTGACACTAGTTATAGATTCCGATGCTTCACTTCAGGTTTACTGTATCCCTCTGACATTCTTATTGACGATGAAACACAGAAATTGCATCGGAATTAAATACAAAAGGCACCCTGCCGACTTAAGTACAAGAAGACTGACTTTTCTTACTGTCTATGTTTTGAACCATTCCTGTGACACTAGTTATAGATTCCGATGCTTTACTTCAGGTTTACTTTATCCCTCCGACCTTCTTATTGACGATGAAACACAGAACTTGCATCGGAATTAAATACAAAAGCCACAATGCCGACTTAAGTGCAAGAAGACTGATTCTTCTTACTGTCTATGTTTTGAACCATTCCTGTGACACTAGTTATAGATTCTGATGCTTCACTTCAGGGTTTACTGTATCTATCTGATCTTCTTATTGACGATGAAACACAGAAATTGCATCGGAATTAAATACAAAAGGCACAATGCCGACTTCAGTACAAGAAGGCTGACTCTTCTTACTGTCTATGTTTTGAACCATTCCTGTGACACTAGTTATAGATTCCGATGCTTCACTTCAGGTTTACTGAATCCCTCAGACCTTCATATTGACGATGAAACACAGAAATTGCATCGGAATTAAATACAAAAGTCACAATGCCGACTTAAGTACAAGAAGACTGACTCTTCTTACTGTCTATTCGTAGAACCTTTCCTGTGACACTAGTTATAGATTCCAATGCTTCACTTCAGGTTTACAGTATCCCTTGGTCCTTCTTATAGACGACGAAACACGGAAGTTGCATCAGGATTAAATAATAAAGGCACAATGCCGATTTCAGTACAAGAAGACTGACTCTTCTTACTGTCTATGTTTTGAACCATTCCTGTGACACTAGTTTTAGATTCCGATGCTTCACTTCAGGTTTACTGTGTCCCTTGGATCTTCGTATTGACGACGATACACAGAAATTACATCGGATTTAAATGGAAACGGCACTATGCCGACTTAAGTACAAGAAGCCTGACTCTTCCTACTGTCTATGTTTTGAACCATTCCTGTGACACTAGTTATGGATTCCGATGCTTTACTTCAGGTTTTCTCTATCCCTCTGACCTCCTTATTGAAGACAAAACACAGAAATTGCATCGGAATTAAATACAAAAGGCACAATGCCGACTTCAGTACAAAAAGAAAGACTCTTCTTACTGTCTATGTTTTGAACCATTCCTGTGACACTAGTTATAGATTCCGATGCTTCACTTCTGGTTTACTGTATCCCTCAGACCTTCTTATTGACGTTGAAACACAGAAATTGCATCGAAATTGAATACAAAAGTCACAATTCCGACTTAAGTATAAGAAGACTGACTCTTCTTACTGTCTATTTGTTGAATCTTTCCTGTGACACTAGTTATAGATTCCGATGCTTCACTTCAGGTTTACTGTATCCCTAGGACCTTCTTATTGACGACGAAACTGTGAAATTGCATCGGAATTAAATAAAAAAGGCACAATGCCGACTTATGCACAAGAAGACTGACACTTCCCACTTTCTATGTTATGAACCATTCCTGTGACACTAGTTACAGATTCCGATGCCTCACTTCAGGTTTACTCTATCCCTCTGTCTTCTTACTGCCGATGAAACACAGAAATGCCGACTTAAGTACAAGAAGACTGACCCATCTTACTGTCTATGATTTGAACCATTCCTTTGACACTAGTTATAGATTCCGATGCTTTACTTCAGGTTTACTGTATCCATCTGATCTTCTTATTGACGATGAAACACAGAAATTGCATCGGAATTAAATACAAAAGGTACCCTGCCGACTTAAGTACAAGAAGACTGACTTTTCTTACTGTCTATGATCTGAACATTTCCTGTAACACTAGTTACAGATTCCGATGCTTCACTTCACGTTTACTGTATCCATTGGACCTTCTTATAGACGACGAAACACAGATAATGCATCTTAATTAAATAGGAAAGCACAATTCCGACATAAGTACAAGAAGAATGACTCTCCCCACTGTCTATGCTTTAAACCATTCCTGTGACACTAGTTATAGGTTCCGATGCTTCACTTCAGGTTTACTGTATCCCTCTCACATTGTTATTGACGATGAAACACAGAAATTGCATCGGAATTAATTAGAAAAGGCACAATGCTGACTTACGTACAAGAAGACAGACTATTCTTACTGTCTATGTTTGAACCATTCCTGTGACACTAGTTATAGATTCCTATGCTCACTTCAGGTTTACTGCATCCCTGGGACCTTCTTATTGACGACGAAACACAGAAATTGCATCGGAATTAAATATAAAAGGCACAATGCCGACTTAAGTACAAGAAGACTGATTCTTCCTACTGTCTATGTTTTGAACCATTCCTGTGACACTAGTTATAGATTCCGATGCTTCACTTCAGGTTTACTGTATCCCTCTGACATTCTTATTGACGATGAAACACAGAAATTGCATCGGAATTAAATACAAAAGGCACCCTGCCGACTTAAGTACAAGAAGACTGACTCTTCTTACTGTCTATGTTTTGAACCATTCCTGTGACACTAGTTATAGATTCCGATGCTTTACTTCAGGTTTACTTTATCCCTCCGACCTTCTTATTGACGATGAAACACAGAACTTGCATCGGAATTAAATACAAAAGCCACAATGCCGACTTAAGTGCAAGAAGACTGATTCTTCTTACTGTCTATGTTTTGAACCATTCCTGTGACACTAGTTATAGATTCTGATGCTTCACTTCAGGGTTTACTGTATCTATCTGATCTTCTTATTGACGATGAAACACAGAAATTGCATCGGAATTAAATACAAAAGGCACAATGCCGACTTCAGTACAAGAAGGCTGACTCTTCTTACTGTCTATGTTTTGAACCATTCCTGTGACACTAGTTATAGATTCCGATGCTTCACTTCAGGTTTACTGAATCCCTCAGACCTTCATATTGACGATGAAACACAGAAATTGCATCGGAATTAAATACAAAAGTCACAATGCCGACTTAAGTACAAGAAGACTGACTCTTCTTACTGTCTATTCGTAGAACCTTTCCTGTGACACTAGTTATAGATTCCAATGCTTCACTTCAGGTTTACAGTATCCCTTGGTCCTTCTTATAGACGACGAAACACGGAAGTTGCATCAGGATTAAATAATAAAGGCACAATGCCGATTTCAGTACAAGAAGACTGACTCTTCTTACTGTCTATGTTTTGAACCATTCCTGTGACACTAGTTTTAGATTCCGATGCTTCACTTCAGGTTTACTGTATCCATCTGACCTTCTCATTGACGATGAAACACAGAAATTGCATCGGAATTAAATAGAAAAGGCACAATGCCGACTTAAGTATAAGAGGACTGACTCTTCTTACTGTCTATGTTTTGAACCATTCCTGTGACACTAGTTGTAGATTCCGATGCTTCACTTCAGGTTTACTGTATCCCTCAGACCTTCATATTGACGATGAAACACAGAAATTGCATCGGAATTAAATACAAAAGTCACAATGTCGACCTAACTACAAGAAGACTGACTCTTCTTACTGTCTATTTGTTGAACCTTTCCTGTGACACTAGTTATAGATTCTGATGCTTCACTTCAGGTTTACTGTATCCTTTGGACCTTGTTATTGACGACGAAACAATGAAATTGCATCGGAATGAAATAAAAAAGGCACAATGACGACTTAAGTACAAGAAGACTGAGTGTTCCTACTGTCTACTTGTTGGACCGCTCCTGTGACACTAGTTATAGACTCCGATCCATCACTTCAGGTTTACTCTATCCCTTGGACGTTCTTATTGACGACGAAACAATGAAATTGCGTCGGAATTAAATAAAATAGGCACAATGCCGACTTATTACAAGAAGACTGGCTCTTCCTACTGTCTATGTTTTGAACCATTCCTGTGACACTAGTTATAGATTCCGATGCTTCACTTCAGGTTTACTGTGTCCCTTGGATCTTCGTATTGACGACGATACACAGAAATTACATCGGAATTAAATGGAAACCGCACAATGCCGATTTAAGTACAAGAGGCCTGACTCTTCCTACTGTCTATGCTTTGAACCATTCCTGTGACACTAGTTATAGATTCCGATGCTTTACTTCAGGTTTTCTGTATCACTCTGACCTTCTTATTGAAGATAAAACACAGAAATTGCATCGGAATTAAATACAAAAGGCAAGATGCCGACTTCAGTACAAGAAGACTGGCTCTTCCTACTGTCTATGTTTTGAACCATTCCTGTGACACTAGTTATAGATTCCGATGCTTCACTTCAGGTTTACTGTGTCCCTTGGATCTTCGTATTGACGACGATACACAGAAATTACATCGGAATTAAATGGAAACCGCACAATGCCGATTTAAGTACAAGAGGCCTGACTCTTCCTACTGTCTATGGTTTGAACCATTCCTGTGACACTAGTTATAGATTCCGATGCTTTACTTCAGGTTTTCTGTATCACTCTGACCTTCTTATTGAAGATAAAACACAGAAATTGCATCGGAATTAAATACAAAAGGCAAGATGCCGACTTCAGTACAAGAAGAAAGACTCTTCTTACTGTCTATGTTTTAAACCATTCCTGTGACACTAGTTATAGTTTCCGATGCTTCACTTCAGGTTTACTGTATCCCTCTGACATTCTTGTTGACGATAAAACACAGAAATTGCATCGGAATTAAATAGAAAAGGCACAATGCCGACTTAAGTACAAGAAGACTGACGCTTCTTACTGACTATGTTTTGAACATTTCCTGTGTGACAAGTTTTTGATTCCGATGCTTCACTATATGTTTACTGTGTCCCTTGGACCGTCTTATTGACGACGAAACACAGAAATTGCAACGGAATTATATTGAAAAGGCACAATGCTGACTTAAGTACTAGAAGACTGACTCTTCCTACTGTCTATATTTGAACCATTCCCATGTCACTAGTTATAGACTCCGATGCTTCACTTCAGGTTTACTGTATCCCTCTGACCTTCTTATTGGCGACGAAACACGGAAGTTGCATCGGAATTAAATAGAAAAGGCACAATGCCGACTTAAGTACAAGAAGACTGACTCTTCTTACTGTCTTTGTTTTGAACCAATCCTGTGACACTAGTTACAGATTCCGAAGCCTCACTTCAGGTTTACTCTATCCCTCTGTCTTCTTATTGCCGATGAAACACAGAAATGCCGACTTAAGTACAAGAAGACTGACCCATCTTACTGTCTATGATTTGAACCATTCCTTTGACACTAGTTATAGATTCCGATGCTTTACTTCAGGTTTACTGTATCAATCTGATCTTCTTATTGACGATGAAACACAGAAATTGCATCGGAATTAAATTCAAAAGGCACCCTGCCGACTTAAGTACCAGAAGACTGACTTTTCTTACTGTCTATGATCTGAACCTTTCCTGTAACACTAGTTACAGATTCCGATGTTTCACTTCACGTTTACTGTATCCATTGGACCTTCTTATTGACGACGCACACAGATAATGCATCTTAATTAAATAGAAAAGCACAATTGCGACATAATTACAAGTAGAATGACTCTCACCCACTGTCTATGCTTTAAACCATTCCTGTGACACTAGTTCTAGATTCCGATGCTTCACTTCAGGTTTACTGTATCCCTCTCACATGGTTATTGACGATGAAACACAGAAATTGCATCGGAATTAAATAGAAAAGGCACAATGCCGACTTACGTACAAGAAGACAGACACTTCTTACTGTCTATGTTTTGAACCATTCCTGTGACACTAGTTATAGATTCCTATGCTCACTTCAGGTTTACTGCATCCCTGGGACCTTCTTATTGACGACGAAACACAGAAATTGCATCGGAAATAAATATAAAAGGCACAATGCCGACTTAAGTACAAGAAGACTGATTCTTCCTACTGTCTATGTTTTGAACCATTCCTGTGACACTAGTTATAGATTCCGATGCTTCACTTCAGGTTTACTGTATCCCTCTGACATTCTTATTGACGATGAAACACAGAAAATGCATCGGAATTAAATACATAAGGCATAATGCCGACTTCAGTACAAGAAGACTGACTCTTCTTACTGTCTATGATATGAACCATTCCTGTGACACTGGTTATAGATTCCGATACTTCACTTGAGGTATACTGTATCCCTCTGACATTCTTATTGACGATGAAACACAGAAATTGTATCGGAATTAAATAGAAAAGGCACAATGCCGACTTAAGTACAAGAAGACTAACTCTTCTTACTGTCTATGATTTGAACCATTCCTGTGACACTAGTTATAGATTCCTATGCTTCACTTCAGGTTTACTGTATCCCTTGGACCTTCGTATTGACGATGAAACACAGAAATTGCATCGGATTGAAATGGAAAAGGCACAATGCCGACTTCAGTACAAGAAGCCTGACTCTTCCTGCTGTCTATGATTTGAACCATTCCTGTGACACTAGTTATAGATTCAGATGCTTTACTTCAGGTTTACTTTATCCCTCCGACCTTCTTATTGACGATGAAACACAGAAATTGCATCGGAATTAAATAGAAAAGGCACAATGCCGACTTAAGTACAAGAAGACTGATTCTTCTTACTGTCTATGTTTTGAACCATTCCTGTGACACTAGTTATAGATTCTGATGCTTCACTTCAGGTTTACTGTATCCATCTGATCATCTTATTGACGATGAAACACAGAAATTGCATCGGAATTATATACAAAAGGCACAATGCCGGCTTCAGTACAAGAAGACTGACTCTTCTTACTGTCTATGTTTTGAACCATTCTTGTGACACTAGTTATAGATTCCGATGCTTCACTTCAGGTTTACTGTATCCCTCAGACCTTCATATTGACGATGAAACACAGAAACTGCATCGGAATTAAATACAAAAGTCACAATGCCGACTTAAGTACAAGAAGACTGACTCTTCTTACTGTCTATTCGTTGAACCTTTCCTGTGACACTAGTTATAGATTCCGATGCTTCACTTCAGGTTTACAGTATCCCTTGGACCTTGTTATTGACGACGAAACGATGAAATTGCATCGGAATTAAATCAAAAAGGCACAATGCCGACTTAAGTACAAGAATACTGACTCTATTTACTGTCTATTTGTTGAACTTTTCCTGTGACACTAGTTATAGATTCCGATGCTTCACTTCAGGTTTACTGTATCCCTTGGACCTTCTTATTGACGATGAAACAATGAAATTGCATCGGAATTAAATAAAAAAGGCACAATGCCGACTTAAGTACAAGAAGACTCACTCTTCTTACTGTCTATTCGTTGAACCTTTCCTGTGACACTAGTTATAGATTCCGATGCTTCACTTCAGGTTTACAGTATCCCTTGGACCTTGTTATTGACGACGAAACGATGAAATTGCATCGGAATTAAATCAAAAAGGCACAATGCCGACATATGTACAAGAAGACTGACTCTCCTTACTGTCTATTTCTTGAACCTTTCCTGTGACACAAGTTATAGATTCCGATGCTTCACATCAGGTTTACTGTGTCCCTTGGACTTTCGTATTGAGGACGATACACTGAAATTGCATCGGAATTAAATGGAAAATGCACAATGCCGACATTAGTACAAGAAGCCTGACTCTTCTACTGTCTGTGTTTTGAACCATTCCTTTACACTAGTTATAGATTCCGATGCTTTACTTCAGGTTTACTGTATCCCTCTGACCTTCTTATTGACAATGAAACACAGTAATTGCAACGGGATTAATTACAAAAGGCACAATGCCGACTTCAGTGCAAGAAGACTGACTCTTCCTAACGTATATGTTTTGAACCATTCCTGTGACACTAGTTATAGATTCCGATGCTTCACTTCAGGTTTACTGTATCCCTCAGACCTTCTTATTGACGATGAAACACAGAAATTGCATCGGAATTAAATACATAGGTCACAATGCCGACATAAGTACAAGAAGACAGACTCTTCTTACTGACTATGTTTTGAACATTTCCTGAGAGACCGGTTTTAGATTCCGGTGCTTCACTATATGTTAACTGTATGCCTCTGACCTTCTTATAGACGATGAAACACAGAAATTGAGTCGGAGTTAAATACAAAAGGCACAATGCCGACTCAAGTACAAGAAGACTGCCTCTTCTTACTGCCTGTGTTTTGAACCTTTCCTGTGAGACCGGTTTCAGATTCCGATGCTTCCCTTTAGGTTCACTGTATCCCTTGGACCTTCTTATTGCCGACGAAACACAGAAATTGAATCAGAATTAAATAGAAAATGCACAATGCTGACTTAAGTACAAGAAAACTAACTCCTCTTACTGTCTATGTTTTGAACCTTTCCTGTGAGACCAGTTTTAGATTCCGGTGCTTCACTTCAGTTTTACTGTATCCCTTGGACCTTCTTATTGACGATGAAACACAGAAATTACATCGGAATTAAATGCAAAAGGAACAATGCCGACTTAAGTACAAGTAGTCTGACTCTTCTTACTGACTATGTTTTGAGCATTTCCTGTGAGACCAGTTTTAGATTCTGATGCTTCACTATATGTTTACGGTATCTCTTGGACCTTCTTATTGACGCTGAAACACAGAAATTAAATCGGAATTAAATACAAAAGGCACAATGCCGACTTCAGTACAAGAAGACTGACTCTTCTTACTGACTATCATTTGAACATTTCCAGTCAGACCAGTTTTAGATTCTGATGTTTCACTATATGTTTACTGTATCCCCTGGAACTTCTTATTGACGATGAAACACAGAAATTGCATCGGAATTAAATACAAAAGGCACAATGCCGACTTATGTACGAGAAGACTGACTCTTCTTTCTGACAATGATTTGAACAATTTCTGTGAGACCAGTTTTAGATTCCGATGCTTCACTATATGATTACTGTATCCCTTGGACCTTCTTATTGACGTTGAAACACAGAAATTGCATCAGAATTAAATACAAAAGGCACAATGCCGTCTTAAGTACATGAAGACCGACTCTTCCTACTGACTATGATTTCAACATTTCCTGTGAGACCAGTTTTTGATTCCGATGCTTCACTATATGTTTACTGTATCCCTTGGACCTTCTTATTGACGATGAAACACAGAAATTGCATCGGAATTAAATAGAAAAGGCACAATGCCGACTTAAGTACAAGAAAACTGACTCTTCTTACTGTCTATGTTTTTAACCATTCCTGTGACACTGGTTATAGATCCGATGCTTGACTTCAGGTATACTGTATCTCTCTGACCTTCGTATTGACGATGAAACACAGAAATTGCATGGGAATTAAATACAAAAGGCACAATGCCAACTCAAGTACAAGAAGTCTGGCTCTTCTTACTGTCTATGCTTTGAAACTTTTCTGTGAGACCGGTTTTAGATTCCGATGCTTCACTTCAGGTTTACTGTATCCCATGGACCTACTCATTGACGACGAAACACAGAAATTGCATCGGATTTAATTAGAAAAGGTACAATGCCGACTTAAGTACAAGAAAACTGACTCTTCTTACTGTCTATGTTTTCAACCATTCCTGTGACACTAGTTACACATTCCGATGCTTCACTTCAGGTTTACTGTATCCCTCTGACCTTCTTATTGACGATGAGACACAGAAATTGCATCAGAATTAAATACAATAGGCGAAATGCCGACTTAACTACAAGAAAACTGGCTCTTCTCACTGTCTGTGTTTTGAAATATTCCTGTGACACTAGTTAGCGATTCCGATGCTTCACTTCTGGTTTATTGTTTCGCTCTGACCTTATTATTGACAATGAAACACAGAAATAGCATCGGAATTACATACAAAAGGCACAATGCCGACTCATGTACAAGAAGACTGGCTCTTCTTACTGTCTATGTTTGAACCATTCCTGTGACACTAGTTATAGATTCCGATGCTTCACTTCAGGTTTACTGTATCCCTCTGACCTTCTTATTGACGATGAAACACGGAAATTGCATCGGAAGTAAATACATAGGCACAATTTCGACTCAAGTACAAGATGACTGGCTCTTCTTACTGTCTATGTTTTGAACCATTCATGTGGCGCTAGTTATAGATTCCGATGCTGCACTTCAGGTAAACTGTATCCCTCTGACCTTCTTATTGACGATGAAACACAGTAATTGCATCGGAGATAAATACAAAAGGCAGAATGCCGACTTAAGTACTAGAAGACTGACTCTTCTTACTGTCTATGTTTTGAACCATTACTGTGACACTAGTTATAGATCCCGATGTTTCACTTCAGGTTTACTGTATCCCTCTGACCTTCTTATTGATGATGTAACACAGAAATTGAATCGGAATTAAATACATTGGCACAATGCCGACTCAAGTACAAGAAGACTGGCTCCTCTTTCTGTCTATGCTTTGAACCATTCCTGTGACACTAGTTATAGATTCCGATTCTTCACTTCAGGTTTACTGTATCCCTTGGACCTTCTTATTGACGATGAAACACAGAAATAGCATCGGAATTAAATACAAAAGGCACAATGCCGACTTAAGTACAAGAAGACTGACTCTTCCTACTGTGTATGATTTGAACCATTCCTGTGACACTAGTTATAGATTCCGATGCTTCACTTCAGGTTTACTGTATCCGCTGGACCTTCGTATTGACGACGAAACACAGAAATTGCATCGGATTGAAATGGAAGAGGCACAATGCCGACTTAAGTACAAGAAGCCAGACTCTTCCTACTGTCTATGTTTTGAACCATTCCTGCGACACTAGTTATACATTCAGATGCTTTACTTCAGGTTTACTTCATCCCTCCGACCTTCTTATTGACGATGAAACACATAAATTGCATCGGGATTAAATACAAAAGCCACAATGCCGACTTAAGTACAAGAAGACTGATTCTTCTTACTGTCTATGTTTTGAACCTTTCCTGTGACACTAGTTATAGATTCCGATGCTTCACTTCAGGTTTACTGTATCCATCTGATCTTCTTATTACGATGAAACACAGAAATTGCATCGGAATTAAATACAAAAGGCACAATGCCGACTTCAGTACAAGAAGACTGACTCTTCTTACTGTCTATTTGTTGAACCTTTCCTGTGACACAAGTTCTAGATTCCGATGCTTCACTTCAGGTTTACTGTATCTTTTGGACCTTCATATTGACGACGAAACAATGAAATTGCATCGGAATTAAATACAAAAGGCACAATGCCGACTTCAGTACAAGAAGACTGACTCTTCTTACTGACTATCTTTTGAACATTTCCAGTCAGACCAGTTTTAGATTCTGATGCTTCACTATATGTTTACTGTATCCCCTGGAACTTCTTATTGATGATGAAACACAGAAATTGCATCGGAATTAAATACAAAAGGCACAATGCCGACTTATGTACGAGAAGACTGACTCTTCTTTCTGACAATGATTTGAACAATTTCTGTGAGACCAGTTTTAGATTCCGGTGCTTCACTATATGATTACTGTATCCCCTGGACCTTCGTATTGACGATGAAACACAGAAATTGCATGGGAATTAAATACAAAAGGCACAATGCCAACTCAAGTAAAAGAACTCTGGCTCTTCTTACTGTCTATGCTTTGAAACTTTTCTGTGAGACCGGTTTTAGATTCCGATGCTTCACTTCAGGTTTACTGTATCCCATGGACCTACTTATTGACGCTGAAACACAGAAATTGCATCGGAATGAAATACAAAATCCACAATGCCGACTTAAGTACAAGAAATCTGACTCTTCTTACTGTCTGTGTTTTGAAATATTCCTGTGACACTAGTTACCGATTCCGATGCTTCACTTCTGGTTTATTGTATCGCTCTGACCTTATTATTGACGATGAAACACAGAAATAGCATCGGAATTACATACAAAAGGCACAATGCCGACTCATGTACAAGAAGACTGGCTCTTCTTACTGTCTATGTTTGAACCATTCCTGTGACACTAGTTATAGATTCCGATGCTTCACTTCAGGTTTACTGTATCCCTCTGACCTTCTTATTGACGATGAAACACGGAAATTGCATCGGAAGTAAATACATAGGCACAATTTCGACTCAAATACAATATGACTGGCTCTTCTTACTGTCTATGTTTTGAACCATTCCTGTGACACTAGTTATAGATTCCGATGCTGCACTTCAGGTTAACTGTATCCCTCTGACCTTCTTATTGACGATGAAACACAGTAATTGCATCGGAGTTAAATAGAAAAGGCACAATGCCGACTTAAGTACAAGAAAACTGACACTTCTTACTGTCTATGTTTTGAACCATACCCGTGACGCTAGTTATAGATATCGATGCTTCACTTCAGGTTTACTGTAACCCTCTGACCTTCTTATTGACGATGAAACACAGAAATTGCATCGGAATTAAATACAAATGGCACAATGCCGAATTAAGTACAAGAAAACTGACTCTTCTTACTGTCTATGCTTTGAACCATTCCTGTGACACTAGTTATAGATTCCGATTCTTCACTTCAGGTTTACTGTATCCCTTGGACCTTCTTATTGACGATGAAACACAGAAATAGCATCGGAATTAAATACAAAAGGCACAATGCCGACTTAAGTACAAGAAGACTGACTCTTCCTACTGTGTATGATTTGAACCATTCCTGTGACACTAGTTATAGATTCCGATGCTTCACTTCAGGTTTACTGTATCCGCTGGACCTTCGTATTGACGACGAAACACAGAAATTGCATCGGATTGAAATGGAAGAGGCACAATGCCGACTTAAGTACAAGAAGCCAGACTCTTCCTACTGTCTATGTTTTGAACCATTCCTGCGACACTAGTTATACATTCCGATGCTTTACTTCAGGTTTACTTCATCCCTCCGACCTTCTTATTGACGATGAAACACATAAATTGCATCGGGATTAAATACAAAAGCCACAATGCCGACTTAAGTACAAGAAGACTGATTCTTCTTACTGTCTATGTTTTGAACCATTCCTGTGACACTAGTTATAGGTTCCGATGCTTCCCTTCAGGTTTACTGTATCCCTCTGACCTTCTTATAGACGATGAAACACAGAAATTGCAATCGAATTAAATACAAAAGGCACAATGCAGACTTAAGTACAAGAAGACTGACTCTTCCTACTCTCTATGTTTTGAACCATTCCTGTGTGACTAGTTACAGATTCCGATGCTTCACCTCAGGTTTACTGTATCCCCCTGACCTTCTTATTGACGATGAAACTCAGAAATTGCATCGGAGTTAATTACAAGAGGCACAATGGCGACTCAACTTCAAGAAGACTGTCTCTTCTTACTGTCTTTGATTTGAAACCTTTCCTGTGAGACCGGTTTTGAATTCCGATGCTTCACTTCAGGTTTACTGTATACCTCTGACCTTCTTATTGACGACGAAACACAGAAATTGCATCGGAATTAAATGGAAAAGGCACAATGCCAACTTAAGTACAAGAAGACAGACTCTTCTTACTGACTATGTTTGAAAATTTCCTGAGAGACCGGTTTTAGATTCCGGTGCTTCACTATATGTTAACTGTATTCCTCTGATCTTCTTATTGACGATGAAACACAGAAATTGCATCGGAATTAAATACAAAAGGCACAATGCCGACTTATGTACGAGAAGACTGACTCTTCTTTCTGACAATGATTTGAACAATTTCTGTGAGACCAGTTTTAGATTCCGGTGCTTCACTATATGATTACTGTATCCCCTGGACCTTCGTATTGACGATGAAACACAGAAATTGCATGGGAATTAAATACAAAAGGCACAATGCCAACTCAAGTAAAAGAACTCTGGCTCTTCTTACTGTCTATGCTTTGAAACTTTTCTGTGAGACCGGTTTTAGATTCCGATGCTTCACTTCAGGTTTACTGTATCCCATGGACCTACTTATTGACGCTGAAACACAGAAATTGCATCGGAATGAAATACAAAATCCACAATGCCGACTTAAGTACAAGAAATCTGACTCTTCTTACTGTCTGTGTTTTGAAATATTCCTGTGACACTAGTTACCGATTCCGATGCTTCACTTCTGGTTTATTGTATCGCTCTGACCTTATTATTGACGATGAAACACAGAAATAGCATCGGAATTACATACAAAAGGCACAATGCCGACTCATGTACAAGAAGACTGGCTCTTCTTACTGTCTATGTTTGAACCATTCCTGTGACACTAGTTATAGATTCCGATGCTTCACTTCAGGTTTACTGTATCCCTCTGACCTTCTTATTGACGATGAAACACGGAAATTGCATCGGAAGTAAATACATAGGCACAATTTCGACTCAAATACAATATGACTGGCTCTTCTTACTGTCTATGTTTTGAACCATTCCTGTGACACTAGTTATAGATTCCGATGCTGCACTTCAGGTTAACTGTATCCCTCTGACCTTCTTATTGACGATGAAACACAGTAATTGCATCGGAGTTAAATAGAAAAGGCACAATGCCGACTTAAGTACAAGAAAACTGACACTTCTTACTGTCTATGTTTTGAACCATACCCGTGACGCTAGTTATAGATATCGATGCTTCACTTCAGGTTTACTGTAACCCTCTGACCTTCTTATTGACGATGAAACACAGAAATTGCATCGGAATTAAATACAAATGGCACAATGCCGAATTAAGTACAAGAAAACTGACTCTTCTTACTGTCTATGCTTTGAACCATTCCTGTGACACTAGTTATAGATTCCGATTCTTCACTTCAGGTTTACTGTATCCCTTGGACCTTCTTATTGACGATGAAACACAGAAATAGCATCGGAATTAAATACAAAAGGCACAATGCCGACTTAAGTACAAGAAGACTGACTCTTCCTACTGTGTATGATTTGAACCATTCCTGTGACACTAGTTATAGATTCCGATGCTTCACTTCAGGTTTACTGTATCCGCTGGACCTTCGTATTGACGACGAAACACAGAAATTGCATCGGATTGAAATGGAAGAGGCACAATGCCGACTTAAGTACAAGAAGCCAGACTCTTCCTACTGTCTATGTTTTGAACCATTCCTGCGACACTAGTTATACATTCCGATGCTTTACTTCAGGTTTACTTCATCCCTCCGACCTTCTTATTGACGATGAAACACATAAATTGCATCGGGATTAAATACAAAAGCCACAATGCCGACTTAAGTACAAGAAGACTGATTCTTCTTACTGTCTATGTTTTGAACCATTCCTGTGACACTAGTTATAGGTTCCGATGCTTCCCTTCAGGTTTACTGTATCCCTCTGACCTTCTTATAGACGATGAAACACAGAAATTGCAATCGAATTAAATACAAAAGGCACAATGCAGACTTAAGTACAAGAAGACTGACTCTTCCTACTCTCTATGTTTTGAACCATTCCTGTGTGACTAGTTACAGATTCCGATGCTTCACCTCAGGTTTACTGTATCCCCCTGACCTTCTTATTGACGATGAAACTCAGAAATTGCATCGGAGTTAATTACAAGAGGCACAATGGCGACTCAACTTCAAGAAGACTGTCTCTTCTTACTGTCTTTGATTTGAAACCTTTCCTGTGAGACCGGTTTTGAATTCCGATGCTTCACTTCAGGTTTACTGTATACCTCTGACCTTCTTATTGACGACGAAACACAGAAATTGCATCGGAATTAAATGGAAAAGGCACAATGCCAACTTAAGTACAAGAAGACAGACTCTTCTTACTGACTATGTTTGAAAATTTCCTGAGAGACCGGTTTTAGATTCCGGTGCTTCACTATATGTTAACTGTATACCTCTGATCTTCTTATTGACGATGAAACACAGAAATTGCATCGGAATTAAATACAAAAGGCACAATGCCGACTGAAGTACAAGAAGACTGCCTCTTCTTACTGCCTGTGTTTTGAACCTTTCCTGTGAGACCGGTTCCAGACTCCGATGCTTCACTTCAGTTTTACTGTATCCCTTGGACCTTCTTATTGACGATGAAACTCAGAAATTACATCGGAATTAAATGCAAAAGGAACAATGCCGACTTAAGTACAAGAAGACTGACTCTTCCTACTGACTATAATTTCAACATTTCCTGGGAGACCAGTTTTGGATTCCGATGCTTCACTATATGTTTACTGTATCCCTTGGACCTTCTTATCGACGATGAAACACAGAAATTGCATCGGAATTAAAAAGAAAAGGCACAATGCCGACCTAAGTATAAGAAAACTGACTCTTCTTACTGTCTATGTTTTTAACCATTCCTGTGAGACTGGTTATAGATCCGATGCTTGACTTCAGGTTTACTGTATCTCTCTGACCTTCGTCTTGACGATGAAACACAGAAATTGCATGGGAATTAAATACAAAAGGCACAATGCCGACTCAAGTACAAGAAGTCTGGCTCTTCTGTCTATGTTTTGAAACTTTTCTGTGAGACCGGTTTTAGATTCCCATGCTTCACTTCAGGTTTACTGTATCCCATGGACCTTCTTATTGACGACGAAACTCAGAAATTGCATCGGATTTAATTAGAAAAGGTACAATGCCGACTTAAGTACAAGAAAACTGACTCTTCTTACTGTCTATGTTTTCAACCATTCCTGTGACACTAGTTACACATTCCGATGCTTCACTACAGGTTTACTGTATCCCTCTGACCTTCTTATTGACGATGAAACACAGAAATTGCATCAGAATTAAATACAAAAGGCAAAATGCCGACTTAAGTACAAGAAAACTGACTCTTCTCACTGTCTTTGTTTTGAACCATTCCTGTGACACTAGTTATGGATTTCGATGCTTCACTTCAGGTTTACTGTATCTCTCTGACGTTCTTATTGACGATGAAACACAGAAATTGCATTGGAAAGAAATACAAAACGCACAATGCCGACTTAAGTACAAGAAATCTGACTCTTCTTACTGTCTGTATTTTGAACCATTCCTGTGACACTAGTTACCGATTCCGATGCGTCACTTCAGGTTTACATTATCCCTCTGACCTTCTTATTGACGATGAAACACAGAAATTGCATTGGAATTAAATACAAAAGCACAATGCCGAATTAAGTACAAGAGAACTACTCTTCATACTGTCTATGATTTGAAACATTCCTGTGACACTAGTTGTAAATTCCGATGCTTCACTTCGGGTCTAGTGTATCCCACTGACCTTTTTATTGACGATGAAACACAGAAAGTGCATCGGAATTAAATACAAAAGGTTCAATGCCGACTCATGTACAAGAAGACTGGCTATTCTTACTGTCTATGTTTGAACCATTCCTGTGACACTGGTTATAGATTCCGATCCTTCACTTCAGGTTTACCGTATCCCTCCGACCTTCTTATTGACGATGAAACACAGAAATTGCATCGGAAGTAAATACATAGACACAATTTCGACTCAAGTACAAGATGACTGGCTCTTCTTACTGCCCATGTTTTGAACCATTCCTGTGACACAAGTTATAGATTCCGATGCTTCACTTCAGGTTAACTGTATCCCTCTGACCTTCTTATTGACGATGAAACACAGTAATTGCATCGGAGTTAAATAGAAAAGGCACAATCCCGACATAAGTACAAGAAAACTGACACTTCTTACTGTCTATGTTTTGAACCATACCCGTGGCGCTAGTTATAGATTCCGATGCTTCAATTCAGGTTTACTGTAACCCTCTGACCTTCTAATTTACGATGAAACACAGAAATTGCATCGGAATTAAGTACAAAAGGCACAATGCCGAATTAAGTACAAGAAAACTGACTCTTCTTACTGTCTATGCTATGAACCATTCCTGTGACACTAGTTATAGATTCCGATGCTTCACTTCAGGTTTACTGTAACCCTCTGACCTTCTTATTGACGATGAAACACAGAAATTGCATCGGGATTAAATACAAAAGCCACAATGCCGACTTAAGTACAAGAACACTGATTCTTCTTACTGTCTATGTTTCGAACCATTCCTGTGACACTAGCTATAGATTCCGATGCTTCCCTTCAGGTTTGCTGTATCCCTCTGACCTTCTTATAGACGATGAAACACAGAAATTGCAATCGAATTAAATACAAAAGGCACGAAGCAGACTTAAGTACAAGAAGACTGACTCTTCCTACTCTCTATGTTTTGAACCATTCCTGTGTGACTAGTTACAGATTCCGATGCTTCACCTCAGGTTTACTGTATCCCTCTGACCTTCTTATTGACGATGAAACTCAGAAATTGCATCGGAGTTAATTACAAGAGGCACAATGGCGACTCAAGTTCAAGAAGACTGTCTCTTCTTACTGTCTTTGATTTGAAACCTTTCCTGTGAGACCGGTTTTGAATTCCGATGCTTCACTTCAGGTTTACTGTATCCCTCTGACCTTCTTATTGACGACGAAACACAGAAATTGCATCGGAATTAAATGGAAAAGGCACAATGCCGACTTAAGTACAAGAAGACAGACTCTTCTTACTGACTATGTTTTGAACATTTCCTGAGAGACCGGTTTTAGATTCCGGTGCTTCACTATATGTTAACTGTATTCCTCTGATCTTCTTATTGACGATGAAACACAGAAATTGCATCGGAATTAAATACAAAAGGCACAATGCCGACTTAAGTACAAGAAGACTGCCTCTTCTTACTGCCTGTGTTTTGAACCTTTCCTGTGAGACCGGTTTCAGACTCCGATGCTTCACTTCAGTTTTACTGTATCCCTTGGACCTTCGTATTGACGATGAAACTCAGAAATTACATCGGAATTAAATGCAAAAGGAACAATGCCGACTTAAGTACAAGAAGACTGACTCTTCTTACTGACTATAATTTCAACATTTCCTGTGAGACCAGTTTTTGATTCCGATGCTTCACTATATGTTTACTGTATCCCTTGCACCTTCTTATCGACGATGAAACACAGAAATTGCATCGGAATTAAAAAGAAAAGGCACAATGCCGACTTAAGTACAAGAAAACTGACTCTTCTTACTGTCTATGTTTTTAACCATTCCTGTGAGACTGGTTATAGATCCGATGCCTGACTTCAGGTTTACTGTATCTCTCTGACCTTCGTATTGACAATGAAACACAGAAATTGCATGGGAATTAAATACAAAAGGCACAATGCCGACTCAAGTACAAGAAGTCTGGCTCTTCTGTCTATGTTTTGAAACTTTCTGTGAGGCCGGTTTTAGATTCCCATGCTTCACTTCAGGTTTACTGTATCCCATGGACCTTCTTATTGACGACGAAACTCAGAAATTGCATCGGATTTAATTAGAAAAGGTACAATGCCGACTTAAGTACAAGAAAACTGACTCTTCTTACTGTCTATGTTTTCAACCATTCCTGTGACACTAGTTACACATTCCGATGCTTCACTACAGGTTTACTGTATCCCTCTGACCTTATTATTGACGATGAAACACAGAAATTGCATCAGAATTAAATACAAAAGGCAAAATGCCGACTTAAGTACAAGAAAACTGACTCTTCTCACTGTCTTTGTTTTGAACCACTCCTGTGACACTAGTTATGGATTTCGATGCTTCACTTCAGGTTTACTGTATCTCTCTGACCTTCTTATTGACGATGAAACACAGGAATTGCATCGGAATGAAATACAAAAGGCACAATGCCGACTTAAGTACAAGAAATCTGACTCTTCTTACTGTCTGTGTTTTGAACCATTCCTGTGACACTAGTTACCGATTCCGATGCGTCACTTCAGGTTTACTTTATCCCTCTGACCTTCTTATTGACGATGAAACACAGAAATTGCATTGCAATTAAATACAAAAGCACAATGCCGAATTAAGTACAAGAGAACTACTCTTCCTACTGTCTATGATTTGAACCATTCCTGTGACACTAGTTGTAGATTCCGATGCTTCACTTCGGGTCTAGTGTATCCCACTGACCTTTTTATTGACGATGAAACACAGAAAGTGCATCGGAATTAAATACAAAAGGTTCAATGCCGACTCATGTACAAGAAGACTGGCTCTTCTTACTGTCTATGTTTGAACCATTCCTGTGACACTAGTTATAGATTCCGATCCTTCACCTCAGGTGTACCGTATCCCTCCGACCTTCTTATTGACGATGAAACACAGAAATTGCATCGGAAGTAAATACATAGGCACAATTTCGACTCAAGTACAAGATGACTGGCTCTTCTTACTGCCTATGTTTTGAACCATTCCTGTGACACTAGTTATAGATTCCGATGCTTCACTTCAGGTTAACTGTATCCCTCTGACCTTCTTATTGACGATGAAACACAGTAATTGCATCGGAGTTAAATAAACAAGGCACAATGCCGACATAAGTACAAGAAAACTGACACTTCTTACTGCCTATGTTTTGAACCATACCCGTGACGCTAGTTATAGATTCCGATGCTTCAATTCGGGTTTACTGTAACCCTCTGACCTTCTAATTTACGATGAAACACAGAAATTGCATCGGAATTAAGTACAAAAGGCACAATGCCGAATTAAGTACAAGAAAACTGACTCTTCTTACTGTCTATGCTATGAACCATTCCTGTGACACTAGTTATAGATTCCGATGCTTCACTTCAGGTTTACTGTAACCATCTGACCTTCTTATTGACGATGAAACACAGAAATTGCATCGGGATTAAATACAAAAGCCACAATGCCGACTTAAGTACAAGAAGACTGATTCTTCTTACTGTCTATGTTTTGAACCATTCCCGTGACACTAGTTATAGATTCCGATGCTTCCCTTCAGGTTTACTGTATCCCTCTGACCTTCTTATAGACGATGAAACACAGAAATTGCAATCGAATTAAATACAAAAGGCACAATGCAGACTTAAGTACAAGAAGACTGACTCTTCTTACTGACTATGTTTTGAACATTTCCTGAGAGACCGGTTTTAGATTCCGGTGCTTCACTATATGTTAAATGTATTCCTCTGATCTTCTTATTGACGATGAAACACAGAAATTGCTTCGGAATTAAATACAAAAGGCACAATGCCGACTCAAGTACAAGAAGACTGCCTCTTCTTAATGCCTGTGTTTTGAACCTTTCCTCTGAGACCGGTTTCAGACTCCGATGCTTCACTTCAGTTTTACTGTATCCCTTGGACCTTCGTATTGACGATGAAACTCAGAAATTACATCGGAATTAAATGCAAAAGGAACAATGCCGACTTAAGTACAAGAAGACTGACTCTTCCTACTGACTATAATTTCAACATTTCCTGTGAGACCAGTTTTTGATTCCGATGCTTCACTATATGTTTACTTTATCCCTTGGACCTTCTGTTCGACGATGAAACACAGAAATTGCATCGGAATTAAAAAGAAAAGGCACAATGCCGACTTAAGTACAAGAAAACTGACTCTTCTTACTGTCTATGTTTTTAACCATTCCTGTGAGACTGGTTATAGATCCGATGCTTGACTTCAGGTTTACTGTATCTCTCTGTCCTTCGTATTGACGATGAAACACAGAAATTGCATGGGAATTAAATACAAAAGGCACAATGCCGACTCAAGTACAAGAAGTCTGGCTCTTCTGTCTATGTTTTGAAACTTTTCTGTGAGACCGGTTTTAGATTCCCATGCTTCACTTCAGGTTTACTGTATCCAATGGACCTTCTTATTGACGACGAAACTCAGAAATTGCATCGGATTTAATTAGAAAAGGTACAATGCCGACTTAAGTACAAGAAAACTGACTCTTCTTACTGTCTATGTTTTCAACCATTCCTGTGACACTAGTTACACATTCCGATGCTTCACTACAGGTTTACTGTATCCCTCTGACCTTCTTATTGACGATGAAACACAGAAATTGCATCAGAATTAAATACAAAAGGCAAAATGCCGACTTAAGTACAAGAAAACTGACTCTTCTCACTGTCTTTGTTTTGAACCATTCCTGTGACACTAGTTATGGATTTCGATGCTTCACTTCAGGTTTACTGTATCTCTCTGACCTTCTTATTGACGATGAAACACAGAAATTGCATCGGAATGAAATACAAAAGGCACAATGCCGACTTAAGTACAAGAAATCTGACTCTTCTTACTGTCTGTGTTTTGAACCATTCCTGTGACACTAGTTACCGATTCCGATGCGTCACTTCAGGTTTACTTTATCCCTCTGACCTTCTTATTGACGATGAAACACAGAAATTGCATTGGAATTAAATACAAAAGCACAATGCCGAATTAAGTACAAGAGAACTACTCTTCCTACTGTCTATGATTTGAACCATTCCTGTGACACTAGTTGTAGATTCCGATGCTTCACTTCGGGTCTAGTGTATCCCACTGACCTTTTTATTGACGATGAAACACAGAAAGTGCATCGGAATTAAATACAAAAGGTTCAATGCCGACTCATGTACAAGAAGACTGGCTCTTCTTACTGTCTATGTTTGAACCATTCCTGTGACACTAGTTATAGATTCCGATCCTTCACTTCAGGTTTACCGTATCCCTCCGACCTTCTTATTGACGATGAAACACAGAAATTGCATCGGAAGTAAATACATAGGCACAATTTCGACTCAAGTACAAGATGACTGGCTCTTCTTACTGCCTATGTTTTGAACCATTCCTGTGACACTAGTTATAGATTCCGATGCTTCACTTCAGGTTAACTGTATCCCTCTGACCTTCTTATTGACGCTGAAACACAGTAATTGCATCGGAGTTAAATAAACAATGCACAATGCCGACATAAGTACAAGAAAACTGACACTTCTTACTGTCAATGTTTTGAACCATACCCGTGACGCTAGTTATAGATTCCGATGCTTCAATTCAGGTTTACTGTAACCCTCTGACCTTCTAATTTACGATGAAACACAGAAATTGCATCGGAATTAAGTACAAAAGGCACAATGCCGAATTAAGTACAAGAAAACTGACTCTTCTTACTGTCTATGCTATGAACCATTCCTGTGACACCAGTTATAGATTCCGATGCTTCACTTCAGGTTTACTGTAACCATCTGACCTTCTTATTGACGATGAAACACAGAAATTGCATCGGAATTAAATACATAGGCACAATGCCGACTCAAGTACAAGAAGACTGGCTCCCCTTTCTGTCTATGATTTGAACCATTCCTGTGACACTAGTTATAGATTCCGATTTTTCACTTCAGGTTTACTGTATCCCTTGGACCTTCTTATTGACGATGAATCACAGAAATAGCATCGGAATTAAATTCCAAAGGCACAATGCCGACTTAAGTACAAGAAGACTGACTCTTCCTACTGTCTATGATTTGAACCATTCCTGTGACACTAGTTATAGATTCCGATGCTTCACTTCTGGTTTACTGTATCCCTCTGACCTTCTTATGGACGATCAAACCCAGAAATTGCATCGGAATTAAATACAAAAGGCAAAATGCAGACTTAAGTACAAGAAATCTGACTCTTCTTACTGTCTGTGTTTTGAACCATTCCTGTGACACTAATTATCGATTCCGATGCTTCACTTCAGCTTTACTGTATCCCTCTGACCTTCTTATTGACGATGAAACACAGAAATTGCATCGGAATTAAATACAAAAGGCACAATGCCAACTTAAGTACAAGAAGACTGACTCTTCCTACTGTCTATGATTTGAACCATTCCTGTGACACTAGTTATTGATTCCGATGCTTCACTTCAGGTTTACTGTATCCCTCTGACCTTCTTGTTGACGATGAAATACAGAAATTGCATCGGAATTATATAGAAAAGGCACAATGCCGACTTAAGTACAAGAGGACTGACTCTTCTTACTGTCTATGTTTTGAACCATTCCTTTGACACTAGTTATACATTCCGATGCTTCACTTCAGGTTTACTGTATCCCTCTAACCATCTTATTGGCGATCAAACACAGAAATCGCATCGGAATTATACACAAAAGGCACAATGCCGACTCAAGTACAAGAAGATTGACACTTCCTACTGTCTATATTTTGAACCATTCCTGTGACACTAGTTATAGATTCCGATGCTTCACTTCCGGTTTACTGGATCCCTTGGACCTTCTTATTGACGATGAAACACGAAAATTGCATCGGTATTAAATACAAGAGGCACAATGCCGAGTTAAGTACAAGAAGACTGACTCTTATTCCTGTCTATGTTTTGAACCATTCCTGTGACACTAGTTATAGATTCCGATGCTTCACTTCAGGTTTACTGTATCCCTTGGACCTTCTTATTGACGATGAAACACAGAAATTGCATCGGAATTAAATACAAAAGGCACAATGCCGACTTATGTACAAAAGACTGACTCATCTTACTGTCTATGTTTTGAACCATTCCAGTGACACTTGTTATAGATTGCGATACTTCACTTCCGGTTTACTGTATCCCTTGGACCTTCTTATTGATGATGAAACACGAAAATTGTATCGGTAATAAATACAAATGGCACAATGCCGACTAAAGTACAAGAAGACTGACCCTTATTACTGTCTATGTTTTGAACCATTCCTGTGACACTAGTTATGGATTCCGATGCTTCACTTCAGGTTTACTGTATCCCTCTGACCTTCTTATTGACGATGACACACAGATATTGCATCGGAATTAAATACATAGGCACAATTCCGACTCAAGTACAAGAAGACTGGCTCTTCTTACTGTCTATGTTTTGAACCATTCCTGTGACACTAGTTACATTTTCCAATGCTTCACTTCAGGTTAACTGTATCCCTCTGACCTTCTTATTGACGATGTAACACAGTAATTGCATCGGAATTCAATAGAAAAGGCAAAATGCCGACTTAGATACAAGAAAACTGACTCTTCCTACTGTCTATGTTTTGAACCATTGCCGTAACACTAGTTATAGATTCCGATGCTTCACTTCAGGTTTACTGTAACCCTCTGACCTTCTTATTGACGATGAAACACAGTAATTGCATCGGAATTAAATACAAAAGGCAGAATGCCGAATTAAGTACAAGGAAACTGACTCTTCTTACTGTCTATGTTTTGAACCATTCCTGTGACATTAGTTATAGATTCCGATGCTTCACTTCAGGTTTACTGTAACCCCTTGACCTTCTTATTGACGATTAAACACAGAAATTGTATCGTAATTAGATACAAAAGGCACAATGTCGACTTAAGTACATGAAGACTGACTCTTCTTACTGTATATGTAATGTACCATTCCTGTGACACTAGTTATAGATTCCGATGCTTCACTTCAGGTATACTGTATCCCTCTGACCTTCTTATTGACGATGTAACACAGAAATTGCATCGGAATTAAATATATAGGCACAATGCCGACTCAAGAACAAGAAGACTGGCTCTTCCTAATGTCTATGTTTGAACCAGTCCTGTGACACCAGTTATAGATTCCGATTCTTCACTTCAGGTTTACTGTATCCCTTGGACTTTCTTATTGACGATGAAACACAGAAATAGCATCGGAATTAAATACAAAAGGCACAATGCCGACTTAAGTACAAGAAGACTGACTCTTGCTACTGTCTATGTTTTGAACCATTCCTGTGACACTAGTTATAGATTCCGATGCTTCACTTCAGGTTTACTGTATCCCTCTGACCTTCTTATTGCCGACGAAACACAGAAATTGCTTCGGAATTAAATAGAAAAGGCACAATGCCGACTTTACAAGAAGACAGACTCCTCTCACTGTCAATGTTTTGAATCATTCCTTTGACACTAGTTATAGATTTCGATGCTTCACTTCAGGTTTAATGTATCCCTCTGACCTTCTTACTGACGATGAAACACAGAAATTGCATCGGAATTAATTACAAAAGGCACAATGCCGACTCAAGTACAAGAAGACTGGCTCTTCTTACTGCCTGTGTTTTGAACCTTTCCTGTGTTACCGGTTTTACATTCCGATGCTTCACTTCAGGTTTACTGTATCCCATGGACCTTCTTATTGACGACGAAACACAGAATTTGAATCAGAATTGAATAGGAAAGGCACAATGCTGACTTAAGTACAAGAAAACTAACTCTTCTTACCGTCTATGATTTGAACCTTTCCTGTGAGACCAGTTGTAGATTCCGATGCTTCACTTCAGGTTTACTGTATCCTTTGGACCTTCTAATTGACGATGAAACACAGAAATTGCATCGGAATTAAATTCAAAAGGCACAATGCCTACTCTAGTACAAGAAGACTGACTCTTCTTACTGACTATGTCTTGAACATATCCTGTGAGACCAGTTTAGATTCTGATGCTTCACTATATGTCTACTGTATCCCTTGGACCTTCTTATTGGCGATTAAACACAGAAATTGCATCGGAATTAAATACAAAAGGCACAAAGCCGACTTAAATACAAGAAGACTGACACTTCTTACTGAGTATGTTTTGAACATTTCCGTTGAGACCAGTTTCAGATTCCGATGCTTGACTACATATTTACTGTATCCCTTGGACCTTCGTATTGACGATGAAACACAGAAATTGCATCGGAATTAAATAGAAAAGGCACAATGCGGACTGAAGTACAAGAAAACTGACTCTTCTTACTGTGTATGTTTGAACCATTCCTGTGACACTAGTTATAGATTCCGATGCTTCACTTCAGGTTTACTGTAACCCTCTGACCTTCTTATTGACGATGAAACACAGTAATTGCATCGGAATTAAATACAAAAGGCAGAATGCCGAATTAAGTACAAGGAAACTGACTCTTCTTACTGTCTATGTTTTGAACCATTCCTGTGACATTAGTTATAGATTCCGATGCTTCACTTCAGGTTTACTGTATCCCTTGGATCTTGTTATTGACGACGAAACAAAGAAATTGCATCGGAATTAAATACAAAAGGCACAACGCCGAATTAAGTACAAGACAACTGACTCTACTTACTGTCTATGTTTTGAAGAATTCCCGTGACACTATTTATAGAGTCCGATGATTCACTTCAGGTTTACTGTATCCCTCTGACCTTCTTATTGACGATGAAACACAGAAATTGCATCGGAAATAAATACAAAAGCACAATGCCGAATTAAGTACAAGAGAACTAATCTTCCTACTGTCTATATTTTGAACCATTCCTGTGACAGTAGTTTTACATTCCGATGCTTCACATCGGGTTTTCTGTATTCCACTGGCCTTCTTATTCACGATGAAACACAGAAATTGTATCGGAAATAAATACAAAAGCACAATGCGGAAGTAAGTACAAGAGAACTACTCTTCCTACTGTCTATGTTTTGAACCATTCCTGTGACACTAGTTGTAGATTCCGATGCTTCACTTCAGGTATACTGTATCCCTCAGACCTTCTTATAGACGATGTAACACAGAAATTGCATCGGAATTAAATACATAGGCACAATGCCGACTCAAGAACAAGAAGACTGGCTCTTCTTACTGTCTATGTTTGAACCATTCCTGTGACTCTAGTTATGGATTCCTATTCTTCACTTCAGGTTTACTGTATCCCTTGGACCTTCTTATTGACGATGAAACACAGAAATTGCTTCGGAATTAAATACAAAAGGCACAATTCCCACTTAAGTACAAGAAGACTGACTCTTCCTACTGTCTATGCTTTGAACCATTCCTGTGACCCTAGTTATAGATTCCGATGCTTCACTTCAGGTTTGCTGTATACCTCTGACCTTTTTATTGCCGATGAAACACAGAAATTGCATCGGAATTAAATACAAAAGGCACAATGCCGACTTTACAAGAAGACAGACTCTTCTTACTGTCTATGTTTTGAATCATTCCTTTGGCACTAGTTAAAGATTCCGATGCTTCACCTCAGGTTTACTGTATCCCTCTGACCTTCTTTTTGACGATGAAACACAGAAATTGCATCGGAATTAAATACAAAAGGCACAATGTTGACTCATGTACAAGAAGACAGACTTTTCCTACTGTCTATGATTTGAACCATTCCTGTGACACTAGTTATAGATTCCGATGCTTCACTTCTGGTTTACTGTATCCCTTGGACCTTCTTATTGACGATGAAACACGAAAATAGATTCGGTATTAAATATAAATATCACATTGCCGACATAAGTACAAGAAGACTGACACTTCTTACAGTCTATGTTTTGAACCATTCGTGTGGCACTAGTTATAGATTGCGATGCTTCACCTCAGGTTTACTGTATCCATCTGACCTGCTTATTGACGATGAAACACAGAAATTGCATTGGAATTAATTACAAAAGGCACAATGCCGACTCAAGTACAAGACCACTGGCTCTTCTTACTGTCTATGTTTTGAACCTTTCCTGTGAGACTAGTTTTACATTCCGATGCTTCACTTCAGGTTTACTGTATCCCTCTGACCTTCTTATTGACGATGAAACACAGATATTGCATCGGAATTAAATAGAAAAGGCTCAATGCCGACTTAAGTACTAGAAAACTGACTCTGCTTACTGTCTATGATTTGAACCATTCCTATGACGCTAGTTACACATTCCGATGCTTCACTTCAGGTGTACTGTATCCCTCTGACCTTCTTATTGACGATGATACACAGAAATTGCAGCGGAAGTAAATACAAAAGGCAAAATGCCGACTTAAGTACAAGAAATTTGACTCTTCATACTGTCTTTCTTTGAACCATTCCTGTGACACTAGTTATAGATTTCGATGCTTCACTTCAGGTTAACTGTATCCCTCTGACCTTCTTATTGACAATGAAAGACAGAAATTGCATCGGAATTAAATATAAAATGCACAATGCCGACTTAAGTACAAGAAGACTGACTCTTATTCCTGTCTATGTTTTGAACCATTCCTGTGACACAAGTTATAGATTCCGATGCTTCACTTCAGGTTTACTGTATCCCTTGGACCTTCTTATTGACGATGAAACACAGAAATTGCATCGGAATTAAGTACAAAAGGCACAATGTCGACTTAAGTACATGAAGACTGACTCTTATTACTGTCTATGTTTTGAACCATTCCTGTGACACTAGTTATGGATTCCGATGCTTCACTTCAGGTTTACTGTATAACTCTGACCTTCTTATTGACAATGAAACACAGATATTGCATCGGAATTAAATACAGAGGCACAATTCCGACACAAGTACAAGAAGAGTGGCTCTTCTTACTGTCTATGTTTTGAACCATTCCTGTGACACTAGTTACATATTCCGATGCTTCACTTCAGGTTAACTGTATCACCCTGACCTTCTTATTGACGATGTAACACAGTAATTGCATCGGAATTCAATAGAAAAGGCAAAATGCCGACTTAGATACAAAAAAACTGACTCTTCTCACTGTCTATGTTTTGAACCATTCCCGTAACACTAGTTATAGATTCAGATGCTTCACTTCAGGTTTACTGTAACCCTCTGACCTTCTTATTGACGATGAAACACAGTAATTGCATCGGAATTAAATACAAAAGGCAGAACGCCGAATTAAGTACAAGGAAACTGACTCTTCTTACTGTCTATGTTTTGAACCATTCCTGTGACATTAGTTATAGATTCCGATGCTTCACTTCAGGTTTACTGTAACCCCTTGACCTTCTTATTGACGATGAAACACAGAAATTGTATCGTAATTAGATACAAAAGGCACAATGTCGACTTAAGTACATGAAGACTGACTCTTCTTACTGTATATGTATTGAACCATTCCTGTGACACTAGTTATAGATTCCGATGCTTCACTTCAGGTATACTGTATCCCTCTGACCTTCTTATTGACGATGTAACACAGAAATTACATCGGAATTAAATATATAGGCACAATGCCGACTCAAGAACAAGAAGACTGGCTCTTCCTACTGTCTATGTTTGAACCATTCCTGTGACACTAGTTATAGATTCCGATTCTTCACTTCAGGTTTACTGTATCCCTTGGGCTTTCTTATTGACGATGAAACACAGAAATAGCATCGGAATTAAATACAAAAGGCACAATGCCGACTTAAGTACAAGAAGACTTACTCTTGCAACTGTCTATGCTTTGAACCATTCCTGTGACACTACTTATAGATTCCGATGCTTCACTTCAGGTTTACTGTATCCCTCTGACCTTCTTATTGCCGACGAAACACAGAAATTGCATCGGAATTAAATAGAAAAGGCACAATGCGGACTTTACAAGAAGACAGACTCCTCTTACTGTCAATGTTTTGAATCATTCCTTTGACACTAGTTATAGATTTCGTTGCTTCACTTCAGGTTTAATGTATCCCTCTGACCTTCTTACTGACGATGAAACACAGAAATTGCATCGGAATTAATTACAAAAGGCACAATGCCGACTCAAGTACAAGAAGACTGGCTCTTCTTACTGCCTGTGTTTTGAACCTTTCCTGTGTTACCGGTTTTACATTCCGATGCTTCACTTCAGGTTTACTGTATCCCATGGACCTTCTTATTGACGACGAAACACAGAAATTGCATCGGAATTAAATACAAAAGGCACAATGCCTACTTAAGTACAAGAAGACTGACTCTTCTTACTGACTATGTTTTGAACATATCCTGTGAGACCAGTTTAGATTCTGATGCTTCACTATATGTCTACTGTATCCCTTGGACCTTCTTATTGGCGATTAAACACAGAAATTGCATCGGAATTAAATACAAAAGGCACAAAGCCGACTTAAATACAAGAAGACTGACACTTCTTACTGAGTATGTTTTGAACATTTCCGTTGAGACCAGTTTCAGATTCCGATGCTTCACTATATATTTACTGTATCCCTTGGACCTTCTTATTGACGATGAAACACAGAAATTGCATCGGAACTAAATAGAAAAGGCACAATGCGGACTTAAGTACAAGAAAACTGACTCTTTTTACTGTGTATGTTTGAACCATTCCTGTGACACTAGTTATAGATTCAGATGCTTCACTTTAGGTATACTGTATCTCTCTGACCTTCTTATTGACGATGAAACACAGAAATTGCCTCGGAATTAAATACAAATGGCACAATGCGACTCAAGTACAAGAAGACTGGCTCTTCTTACTGTCTATGCTTTGAAACTTTCCTGTCAGACTGGTTTTAGATTCCGATGCTTCACTTCAGGTTTACTGTATCCCTTGGATCTTGTTATTGACGACGAAACAAAGAAATTGCATCGGCATTAAATACAAAAGGCGCAACGCCGAATTAAGTATAAGAAAACTGACTCTTCTTACTGTCTATGTTTTGAAGCTTTCCCGTGACACTATTTATAGAGTCCGATGATTCACTTAAGGTTTACTATATCCCTCTGACCTTCTTATTGACGATGAAACACAGAAATTGCATCGGAAATAAATACAAAAGCACAATGCCGAATTAAGTACAAGAGAACCACTCTTCCTACTGTCTATGTTTTGAACCATTCCTGTGACAGTAGTTTTAGATTCCGATGCTTCACATCGGGTTTACTGTATCCCACTGGCCTTCTTATTGACGATGAAACACAGAAATTGTATCGGAAATAAATACAAAAGCACAATGCCGAATTAAGTACAAGAGAACTACTCTTCCTACTGTCTATGCTTTTGAACCATTCCTGTGACACTAGTTGCAGATTCCGATGCTTTACTTCAGGTTTACTGTAGCCCTCTGACCTTCTTATTGACGATGAAACACAGAAATTGCATCGTAATTAGATACAAAAGGCACAATGCCGACTTAAGTACATGAGGACTGACTCTTCTTACTGTCTATGTTTTGAGCCATTCCTGTGACACTAGTTATAGATACCGATGCTTCACTTCAGGTGTACTGTATCCCTCTGACCTTCTTATAGACGATGTAACACAGAAATTGCATCGGAATTAAATACACAGGCACAATGCCGACTCAAGAACAAGAAGACTGGCTCTTCTTACTGTCTATGTTTGAACCATTCCTGTGACACTAGTTATGGATTCCGATTCTTCACTTTAGGTTTACTGTATCCCTTGGACCTTCTTATTGACGGTGAAACACAGAAATTGCTTCGGAATTAAATACAAAAGGCACAATTCCGACTTAAGTACAAGAAGACTGACTCTTCCTACTGTCTATGCTTTGAACCATTCCTGTGACCCTAGTTATAGATTCCGATGCTTCACTTCAGGTTTGCTGTATACCTCTGACCTTCTTATTGCCGATGAAACACAGAAATTGCATCGGAATTAAATACAAAAGGCACAATGCCGACTTTACAAGAAGACAGACTCTTCTTACTGTCTATGTTTTGAAGATTTCCTGTGAGACCGGTTTTAGATTCCAATGCTTCACTTCAGGTTTACTGTATCCCTTGGACCTTCTTATTGACGACGAAACAAAGAATTTGAATCAGAATTAAATAGAAAAGGCATAATGCTGACTTAAGTACAAGAAAACTAACTGTTCTTAACGTCTATGATTTGAACCTTTCCTGTGAGACTAGTTTTAGATTCCGATGCTTCACTTCAGGTTTACTGTATCCTTTGGACCTTCGTATTGACGATGAAACACAGAAATTGCATCGGAATTAAATAGAAAAGGCTCAATGCCGACTTAAGTACTAGAAAACTGACTCTGCTTACTGCTTATGATTTGAACCATTCCTATGACCCTAGTTACACATTCCGATGCTTCACTTCAGGTGTACTGTATCCCTCTGACCTTCTTATTGACGATGATACACAGAAATTGCAGCGGAAGTAAATACAAAAGGCAAAATGCCGACTTGAGTACAAGAAAATTGACTCTTCATACTGTCTTTCTTTGAACCTTTCCTGTGACACTAGTTATAGATTTCGATGCTTCACTTCAGGTTAACTGTATCCCTCTGACCTTCTTATTGACAATGAAAGACAGAAATTGCATCGGAATTAAATACAAAAGGCACAATGCCGACTTAAGTACAAGAAATCTGACTCTTCTTACTGTCAATGCTTTTGAACCATTCCTGTGACACTAGTAATCGATTCCGATGCTTCACTTCAGGTTTACTGTATCGCTCTGACCTTCTTATTCACGATGAAACACAGATATTGCATCGGAATTAAATACAAAAGGCACAATGCCGAATTAAGTACAGGAAAACTGACTCTTCTTACTGTCTACGTTTTGAACCATTCCCGTTACACTAGTTATAGATTCCGATGCTTTACTTCAGGTTTACTGTAACCCTCTGACCTTCTTATAGACGATGAAACACAGTAATTGCATCGGAATTAAATACAAAAGGCAGAACGCCGAATTAAGTACAAGGAAACTGACTCTTCTTACTGTCCATGTTTTGAACCATTCCTGTGACATTAGTTATAGATTCCGATGCTTCACTTCAGGTTTACTGTAACCCCTTGACCTTCTTATTGACGATGAAACACAGAAATTGTATCGTAATTAGATACAAAAGGCACAATGTCGACTTAAGTACATGAAGACTGACTCTTCTTACTGTATATGTATTGAATCATTCCTGTGACACTAGTTATAGATTCCGATGCTTCACTTCAGGTATACTGTATCCCTCTGACCTTCTTATTGACGATGTAACACAGAAATTGCATCGGAATTAAATATATAGGCACAATGCCGACTCAAGAACAAGAAGACTGGCTCTTCCTACTGTCTATGTTTGAACCATTCCTGTGACACTAGTTATAGATTCCGATTCTTCACTTCAGGTTTACTGTATCCCTTGGGCTTTCTTATTGACGATGAAACACAGAAATAGCATCGGAATTAAATACAAAAGGCACAATGCCGACTTAAGTACAAGAAGACTTACTCTTGCTACTGTCTATGCTTTGAACCATTCCTGTGACACTACTTATAGATTCCGATGCTTCACTTCAGGTTTACTGTATCCCTCTGACCTTCTTATTGCCGACGAAACACAGAAATTGCATCGGAATTAAATAGAAAAGGCACAATGCCGACTTTACAAGAAGACAGACTCCTCTTACTGTCAATGTTTGAATCATTCCTTTGACACTAGTTATAGATTCCGATGCTTCACTTCAGGTTTAATGTATCCCTCTGACCTTCTTACTGACGATGAAACACAGAAATTGCATCGGAATTAATTACAAAAGGCACAATGCCGACTCAAGTACAAGAAGACTGGCTCTTCTTACTGCCTGTGTTTTGAACCTTTCCTGTGTTACCGGTTTTACATTCCGATGCTTCACTTCAGGTTTACTGTATCCCATGGACCTTCTTATTGACGACGAAACACAGAAATTGCATCGGAATTAAATACAAAAGGCACAATGCCTACTTAAGTACAAGAAGACTGACTCTTCTTACTGACTATGTTTTGAACATATCCTGTGAGACCAGTTTAGATTCTGATGCTTCACTATATGTCTACTGTATCCCTTAGACCTTCTTATTGGCGATTAAACACAGAAATTGCATCGGAATTAAATACAAAAGGCACAAAGCCGACTTAAATACAAGAAGACTGACACTTCTTACTGAGTATGTTTTGAACATTTCCGTTGAGACCAGTTTCAGATTCCGATGCTTCACTATATATTTACTGTATCCCTTGGACCTTCTTATTGACGATGAAACACAGAAATTGCATCGGAACTAAATAGAAAAGGCACAATGCGGACTTAAGTACAAGAAAACTGACTCTTCTTACTGTGTATGTTTGAACCATTCCTGTGACACTAGTTATAGATTCAGATGCTTCACTTTAGGTATACTGTATCTCTCTGACCTTCTTATTGACGATGAAACACAGAAATTGCCTCGGAATTAAATACAAATGGCACAATGCGACTCAAGTACAAGAAGACTGGCTCTTCTTACTGTCTATGCTTTGAAACTTTCCTGTCAGACTGGTTTTAGATTCCGATGCTTCACTTCAGGTTTACTGTATCCCTTGGATCTTGTTATTGACGACGAAACAAAGAAATTGCATCGGCATTAAATACAAAAGGCGCAACGCCGAATTAAGTACAAGAAAACTGACTCTTCTTACTGTCTATGTTTTGAAGCATTCCCGTGACACTATTTATAGAGTCCGATGATTCACTTAAGGTTTACTATATCCCTCTGACCTTCTTATTGACGATGAAACACAGAAATTGCATCGGAAATAAATACAAAAGCACAATGCCGAATTAAGTACAAGAGAACTACTCTTCCTACTGTCTATGTTTTGAACCATTCCTGTGACAGTAGTTTCAGATTCCGATGCTTCACATCGGGTTTACTGTATCCCACTGGCCTTCTTATTGACGATGAAACACAGAAATTGTATCGGAAATAAATACAAAAGCACAATGCCGAATTAAGTACAAGAGAACTACTCTTCCTACTGTCTATGCTTTTGAACCATTCCTGTGACACTAGTTGCAGATTCCGATGCTTTCCTTCAGGTTTACTGTAGCCCTCTGACCTTCTTATTGACGATGAAACACAGAAATTGCATCGTAATTAGATACAAAAGGCACAATGCCGACTTAAGTACATGAGGACTGACTCTTCTTACTGTCTATGTTTTGAGCCATTCCTGTGACACTAGTTATAGATACCGATGCTTCACTTCAGGTGTACTGTATCCCTCTGACCTTCTTATAGACGATGTAACACAGAAATTGCATCGGAATTACATACACAGGCACAATGCCGACTCAAGAACAAGAAGACTGGCTCTTCTTACTGTCTATGTTTGAACCATTCCTGTGACACTAGTTATGGATTCCGATTCTTCACTTCAGGTTTACTGTATCCCTTGGACCTTCTTATTGACGGTGAAACACAGAAATTGCTTCGGAATTAAATACAAAAGGCACAATTCCGACTTAAGTACAAGAAGACTGAATCTTCCTACTGTCTATGCTTTGAACCATTCCTGTGACCCTAGTTATAGATTCCGATGCTTCACTTCAGGTTTGCTGTATACCTCTGACCTTCTTATTGCCGATGAAACACAGAAATTGCATCGGAATTAAATACAAAAGGCACAATGCCGACTTTACAAGAAGACAGACTCTGCTTACTGTCTATGTTTTGAAGATTTCCTGTGAGACCGGTTTTAGATTCCAATGCTTCACTTCAGGTTTACTGTATCCCTTGGACCTTCTTATTGACGACGAAACAAAGAATTTGAATCAGAATTAAATAGAAAAGGCATAATGCTGACTTAAGTACAAGAAAACTAACTGTTCTTAACGTCTATGATTTGAACCTTTCCTGTGAGACTAGTTTTAGATTCCGATGCTTCACTTCAGGTTTACTGTATCCTTTGGACCTTCGTATTGACGATGAAACACAGAAATTGCATCGGAATTAAATAGAAAAGGCTCAATACCGACTTAAGTACTAGAAAACTGACTCTGCTTACTGCTTATGATTTGAACCATTCCTATGACCCTAGTTACACATTCCGATGCTTCACTTCAGGTGTACTGTATCCCTCTGACCTTCTTATTGACGATGATACACAGAAATTGCAGCGGAAGTAAATACAAAAGGCAAAATGCCGACTTAAGTACAAGAAAATTGACTCTTCATACTGTCTTTCTTTGAACCTTTCCTGTGACACTAGTTATAGATTTCGATGCTTCACTTCAGGTTAACTGTATCCCTCTGACCTTCTTATTGACAATGAAAGACAGAAATTGCATCGGAATTAAATACAAAAGGCACAATGCCGACTTAAGTACAAGAAATCTGACTCTTCTTACTGTCAATGCTTTTGAACCATTCCTGTGACACTAGTTATCGATTCCGATGCTTCACTTCAGGTTTACTGTATCGCTCTGACCTTCTTATTCACGATGAAACACAGATATTGCATCGGAACTAAATACAAAAGGCACAATGCCGAATTAAGTACAGGAAAACTGACTCTTCTTACTGTCTACGTTTTGAACCATTCCCGTTACACTAGTTATAGATTCCGATGCTTTACTTCAGGTTTACTGTAACCCTCTGACCTTCTTATAGACGATGAAACACAGAAATTGCATCGGAATTATATACAAAAGGCACAATGCCGAATTAAGTACAAGAAGACTGACTCTTCCGACTGTCTATGATTTGAACCGTTCGTGTGACACTAGTTATAGATTCCGATGCTTCACTTCGTGTTTACTGTATCCCTTGGACTTTCTTATTGACGATGAAACACGAAAATTGCATCAGTATTAAATATGAAAGTCACATTGCCGACTTAAGTACAAGAAGACTTACACTTCTTACTGTCTATAATTTGAACCATTCCTGTGACACTAGTTATAGATTGCGATGCTTCACCTCAGGTTTACTGCATCTCTATGACCTTCTTATTGAAGATGAAACACAGAAATTGCACCGAAATTAATTACAAAAGGCACAATGCCGAATCGAGTTCAAGAAGACTGGCTCCTCTTACTGTATATGTTTTGAACCTTTCCTGAGAGACCGGTTTTAGATTCCGATGCTTCACTTCCGGTTTACTGTATCCCTTGGACCTTCTTACTGACGACAAAACACAGAAATTGCTTCGGAATTAAATACAAAACTCACAATGCCGAATTAAGTAAATGAAAACTAACTCTTCTTGCTGTCTATGTTTTGAACCATTCCCGTGACACAAGTTATAGATTCCGATGCTTCACTTCATGTTTACTGTAACCCTCTGACCTTCTTATTGACGATGAATCACAGAAATTGCATCGGAATTAAATACAAAAGGCACAATGCCGACTTAAGTACAAGATGACTGACTCTTCTTACTGTCTATGTTTTGAACCATACCTATGACACTAGTTATAGATACCGATGCTTCACTTCAGATTTACTGTATCCCTCTGACCTTCTTATTGACGATGTAACACAGAAATTGCATCGGAATTAAATACATAGGCACAATGCCGACTCAAGTACAAGAAGACTGGCTCTTCTTTCTGTCTATGTTTTGAACCATTCCTGTGACACTAGATATAGATTCCGATTCTTCACTTCAGGTTTACTGTATCCCTTGGACGTTCGTATTGACGATGAAACACAGAAATAGCATCGGAATTAAATACAAAAGGCACAATTCCGACTTAAGTACAAGATGACTATCTCTTCCTACTGTCTATGTTTTGAACCATTCCTGTGACACTAGTTATAGATTCCGATGCTTCACGTCAGGTTTACTGAATCCGTCTGACCTTCTTATTGCCGATGAAACACAGAAATTGCATCGGAATTAAAAAGAAAAGGCACAATGCCGACTTAAGTACAAGAAGACTGACCCTTCTTACTGTCTATATTTTGAACAATTCCTGTGACACTAGTTATAGATTCCGATGTTTCTCTTCGGGTTTACTGTATCCCTTGGACCTTCTTATTGACGATGAAACACGAAATTGCATCGGTATTAAATATAAAAGGCACAGGAATGGTTCAAAAAATAGACAGTAAGAGGAGTCAATTTTCTTGTGCTTAATTTGGCATTGTGCCCTTGGTATTTAATTCCGATGGAATTTCTGTGTTTCATCGTCAATAAGACGGTAAGAGGGATACAGTAATCCTGAAGTGAAGCATCGGAATCAATAACTTGTGTCACGGGAATGGTTCAAAACATAGACAGTAAGAAGAGTCAGTCTTCTTGTACTTGAGTCGGCATTGTGCCATTTGTATCTAATTCCGATGCAATTTCTGTGTTTCATCGTCAATACGAAGGTCAGAGTGATACAGTAAACCTGAAGTGAAGCATCGCAATCTATAACTAGTGTCACAGGAGTGGTTCAAAACATAGACAGTAAGAAGAGTCAGTGTTCTTGTACTGAAGTCGGCATTGTGCGTTTTGTATTTATTTAAGATGCAATTTCTGTGTTTCATCGTCAATAAGAAGGTCAGAGGGATACAGTAAACTAGAAGTGAGGCATCGGAATCTATAACTAGTGTCACAGGAGTGGTTCAAAGCATAGACTGTGAGAAGAGTCAGTCTTCTTGTACTTAAGTTGGCATTGTGCCTTTTGTATAAAATGCCGATGCAATTTTTGTGTTTCATCGTCAATAAGAAAGTCAGCTGGGTACAGTAAACCTGAAGTGAAGCTTCGGAATCTATAACTAGTGTCACAGGAATGGTTCAAAGCATAGACAGTAAGAGGAGTCAATTTTCTTGTGCTTAATTTGGCACTCTGCCCTTTGTATTTAATTCCGATGGAATTTCTGTGTTTCATCGTCAATAAGACCTTTAAGAGGGATACAGTAATCCTGAAGTGAAGCATCGGAATCAATAACAAGTGTCACAGGAATGGTTCAAAACATAGACAGTAAGAAGAGTCAGTCTTTTTGTACTTGAGTCGGCATTGTGCCTTTTGTATTTAATTCCGATGCAATTTCTGTGTTTCATCGTCAATACGAAGGTCAGAGGGATACAGTAAACCTGAAGTGAAGCATCGGAATCTATAACTAGTGTCACAGGAGTGGTTCAAAACATAGACAGTAAGAAGGGTCAGTCTTCTTGTACTTAAGTCGGCATAGTGCCTTTTGTAATTAATTCCGATGCAATATCTGTGTTTCTTCGTCAATAAGAAGGTCAGAGGGATACAGTAAATATGAAGTGAAGCATCCGAATCTATAACTAGTGTCACAGGAATGGTTCAAAACATAGACAGTGAGACGAGTCAGTCTACTTGTACTTAAGTCGGCATTGTGCCTTTTGTATAAAATGCCGATGCAATTTCTGTGTTTCATCGTCAATAATAAGGTCAGCTGGGTACAGTAAAACTGAAGTGAAGCTTCGGAATCTATAACTAGTGTCACAGGAATGGTACAAAGCATAGGCAATAAGAAGAGCCAGTCTTCTTGTACTTGAGTCGGCATTGTGCCCTTTGTATTTAATTCCGATTAATTAACTGTGATTGATCGTCAATTAGAAGGTCAGAGGGATACAGTAAAAATGAAGTGAAGCAATCTGAATCTATAACTAGTGTCATAGGAACGGTTCAAAACATAGACAGTAAGAAGAGGCAGTTTTTTTTGTACTTAAGTCGGCATTTTGCCATTTGTATTTAATAGCGATGCAATTTCTGTGATTCATTGTCAATAAGAAGGTCACAGGGATACAGTAAAACTGAAGTGAAGCATCGGAATCTATAACTAGTGTCACAGGAATGGTTCAAAACATAAGCAGAAAGAAGAGTCAGTTTTTTTGTACTTAAGTCGTGCATTGCGCCTTTTGTATTTAATTAAGATGCAATTTCTGTGTTTCATCGTCAATAATAAGTTCAGAGGGATACAGTAAACCTGAAGTGAAGCATCGGAATCTATAACTAGTGTCACAGGAATGGTTCAAAACAAAGACAGTAAGAAGAGTCAGTCTTCTTGTACTTAAGTCGGCATTGTGCCTTTTGTATAAAATGCCGATGCAATTTCTGTGTTTCATCGTCAATAAGAAGGTCAGCTGGGTACAGTAAACCTGATGTGAAGCTTCGGAATCTATAACTAGTGTCACAGGAATGGTTCAAAGCATAGGCAGTAAGAAGAGCCAGTCTTCTTGTACTTGAGTCGGCATTGTGCCATTTGTATTTAATTCCGATAAAATTTCTGTGTTTGATCGTCAATAAGAAGGTCAGAGGGATACAGTAAACCTGAAGTGAAGCATCAGAATCTATATCTAGTGTCACAGGAATGGTTCAAAACATAGACAGTAAGAAGAGTCAGTCTTCTTGTACTTAAGTCGGCATTGTGCCTTTCGTATTTAATTCCGATGCAGTTTCTGTGTTTCATCGTCAATAAGAAGGTCAGAGGGATACAGTAAAACTGGAGTGAAGCATCGGAATCTATAACTAATGTCACAGGAATGGTTCAAAACATAGAGAGTAAGAAGAGTCAGTGTTCTTGTACTTAAGTCGGCATTGTGCCTTTTGTATTCAATTCCGATGCAATTTCTGTGCTTCATCGTCAATAAGAAGGTCAGCTGGATACAGTGAACCTGAAGTTAAGCATTGGAATCTATAACTAGTGTCACAGGAATGGTTCAAATCATAGATAGTAAGAAGAACCAGTCTTCTTGTACTTGAGTCAGCACTGTGCCTTTTGTATTTAATTCCGATCAATTTTCTGTGTTTGATCGTCAATAAGAAGGTCAGAGGGATGCAGTAAAAATGAAGTGAAGCATCGGAATCTATAACTAGTGTCATAGGAATGGTTCAAAGCATAGACAGTAAGAAGAGTCAGTCTTCATGTATTTTAGTCGGCATTGTGCCTTTCGTAATTAATTAAGATGCAGTTTCTGTGTTTCATCGTCAATAAGACGGTCAGAGGGATACAGTCAACCTCAAGTGAAGTATCGGAATCAATAACTAGTGTCACAGGAATGGCTCAGAACATAGACAATAAGAAGAGCCAGGCTTCTTGCACTAGAGGCGGCATTGTGCCTTTTGTATTTAATTCCGATGCAATTTCTGTGTTTCATCGTCAACAAGAAGGTCTGAGTGATACGGTAAACCTGAAGTGAAGCATCGGAATCTATAACTAGTGTCACCGGAATGGTTCAAATCGTAGACAATAGAAAGTGTCAGTCTTCTTGTACTTCACTCGGCATTGTGCCTTTTGTATTTAATTCCGATACAATTTCTGTGTTTCACCGTCAATAAGAAGGTCAGGGGGATACAGTAAACCTGAAGTGAAGCATCGGAATCTATAGCTAGTGTGACAGGAATGGCTCAAACATAGACAGTAAGAAGAGTCAGTTATCTTGTACTTAAGTCGGCATTGTGCCTTTTGTATTTAATTCCGATGCAATTTCTGTGATTCATCGTCAATAAGAAGGTCACAGGGATACAGTAAACCTGAAGTGAAGCATAGGAATCTATAAGTAGTTTCACAGAATGGTTCAAAACATAGAGAGTAAGAAGAGACAGTCTTTTCTTACTTAAATCGGCATTGTGCCTTTTGTATTAAATTCCGATGCAATTTATGTGTTTCATCGTCAATGAGAAGATCAGAGGGATACATTCAACCTGAAGTGAAGCATCGGAATCTATGACTAGTGTCACGGTAATGGTTCCAAACATAGACAGTAAGAAGAGCCTGTCTTCTTTACTTGAGTCGCAATTGTGCCTGTTGTATTTAATTCCGATGCAATTTCTGTGTTTCGTCGTCAATAAGAAGGTCTGAGGGATACAGTAAATCTGAAGTGAGGTATCGGAATCTATAACTAGTGTCACCGGAATGGTTCAAAACGTAGACAATAGAAAGAGTCAGTCTTCTTGTACTTCACTCGGCATTGTGCCCTTTGTATTAAATCCGATGAAATTTCTGTGTTTCATCGTAAATAAGAAGGTCAGGGGGATAAAGTAAACCTGAAGTGAAGCATCGGAATCTATAACTAGTGTCACAGGAATGGTTCAAATCATAGACAGTAAGAAGAGACAGTTTTCTTGTACTTAAGTCGGCATTGTGCCTTTTGTATCTAATTCCGATGCAATTTCTGTGATTCATCGTCAATAAGAAGGTCGCAGGGATACAGTAAACCTGAAGTGAAGCATCGGAATCTATAACTAGTGTCACAGGAATGGTTCAAAACATAAACAGAAAGAAGAGGCAGTTTTTTTGTACTTAAGTCGCGCATTCTGCGTTTTGTATTTAATTAAGATGCAATTTCTGTGTTTCATCGTCAATAAAAAGGTCAGAGGGATACAGTACACCTGAAGTGAAGCATCGGAATCTATAACTAGTGTCACAGGAATCGTTCAAAACAAAGACAGTAAGAAGAGTCAGTCTTCTTGTACTTAAGTCGGCATTGTGCCTTTTGTATTCAATTCCGATGCAATTTCTGTGCTTCATCGTCAATAAGAAGGTCAGCTGGATACAGTGAACCTGAAGTTAAGCATTGGAATCTATAACTAGTGTCACAGGAATGGTTCAAATCATAGATAGTAAGAAGAACCAGTCTTCTTGTACTTGAGTCAGCACTGTGCCTTTTGTATTTAATTCCGATCAATTTTCTGTGTTTGATCCTCAATAAGAAGGTCAGAGGGATACAGTAAAAATGAAGTGAAGCATCGGAATCTATAACTAGTGTCATAGGAATGGTTCAAAGCATAGACAGTAAGAAGAGTCAGTCTTCTTGTACTTAAGTCGGCATTGTGCCTTTCGTATTTAATTAAGATGCAGTTTCTGTGTTTCATCGTCAAAAAGACGGTCAGAGGGATACAGTCAACCTGAAGTGAAGCATCGGAATCAATAACTAGTGTCACAGGAAAGGTTCAAAGCATAGACAGTAAGAAGAGTCAGTCTACTTGTACTTAAGTCGGCATTGTGCCTTTTGTATATAATTCCAATGCAATTCCTGTGTTTCATCGTCAATAAGAAGATCAGAGGGATACAGAAAACCTGAAGAGAATCTTTGGAATCTATAACTAGTGTCACAGGAATGGCTCAGAACATAGACAATAAGAAGAGCCAGGCTTCTTGCACTAGAGGCGGCATTGTGCCTTTTGTATTTAATTCCGATGCAATTTCTGTGTTTCATCGTCAACAAGAAGGTCTGAGTGATACGGTAAACCTGAAGTGAAGCATCGGAATCTAAACTAGTGTCACCGGAATGGTTCAAATCGTAGACAATAGAAAGTGTCAGTCTTCTTGTACTTCACTCGGCATTGTGCCTTTTGTATTTAATTCCGTTGCAATTTCTGTGTTTCACCGTCAATAAGAAGGTCAGGGGGATACAGTAAACCTGAAGTGAAGCATCGGAATCTATAGCTAGTGTGACAGGAATGGCTCAAAACATAGACAGTAAGAAGAGTCAGTTATCTTGTACTTAAGTCGGCATTGTGCTTTTGTATTTAATTCCGATGCAATTTCTGTGATTCATCGTCAATAAGAAGGTCACAGGGATACAGTAAACGTGAAGTGAAGCATCGAATCTATAACTAGTGTCACAGGAATGGTTCAAAACATAAACAGTAAGAAGAGTCAGTTTTTTTGTACTTAAGTCGCGCATTGCGCCTTTTGTATTTAATTAAGATGCAATTTCTGTGTTTCATCGTAAATAATAAGGTGAGGGATACAGTAAACCTGAAGTGAAGCATCGGAATCTATAACTAGTGTCACAGGAATGGTTCAAACAAAGACAGTAAGAAGAGTCAGTTTTCATGTACTTCACTCGGCATTGTGCCCTTTGTATTAAATCCGATGAAATTTCTGTGTTTCATCGTCAATAAGATGGTCAGGGGGATAAAGTAAACCTGAAGTGAAGCATCGGAATCTATAACTAGTGTCACAGGAATGGTTCAAATCATAGACAGTAAGAAGAGACAGTTTCTTGTACTTAAGTCGGCATTGTGCCTTTTGTATCTAATTCCGATGCAATTTCTGCGATTCATCGTCAATAAGAAGGTCGCAGGGATACAGTAAACCTGAAGTGAAGCATCGGAATCTATAACTAGTGTCACAGGAATGGTTCAAAACATAAACAGTAAGAAGAGGCAGTTATTTTGTACTTAAGTCGCGCATTCTGCGTTTTGTATTTAATTAAGATGCAATTTCTGTGTTTCATCGTCAATAATAAGGTCAGAGGGATACAGTACACCTGAAGTGAAGCATCGGAATCCATAACTAGTGTCACAGGAATCGTTCAAAACAAAGACAGTAAGAAGAGTCAGTCTTCTTGTACTTAAGTCGGCATTGTGCCTTTTGTATTTAATTAAGATGCAATTTCTGTGTTTCATCGTCAATAAGAAGGTGAAATGGATACAGTAACCCTGAAGTGAAGCATCGGAATCTATAACTGGTGTCTCAGGAATGGTTCAAAACATAGACAGTAAGAAGAGTCAGTCTTCTTGTACTTAAGTCAGCATAGTGCCTTTTGTATTAAATTCCGATGCAATTTATGTGTTTCATCGTCAATAAGAAGATCAGAGGGATACAGTCAACCTCAAGTGAAGCATCGGAATCTATGACTAGTGTCACGGGAATGGTTCCAAACATAGACAGTAAGAAGAGCCTGTCTTCTTTACTTGAGTCGCAATTGTGCCTGTTGTATTTAATTCCGATGCAATTTCTGTGTTTCATCGTCAATAAGAAGGTCTGAGGGATACAGTAAACCTGAAGTGAAGTATCGGAATCTATAACTAGTGTCACCGGAATGGTTCAAAACGTAGACAATAGAAAGAGTCAGTCTTCTTGTACTTCACTCGGCATTGTGCCCTTTGTATTAAATCCGATGAAATTTCTGTGTTTCATCGTCAATAAGAAGGTCAGGAGGATAAAGTAAACCTGAAGTGGAGCATCGGAATCTATAACTAATGTCACAGGAATGGTTCAAATCATAGACAGTAAGAAGAGACAGTTTTCTTGTACTTAAGTCGGCATTGTGCCTTTTGTATCTAATTCCGATGCAATTTCTGTGATTCATCGTCAATAAGAAGGTCGCAGGGATACAGTAAACCTGAAGTGAAGCATCGGAATCTATAACTAGTGTCACAGGAATGGTTCAAAACATAAACAGTAAGAAGAGGCAGTTTTTTTGTACTTAAGTCGCGTATTCTGCGTTTTGTATTTAATTAAGATGCAATTTCTGTGTTTCTTCGTCAATAATAAGGTCAGAGGGATACAGTACACCTGAAGTGAACCATCGGAATCTATAACTAGTCTCACAGGAATCGTTCAAAACAAAGACAGTAAGAAGAGTCAGTCTTCTTGTACTTAAGTCGGCATTGTGGCTTTTGTATTTAATTAAGATGCAATTTCTGTGTTTCATCGTCAATAAGAAGGTGAAATGGATACAGTAACCCTGAAGTGAAGCATCGGAATCTATAACTGGTGTCTCAGGAATGGTTCGAAACATAGACAGTAAGAAGAGTCAGTCTTCTTGTACTTAGGTCGGCATTGTGCCTTTTGTATATAATTCCGAAGCAATTTCTGCGTTTCATCGTCAATTAGAAGCTCAGAGGGATACAGTAAACCTGAAGTGAAGCATCAGAATCAATAAGTGGTGTCACAGGAATGGTTCAAAGCATAGACAGTAAGAGGAGTCAATTTTCTTGTGCTTAAGTTGGCATTGTGCCCTTTGTATTTAATTCCGATGGAATTTCTGTGTTTCATCGTCAATAAGACGGTAAGAGGGATACAGTAATCCTGAAGTGAAGCATCGAAATCTATAACTAGTGTCACAGGAATGGTTCCAAACATAGACAGTAAGAAGAGCCAGTCTTCTTGTACTTGAGTCGGCATTGTGCCATTTGCGTTTAATTCCGATGCAATTTCTGTGTTTCATCGTCAGTACGACGGTCAGAGGGATACAGTAAACCTGAAGTGAAGCATCGGAATCTATAACTAGTGTCACAGGAATGGTTCAAAACATAGCCAGTAAGAAGAGTCAGTCTTCTTGTACTTATGTCGTAATTGTGCCTTTTGTATATAATACCGATGCAATTTCCGTGTTTCATCGTCAATAAGAAGGTCAGAGGGGTACAGTAAACCTGAAGTGAAGCATCGGAATCTATAACTAGTGTCACAGGAATGGTTCAAAACAAAGACAGTAAGAAGAGTCAGTTTTCTTGTACTTAAGTCTGCATTGTGCCTTTTGTAATTAATTCCGATGCAATTTCTGTGTTTCATCGTCAATAAGAAGGTCAGAGGAATACATTAAACCTGAAGTGAAGCATCGGAATCTATAACTAGTGTCACAGGAATGTTTCAAAACATAGAGAGTAAGAAGAGTCAGTCTTTTTGTAATTAAGTCGGCATTGTGCCTTTTGTATTGAATTCCGAAGCAATATCTGTGTTTCTTCGTCAATATGAAGGTCAGAGGGATACAGTAAACCTGAAGTGAAGCATCGGAAACTATAGCTAGTGTCACAGGAATGGTTCAAAACACAGACAGTAAGAAGGGTCAGTCTTCTTGTACTTATGTCGGCATTGTGCCTTTTGTAATTAATTCCGAAGCAATATCTGTGTTTCTTCGTCAATACGAATGTCAGAGGGATACAGTAAACCTGAAGTGAAGCATCGGAATCTATAACTAGTGTCACAGGAATGGTTCAAAACATTGACAGAAAGAAGAGTCAGTTTTCTTGTACTTAGGTCGGCATTGTGCCTTTTGTATTTAACTCCGATTCAATTTCTGTGTTTCATTGAAAATAAGAAGGTCAGAGGGATACAGTAAAAATGAAGTGAAGCATCGGAATTTATTACTAGTGTCACAGGAATGGTTCAAAGCATAGATATTAAGAAGAGTCAATTTTCTTGTACTTAAGTCGGCATTGTGCCATATCCATTTAATTCCGATGCAATTTCTGTGTTTCGGCGTCAATAAGAAGGTCCAAGGGATACAGTAAACCTGAAGTGAAGCATCGGAATCTAAACCCGGTCTCAGAGGAAAGGTTAAAAGCATATGCAGTAAGAAGAGCCAGTCTTCTTGTACATGAGTCGGCATTGTGCCTTTTGTATTTAATTCCGATGAAATTTCTGTGTTTCATCGTCAATAACAAGGTCCAAGGGATACAGTAAACCTGTAATGAAGCATCGGAATCTAAAACCGGTCTCACAGGAAAGGTTCAAAACACAGACAGTAAGAAGAGCCAGTCTTCTTGTACTTGAGTCGGCATTGTGCCATTTGTATTTAATTCCGAAGCAAATTGTGTGTTTCATCGTCAGTACGACGGTCATAGGGATACAGGAAACCTGAAGTGATGCATCGGAACCTACAACTAGTGTCACAGGAATGGTTCAAAACATAGACAGTAAGAACAGTCTTCTTGTACTTAAGTCGGCATTGTGCCCTTTGTATATAATACGGATGCAATTTCTGTGTTTCATCATCAATAAAAAGGTCAGAGGGATACAGTAAACCTGAAGTGAAGCATCGGAATCTGTAACTAGTGTCACAGGAATGGTTCAAAACATAGACAGTAAGAAGGGTCAGTCTTCTTGTACCTATGTCGGCATTGTGCCTTTTGTAATTGATTCCGAAGCAATATCTGTGTTTCTTCGTCAATAAGAATGTCAGAGGGATACAGTAACCTGAAGTGAAGCATCGGAATCTATAACTAGTGTCACAGAAATGATTCAAATCATAGACAGTAAGAAGAACCAGTCTTTTTGTACTTGACTCGGCATTGTGCCTTTTGTATTTAATTCCGATGAAATTTCTGTGTTTCATCGTCTATAAGAAGGTCAGTGGGTACAGTAAAACTGAAGTGAAGCATCGGAATCTATAACTAGTGTCACAGGAATGTTTCAAAACATAGACAGTAAGAAGAGTCAATTTTCTTGTACTTAGGTCGGCATTGTGCCTTTTCCATTTAATTCAGATGCAATATCTGTGTTTCATAGTCAATACGACGGTCAGAGGGATACAGTAAACCTGACGTGAAGCATCGGAATCTATAACTAGTGTCACAGGAATGGCTCTAAACATAGACAGTAAGAAGAGTCAGCCTTCTAGTACTTAAGTCGCCATTGTGCCTTTTGTATCTAATGCCGATGCATTTTCTGTGTTTCATCGTCAATAACAAGGTCCAAGGGATACAGTAAACCTGAAGTGAAGCATGTGAATCTAAAACCGGTCTCACAGAAAGGTTCGAAACATAGACAGTAAGAAGAGCCATTCTTCTTGTACTTGAGTCGGCATTGTGCCATTTGTATTTAATTCCGATGCAATTTCTGTGATTCATCGTCAGTACGACGGTCATAGGGATACAGTAAACCTGAAGTGATGCATCGGAATCTACAACTAGTGTCACAGGAATGGTTCAAAACATAGACAGTAAGAAGAGTCAGTTTCTTGTACTTATGTCGGCATTGTGCCATTTCCATATAATTCCGATGCAATGCCTGTGTTTCGGCGTCAATTAGAAGGTCTAAGGGATAAAGTAAACCTGAAGTGAAGCATCAGAATCTAAAACCGGTCTCAGAGGAAAGGTTCAAAGCATAGGCAGTAAGAAGAGCCAGTCTTCCTGTACATGATTAGGCATTGTGCCTTTTGTATTTAATTCCGATGCAATTTCTGTGTTTCATAGTCAATACGAAGGACATTGGGATACAGTAAACCTGAAGTGAAGCATCGGAATCTATAACTAGTGTCACAGGAATGGTTCAAAACATAGAGAGTAAGAAGAGTCAGTCTTTTTGTACTTAAGTTGGCATTGTGCCTTTTGTATTTAATTACGATACAATTTCTGTGTTTCATCGTCAATACGAAGGACATTGGGATACAGTAAACCTGAAGTGAAGCATCGGAATCTATAACTAGTGTCACAGGAATGGTTCAAAACAAAGATAGTAAGAAGAGTCAGTTTTCTAGTACTTAAGTCTGCATTGTGCCTTTTGTAATTAATTCCGATGCAATTTCTGTGTTTCATCGTCAATAAGAAGGTCAGAGGAATACATTAAACCTGAAGTGAAACATCGGAATCTATAACTAGTGTCACAGGAATGTTTCAAAACATAGAGAGTAAGAAGAGTCAGTCTTTTTGTAATTAAGTCGGCATTGTGCCTTTTGTAATTAATTCCGAAGCAATATCTGTGTTTCTTCGTCAATAAGAATGTCAGAGGGATACAGTAAACCTGAAGTGAAGCATCGGAATCTATAACTAGTGTCACAGGAATGGTTCAAAACATTGACAGAAAGAAGAGTCAGTTTTCTTGTACTTAGGTCGGCATTGTGCCTTTTGTATTTAACTCCGATTCAATTTCTGTGTATCATTGAAAATAAGAAGGTCAGAGGGATACAGTAAAAATGAAGTGAAGCATCGGAATTTATTACTAGTGTCACAGGAATGGTTCAAAGCATAGATATTAAGAAGAGACAATTTTCTTGTACTTAAGTCGGCATTGTGCCATATCCATTTAATTCCGATGCAATTTCTGTGTTTCGGCGTCAATAAGAAGGCCCAAGGGATACAGTAAACCTGAAGTGAAGCATCGGAATCTAAACCCGGTCTCAGAGGAAAGGTTAAAAGCATATGCAGTAAGAAGAGCCAGTCTTCTTGTACATGAGTCGGCATTGTGCCTTTTGTATTTAATTCCGATGAAATTTCTGTGTTTCATAGTCAATACGACGGTCAGAGGGATACAGTAAACCTGACGTGAAGCATCGGAATCTATAACTAGTGTCACAGGAATGGTTCAAAGCATAGACAGTAAGAAGAGTCAGTCTTCCAGTACTTAAGTCGGCATTGTGCCTTTTGTATTTAATTAAGATGCAATTTCTGTGTTTCATCGTCAATAAGAAGGTGAAATGGATACAGTAACCCTGAAGTGAAGCATCGGAATCTATAACTGGTGTCTCAGGAATGGTTCAAAACATAGACAGTAAGAAGAGTCAGTCTTCTTGTACTTAAGTCGGCATTGTGCCTTTTGTAATTAATTCCGAAGCAATATCTGTGTTTCTTCGTCAATAAGAATGTCAGAGGGATACAGTAAACCTGAAGTGAAGCATCGGAATCTATAACTAGTGTCACAGGAATGGCTCTAAACATAGACAGTAAGAAGAGTCAGCCTTCTAGTACTTAAGTCGCCATTGTGCCTTTTGTATCTAATTCCGATGCATTTTCTGTGTTTCATCGTCAATAACAAGGTCCAAGGGATACAGTAAACCTGAAGTGAAGCATCTGAATCTAAAACCGGTCTCACAGGAAAGGTTCGAAACATAGACAGTAAGAAGAGCCATTCTTCTTGTACTTGAGTCGGCATTGTGCCATTTGTATTTAATTCCGATGCAATTTCTGTGATTCATCGTCAGTACGACGGTCATAGGGATACAGTAAACCTGAAGTGATGCATCGGAATCTACAACTAGTGTCACAGGAATGGTTCAAATCATAGACAGTAAGAAGAGTCAGTTTCTTGTACTTATGTCGGCATTGTGCCATTTCCATATAATTCCGATGCAATTCCTGTGTTTCGGCGTCAATTAGAAGGTCTAAGGGATACAGTAAACCTGAAGTGAAGCATCAGAATCTAAAACCGGTCTCAGAGGAAAGGTTCAAAGCATAGGCAGTAAGAAGAGCCAGTCTTCCTGTACATGATTAGGCATTGTGCCTTTTGTATTTAATTCCGATGCAATTTCTGTGTTTCATAGTCAATACGACGGTCAGAGGGATACAGTAAACCTGACGTGAAGCATCGGAATCTATAACTAGTGTCACAGGAGTGGTTCAAAACATAGACAGTAAGAAGAGTCAGTCTTCTAGTACTTAAGTCGGCATTGTGCCTATTGTATTTAATTCCGATGCATTTTCTGTGTTTCATCGTCAATAAGAGGGTCAGAGGGATACAGGAAACCTGAAGTGATGCATCGGAATCCATAAGTAGTGTCACAGGTATGGTTCAAGTCATAGATATTAAGAAGAGTCTGTTTTCTCGTACTTAAGTCGGCATTGTGCCTGTCCTATTTAATTCCGATGCAATTCCTGTGTTTCATCGTCAAAAACAAGGTCCAAGAAATACAGTAAACCTGAAGTGAAGCATCGGAATCTAAAACCGGTCTCACAGGAAAGGTTCAAAACATAGACAGTAAGAAGAGCCAGTCTTCTTGTACTTGAGTCGGCATTGTGCCATTTGTATTTAATTCCGATGCAATTTCTGTGTTTCATCGTCAGTACGACGGTCATAGGGATACAGTAAACCTGAAGTTAAGCATCGGATTCTACAACTAGTGTCACAGGAATGGTTCAAAGCATAGACAGTAAGAAGAGTCAGTCTTCTTGTACTTAAGTCGGCATTGTGCCTTTTGTATATAATACCGATACAATTTCTGTGTTTCATCGTCAATAAGAAGCTCAGAGGGATGCAGTAAACCTGAAGTGAAGCATCGGAATCTATAACTAGTGTCACAGGAATGGTACAAAACATAGACAGTAAGAAGAGTCAGTTTTCTTGTACTTAAGTCGGCATTGTGTCTTTTGTATTTAATTCAGATGCATTTTCTGTGTTTCATCGTCAATAAGAAGGTCAAAGGGATACAGTAAACCTGAAGTGAAGCATCGGAATCTATAACTAGTGTCACAGAAATGATTCAAATCATAGACAGTAAGAAGAACCAGTCTTCTTGTACTTGACTCGGCATTGTGCCATTTGTATTTAATTCCGATGCTATTTCTGTGTTTCATCGTCAGTACGACGGTCATAGGGATACAGTAAACCTGAAGTGAAGCATCGGAATCTATAACTAGTGTCACAGGAATGGTTCAAAACATAGACAGTAAGAAGAGTCAGTCTTCTTGTACTTAAGTCGGCATTGTGCCTTTTGTATTTAATTCCGATGCAATTTCTGTGTTTCATCGTCAATAAGAAGGTCAGAGGGATACAGTAAACCTGAAGTGAAGCATCGGAATCTATAACTAGTGTCACAGAAATGGTTCAAAACATAGGGAGTAAGAAGAGTCAGTCTTTTTGTACTTAAGTCGGCATTGTGCCTTTTGTATTTAATTTCGAAGTAATATCTGTTTTTCTTCGTCAATAAGAAGGTCAGAGGGATACAGAAAACCTGAAGTGAAGCATCGGAATCTATAACTAGTGTCACAGGAATAGTTCAAAACATAGATCGTAAGAAGGGTCAATCTTCTTGTACTTAATTTGGCATTGTGCCTTTTGTATTTAATTCCGATGCAATTTCTGTGTTTCATCGTCATTAATAAGGCTAGAGGGATACAGTAAACTTGAAGTGAAGCATCGTAATCTATAACTAGTTTCACAGGAATGGTTCAAAACATAGGGAGTAAGAAGAGTCAGTCTTTTTGTACTTAAGTCGGCATTGTGCATTTTGTATGTAATTCCGATGCAATTTCTGTATTACATCGTCAATAAGAAGGTCAGAGGGATACAGTAAACCTAAAGTGAAGCATCGGAATCTATAACTAGTGTCATTGAAATGGTTCAAAACATAGACAGTAAGAAGAGTCATTTTTCTTGTACTTAAGTCGGCATTATGCCTTTTCTATTTAATTCCGATGTAATTTCTGTGTTTCGGCGTCAATAAGAAGGTCCAAGGGATACAGTAATCCTGAAGTGAAGCATCGGAATCTAAAACCGGTCTCAGAGGAATGGTTCAATACATAGGCAGTAAGAAGAGACTGTCTTCTTGTACCTGAGTCGGCATTGTGACTTTTGTATTTAATTCCGATGCAATTTCTGTGGTTTATCGTCAATACGACGATCAGAAGGATACAGTAAACCTGAAGTGAAGCATCGGAATCTATAACTAGTGTCACAGGAATGGTTCAAAACATAGACAGTAAGAAGAGTCAGTCATCTAGTACTAAGGTCGGCATTGTCTTTTTTGTATTTAATTCCGATGCATTTTCTGTGTTTCATCGTCAATATGAGGGTCAGAGGGATACAGTATACCTGAAGCGATGCATCGGAATCCAAAACTAGTGTCACAGGAATGGTTCCAAACATAGACATTAAGAAGAGTCTGTTTTCTTGTACTTAAGTCGTCATTGTGCCTTTTCTATTTAGTTCCGTTGCAATTTCTGTGTTTCATCGTTAATAACAAGGTCCAAGGGATACAGTAAACCTGAAGTGAAGCATCGGAATCTAAAACCGGTCTCACAGGAAAGGTTCAAAACATAGACAGTAAGAAGAGCCAGTCTTCTTGTACTTGAGTCGGCATTGTGCCATTTGTATTTAATTCCGATGCAATTTCTGTGTTTCATCGTCAGTACGACGGTCAGTGGCATACAGTAAACCTGAAGTGAAGCATCGGAATCCAAAACTAGTGTCACAGGAATGGTTCAAAACATAGACAGTAAGAAGAGTCAGCCTTCTTGTACTTAAGTCGGCATTGTGCCTTTTGTATATAATACCGATGCAATTTCTGTGTTTCATCGTCAATAAGTAGCTCAGAGGGATACAGTAAACCTGAGGTGAAGCATCGGAATCTATAACTAGTGTCACAGGAATGGTTCAAAACATAGACAGTAAGAGGAGTCAGTTTTCTTGTACTTAAGTCGGCATTGTGCCTTTTGTTTGTAATACCGATGCAATTTCTGTGTTTCATCGTCAATAAGAAGGTCAGAGGGATACAGTAAACCTGAAGTGAAGCATCGGAATCTAAGACTAGTGTCACAGGAATGGCTCAAAACTTAAACAGTAGGAAGAGTCTGTTTTCTTGTACTTAGGTCGGCATTGTGCTTTTTGTATCTAATTCCGATGCAATTTCTGTGTTTCTTTGCCAATAAGAAGGTCAAAGGGATACAGTAAACCTGAAGTGAAGCATCGGAATGTATAACTAGTGTCACAGGAAAGGTTCAAAACATAGACAGTAAGAGGAGTCAGTTTTCTTGTACTTAAGTCGGCATTGTGCCTTTTGTTTGTAATACCGATGCAATTTCTGTGTTTCATCGTCAATAAGAAGGTCAGAGGGATACAGTAAACCTGAAGTGAAGCATCGGAATCTATAACTAGTGTCACAGGATTGGTTCAAAACATAGACAGTAAGAAGAGTCAATTTTCTTGTACTTAAGTCGGCATTGTGCCTTTTCTATTTAATTCCGGTGCAATTTCTGTGTTTCGGCGTCATTAAGATGGTCCAAGGGATACAGTAAACCTGAAGTGAAGCATCGGAATCTAAAAACGGTCTCTGAGGAAAGGTTCAAAACATAGTTAGTAAGAAGAGCCAGTCTTCTTGTACATGAGTCGGCATTGTGCCTTTTGTATTTAATTCCGATGCAATTTCTGTGTTACATCGTCAACAAGAAGGTCAGCTGGATACAGTAAACCTGAAGTGAAGCATCGGAATCTATAACTAGTGTCACGGGAATGGTTCAAAACATAGTTGGGAAGTATAGCCAGTCTTCTTGTTCTTGAGTCTGCATTGTGCCTTTTGTATCTAATTCCGATGCAATTTCTGTGTTTCTTTGCCAATAAGAAGGTCAAAGGGATACAGTAAACCTGAAGTGAAGCATCGGAATGTATAACTAGTGTCACAGGAAAGGTTCAAAACATAGACAGTAAGAGGAGTCAGTTTTCTAGTACTTAAGTCGGCATTGTGCCTTTTGTATTTAATTCCGATGCATTTTCTGTGTTTCATCGTCAATAAGAGGGTCAGAGGGATACAGTAAAACTGAAGTGGTGCATCGGAATCCATAACTAGTGTCACAGGAATGGTTCAAAACATAGATATTAAGAAGAGTCTGTTATCTTGTTCTTAAGTCGGCATTGTGCCTTTTCTATTTAATTCCGATGCAATTTCTGTGTATCGTCGTCAATAGCAAGGTCCAAGAGATACAGTAAACCTGAAGTGAAGCATCGGAATCTAAAACCGGTCTCACAGGAAAGGTTCAAATCATAGACAGTAAGAAGAGCCAGTCTTCTTGTACTTGAGTCGGCATTGTGCCATTTGTATTTAATTCGGATGCAATTTCTGTGTTTCATCATCAGTACGATGGTCAGAGGGATACAGTAAACCTGAAGTGAAGCATCGGAATCTATAACTAGTGTCACGGGAATGGTTCAAAACATAGACAGTAAGAAGAGGCAATTTTCTTGTACTTAAGTCGACATTGTGTCTTTTCTATTTAATTCCGATGGAATTTCTGTGTTTCGGCGTCAATAAGAAGGTCCAAGGGATACAGTAAACCTGAAGTGAAGCATCGGAATCTAAAACCGGTCTCAGAGGAAAGGTTCGAAACATAGGCAGTAAGAAGAGCCAGTCTTCTTGTACATGAGTCGGCATTGTGCCTTTTGTATTTATTTCCGATGCAATTTCTGTGTTTCATCGTCATACGACGAACAGCGGGATACAGTAAACCTGAAGTGAAACATCGGAATCTATAACTAGTGTCACAGGAATGGTTCAAAACATAGACAGTAAGAAGAGTCAGTCTTCTAGTACTTAAGTCGGCATTGTGCCTATTGTATTCAATTCCGATGCATTTTTTGTGTTTCATCGTCAATAAGAGGGTCAGAGGGATACAGTAAACCTGAAGTGATGCATCGGAATCCATAACTAGTGTCTCAGGAATGGTTCAAAACATAGATATTAAGAAGAAACTGTTTTATTGTACTTAAGTCGGCATCGTGCCTTTTCTATTTAATTCCGATGCAATTTCTGTGTTTCATCGTCAATAACAAGGTCCAAGGGATACAGTAAACCTGAAATGAACCATCGGAATCTAAAACTGGTCTCACAGGAAAGGTTCAAAACATAGGCAGTAAGAAGAGCCAGTCTTCTTGTACTTGAGTCGGCATTGTGCCATTTGTATTTAATTCCGATGCAATTTGTGTGTTTCATCGTCAGTACGACTGTCAGAGGGATACAGTAAACCTGAAGTGAAGCATCAGAATCAATAACTAGTGTCACAGGAAAGGTTCAAAACATAGACAGTTAGAAGAGTCAGTCTTCTTGTACTTAAGTCGGCATTGCGCCTTTTGTATTTAATTCCGATGCAATTTCTGTGTTTCAACGTCAATAAGGTCAGAGGGATACAGTAAACCTGAAGTGATGCATCGGAATCCATAACTAGTGTCACAGGAATGGTTCACAACATAGATACTAAGAAGAGTCTGTTATTTTGTACTTAAGTCGGCATTGTGCCTTTTCTATTTAATTCCGATGCAATTTCTGTGTTTCGTCGTCAATAGCAAGGTCCAAGGGATGTAGTAAACCTGACGTGAAGCATCGGAATCTAAAGCCGGTCTCACAGGAAAAGTTCAAAACATAGATAGTAAGAAGAGCCAGTCTTCTTGTACTTGAGTCGGCATTGTGCCATTTGTATTTAATTCGGATGCAATTTCTGTGTTTCGTCGTCAGTACGACGGTCAGAGGGATACAGTAAACCTGAAGTTAAGCATCAGAATCTATAACTAGTGCCACAGGAATGGTTCAAAACATAGACAGTAAGAAGAGTCAGTCTTCTTGTACTTAAGTCGGCATTGTGCCTTTTATATATAATACCGATGCAATTTCTGTGTTTCATCTTCAATAAGAAGCTCAGAGGGATACACTAAACCTGAAGTGAAGCATCGGAATCAATAACTAGTGTCACAGGAATGGTTCAAAACATAGGGAGTAAGAAGAGTCAGTCTTTTTGTGCTTAAGTCGGCATTGTGCCTTTTGTATTTAATTCCGAAGCAATATCTGTGTTTCTTCGTCAATAAGAAGGTCAGAGGGATACAGTAAACCTGAAGTGAAGCATCGGAATCTATAACTAGTGACACAGGAATGGTTCACAACATAGACATTAAGAAGGGTCAGTCTTCTTGTACTTAAGTTTCAATGTGCCTTTTGTCATTAATTGCGAAGCAATATCTGTATTTCTTCGTCAATAAGAAGGTCAGAGGGATACAGTAAACCTGACGTGAAGCATCGGAATCTATAACTAGTGTCACAGGAATGGTTCAAAACATAGACAGTAAGAAGAGTCTGTTTTCTTGTACATAAGTCGGCATTGTGCCTTTTGTAACTAATTCCGATGCAATTTCTGTGTTTCATTGTCAATAAGAAGGTCAGAAGGATACAGTAAACCGGAAGTGAAGCATCGGAATCTATAACTAGTGTCACAGGAATGGTACAACACATAGACAGTAAGAAGAGTCAGTTTTCTTGTACTTAAGTCGGCATTCTGCCTTTTGTATGTAATTCCGATGCAATTTCTGTATTTCATTGTCAATAAGAAGGTCAGAGGGATACAGTAAACCTGAAGTGAAGCATCGGAATCTATAACTAGTGTCACAGAAATGGTTCAAAACATAGACATTAAGAAGAGGCAATTTTCTTGTACTTAAGTCGGCGTTGTGCTTCTTCTATTTAATTCCGATGGAATTTCTATGTTTCGGCGTCAATAAGAAGGTCCAAGGGATACAGTAAACCTGAAGTGAAGAATCGGAATCTGAAACCGGTCTCAGAGGAAAGGTTCAAAACATAGGCAGTAAGAAGAGCCAGTCTTCTTGTACATGAGTCGGCATTGTGCCTTTTGTATTTAATTCCGATGCAATTTCTGTGTTTCATCGTCATACGACGATCAGCGGGATACAGTAAACCTGAAGTGAAACATCGGAATATATAACTAGTGTCACAGGAATGGTTCAAATCATAGACAGTAAGAAGAGTCAGTCATCTAGTACTTAAGTCGGCATTGTGCCTTTTGCATTTAATTCCGATGCATTTTTTGTGTTTCATCGTCAATAAGAGGGTCAGAGGGATACAGTGAACCTGAAGTGATGCATCGAAATCCATAACTAGTGTCTCAGGACTGGTTCAAAACATAGATATTAAGAAGAAACTGTTTTATTGTACTTAAGTCTGCATTGTGCCTTTTCTATTTAATTCCGATGTAATTTCTGTGTTTCATCGTCAATAGCAAGGTCCAAGGGATATAGTAAACCTGAAGTGAACCATCGGAATCTAAAACTGGTCTCACAGGAAAGGTTCAAACCATAGGCAGTAAGAAGAGCCAGTCTTCTAGTACTTGAGTCGGCATTGTGCCATTTGTATTTAATTCCGATGCAATTATGTGTTTCATCCTCAGTACGACTGTCAGAGGGATACAGTAAACCTGAAGTGAAGCATCAGAATCAATCACTAGTGTCACAGGAAAGGTTCAAAACATAGACAGTAAGAAGGGTCAGTCTTCTTGTACTTAAGTCGGCATTGTGCCTTTTGTATTTAATTCCGATGCAATTTCTGTGTTTCATCGTCAATAAGGTCAGAGGGATACAGTAAACCTGAAGTGATGCATCGGAATCCATAACTAGTGTCACAGGAATGGTTCAAAAAATAGATATTAAGAAGAGTCTGTTATTTTGTACATAAGACGGCATTGTGCCTTTTCTATTTAATTCCGATGCAATTTCTGTTTTTCGTCGACAATAGCAAGGTCCAAGGAATATAGTAAACCTGAAGTGAAGCATCGGAACCTAAAACCGGTCTCACAGGAAAAGTTCAAAGCATAGATAGTAAGAAGAGCCAGTCTTCTTGTACTTGAGTCGGTATTGTGCCACTTGTATTTAATTCGGATGCAATTTCTGTGTTTCATCGTCAGTACGACGGTCAGAGGGATACAGTAAACCTGAAGTTAAGCATCGGAATCTATAACTAGTGTCACAGGAATGGTTCAAAACATACACAGTAAGAAGAGTCAGTTGTCTTGTACTTAAGTCGGCACTGTGCCTTTTGTACTTAATTCCGATACAATTTCTGTGTTTCATCGTCAATAAGATGATCAGAGGGATACAGTAAACCTGAAGTGAAGCATCGGAATCTATAACTAGTGTCACAGGAATGGTTCAAAACATAGGGAGTAAGAAGAGTCAGTCTTTTTGTACTTAAGTCGGCATTTTGCCTTTTGTATTTAATTCCGAAGCAATATCTGTGTTTCTTCGTCAATAAGAAGGTCAGAGGGATACAGTAAACCTGAAGTGAAGCATCGGAATCTTAAACCGGTTTCACAGGAAAGTTCAAAACGTAGACAGTATGAAGAGCCAGACTTCTTGTACCTGAGTCGGCATTGTCCTTTTGTATTTAATTCCGATGTAATTTCAGTGTTGCATCGTCAATAAGACGGTCAGAGGGATACAGTAAACCTGAAGTGAAGCATCGGAATCTATAACTAGTGTCACAGCAATGGTTAAAAACATAGACAGTAGGAGGTGTCAGTCTTCTTGTACTTATGTCGGCATTGTGATTTTTGTATTTAATTCTGATTCAATTTCTGTGTTTCATCGTCAATATGAAATTCAGCTGGATTCAGTAAACCTGAAGTGAAGCATCGGAATCTATAATTAGTGTCACAGGAATGGTCCAAAACATAGACAGGAATATGAGTGAGTTTTCTTGTACTTAAGACGGCGTTGTGCATTTTCTATTTAATCCCGATGCAATTTCTGTGTTCGTCGTCTATAAGAAGGTCCAAGGAATACAGTAAACCTGAAGTGAAGCATCGGAATCTAAAACAGGTGTCCCAGGAAAAGTTCAAAACATAGACAGTAAGAAGAGCCAGACTTCTTGTATTTGAGTCGGCATTGTGATATTTGTAATTAATTCCGATGCAATTTCTGTGTTTCACAGTCAATAAGATTGTCACAGGGATACAGAAAAACTGAAGTTAAGCATCGGAATCTATAACTAGTGTCATAGGAATGGTTGAAAACATAGACAGTAAGAAGAGCCAGTCTTCTTGTACTTGAGTCGGCATTGTGCATTTTGTATTAAATTCCGATCAATTTTCTGTGTTTTATCGTCAATAAGGAGGTCAGAGGGATACAGTAAACCTGAAGTGAAGCATCGGAATCCATTACTAGTGTCATAGGAATGGTTTAAACATAGACAGTAAGAAGAGTCAGTTTTCTTGTGCTTATGTCGGCATTGTGTCTTATGTATTTAATTCCGATGCAATTTCTGTGTTTCATCGTCAATAAGAAGGTCAGAGGGATACAGTAGACCTGTAGTGAATAATCGGAATTCAAAACCCGTCACACAGGAGAGGTTCAAAGCTTCTACAGTAAGAAGAGCCAGTCTTCATGTAATTTAGTCGGCATTGTGCCTTTTGTATTTAATTCCGATGCAATATCTGTGTTTCGTCGTCAATAAGAGGGTCAGAGAGATACAGTAAACCTGAAGTGAAGCATCGCAATCTATAGCTAGTGTCACAGGAATGGATCAAAACATAGACAGTAAGAAGAGTCAGTTTTCTTGTACTTAAGTCGGCATTGTGCTTTTGTATTTAATTCCGATGCAATTTCTGTGTTTCATCATTAATAAGGAGGTCAGAGGGATACAGTAAACCTGAAGTGAAGCATCGGAATTTATAACTACTGTCACAGGAATGGTTCAAACATAGACAGTAAGAAGAGTCAGTTTTCTTTTACTGAAGTCCGCATTGTGCCTTTTGTATTTAATTTCGATGCAATTTCTGTGTCTCGTCGTCAATAAGAAGGTCCGTGGGATACAGTAAACCTGATGTCAAGCATCGGAATCTAAAACTGGTCTCACAGGAAAGGTTTAAGTCATAGACAGTAAGGAGAGGCAGTCTTCTGGTACTTGAGTCGGTATTGTGCGTTTTGAATTTAATTCCGATGCAATGTCTAAGTTTCATCGTCAACAAGAAAGTCAAAGGGATACAGCAAACCTGACGTGAAGCATCGGAATATATAACTAGTGTCACAGGAATGGTTCAAAGCATAGACAGTAAGAAGAGTCAGTTTTCGGTACTTAAGTTGGCATTGTGCCTACTCTATTCAATTCCGATGCAATTTCTGTGTTTCGTCGTCAATACGAACGTCCAAGGGATACAGTAAACCTGAAGTGAAGCATCGGAATCTAAAACCGGTCTCACAGGAAAAGTTCAAATCATAGACAATAAGAAGAGCCATTCTTCTTGTAGTTGAGTCGGCTTTGTGCCTTTTGTATATAATTCCGATGCAATTTCTGTGTTTCATCGTCAATAAGAAGGTCAGAGGGATACAGTAAACCTGAAGTGAAGCATCGGAATCTATAACTAGTGTCACAGGAATGGTTCAAAACGTAGACAGTAAGACGAGTCAGTCTTCTTGTACTTAAGTCGGCATTGTGCCATTTGTATATAAATCCAATGCAATTTCTGTGTTTCATCGACTATAAGAAGGTCAGAGGGATACAGTAAACCTGAAGTGAAGCATCGGAATCCATAACTAGTGTCACAGGAATGGTTCAAACACACAGAGTTTGAGGATCCAGTGTTCTTGTACTTGAGTCGGCATTGTGCTTTTGTATTTAATTCCGATGCAATTTCTGTGTCTCATCGTCAATAAGAAGGTCAGAGGGATAGAGTAAACCTGAAGTGAAGCATCGGAATCTGTAACTAGTGTCACCGAAATGGTTCAAAACATAGGCAGTATGAAGAGTCAGACTTCTTGTACATAAGTCGGCATTGTGTCTTATGTATTTAATTCCGATGCATTTTCTGTTGTTCATCGTCAATAAGAAGGTCAGAGCGATACAGTAAACCTGAAGTGAAGCATCGGAATCTAAAACCCGTCACACAGGAAAGGTTCAAAGCTTCACAGTAAGAAGAACCAGTCTTCTTGTAATTTAGTCGGCATTGTGCCTTTTGTATTTAGATGCAATATCTGTGTTTCCTCGTCAATAAGAAGGCCAGAGGGATACAGTAAACCTGAAGTGAAGCATCGCAATCTATAGCTAGTGTCACAGGAATGGATCAAAACATAGACAGTAAAATTAGTCAGTTTTGTTTTACTTAGGTCGGCATTGTGCCTTTAGTATTTAATTCCGATGCAATTTCTGTGTTTTATCGTCAATAAGGAGGTCAGAGGGATACAGTAAACCTGAAGTGAAGCATCAGAATCTATAACTAGTGTCACAGGGATGGTTCAAAACATAGATAGTAAGATGAGTCAGTCTTCTTATACCTAAGTCGGCATTGTGCCTTTTGTATATAATTCCGATACAATTTCTGTGTTTCATCGTCAATAAGAAGGTCAGAGGGATACAGTAGACCTGTAGTGGAGAATCGGAATCCAAAACCCGTCACACAGGAGAGGTTCAAAGCTTCTACAGTAAGAAGAGCCAGTCTTCTTGTAATTTAGTCGGCATTGTGCCTTTTGTATCTAATTCCGATGCAATATCTGTGTTCCGTCGTCAATAAGAAGGTCAGAGCGATACAGTAAACCTGAAGTGAAGCATCGCAATCTATTACTAGTGTCACAGGAATGGATCAAATCATATACAGTAAGAAGAGTCAGTTTTCTAGTACTTAAGTCGGCATTGTGCCTTTTGTATTTAATTCCGATGCAATTTCTGTGTTTCATCATCAATAAGGAGGTCAGAGGGATACAGTAATCCTGAAGTGAAGCATCGGAATCTAAAACTGGTCTCACAGGAAAGGTTTAAAACATAGACAGTAAGAAGAGGCAGTCTTCTTGTACTTGAGTCGGTATTGTGCCTTTTGTATTTAATTCCGATCCAATTTCCGTGATTCGTCGTCAATAAGAAGGTCAAGGGATACAGTAAACCTGAAGTGAAGCATCGGGATCTATAACTAGTGTCACAGGAATGGTTCAAACATAGACAGTATGAAGAGTCACTCTTCTTGTACCTAAGACGTCATTGTGCCTTTTGTATATAATTCCGATGCAATTTCTGTTTTTCATCGTCAATAAGAAGGTCAGCTGGATACAGTAAACCTGAAGTGAAGCATCGGAATCTACAAGTAGTGTCACAGGAATGGTTGAAAACATAGGCAGTGAGAAGAGGCAGTCTTCTTGTACTTGAGTCGGCATTGTGCCTTTTGTATTTAATTCCGATGAAATTTCTGTGTTTGATCGTCAATAAGAATGTCAGAGGGATACAGTAAACCTGAAGTGTAGCATCGGAATCTATAACTAGTGTCAAAGGAATGGTTCAAAACATAGACAATAAGAGGAGTCAGTCTTCTTGTACTTAAGTGGGCATTGTGCCTTTTGTATTTAATTAAGATGCAATTTCTGGGTTTCATCGTCAATAAGAAGGTCAGAGGGATACAGTAAACCTGAATAGAAGCATCGGAATCTATAACTAGTGTCACAGGAATGGTTAAAAACGTAGACAGTAAGACGAGTCTGTCTTCTTGTACTTAAGTCGGCATTGTGCCATTATGATATAAATCCAACGCAATTTCTGTGTTTCATCGTCTATAAGAAGGTCAGAGGGATACAGCAAACCTGAAGTGAAGCATCGGAATCCATTACTAGTGTCACAGGAATGGTTCAAACACAGACAGTAAGAGGACCCAGTCTTCTTGTACTTGAGTCGGCATTGTGCCTTTTGTATTTAATTCCGATGCAATTTCTGTGTCTCATCGTCAATAAGAAGGTCAGAGGGATACAGTAAACCTAAAGTGAAGCATCGGAATCTATAACTAGTGTCACAGGAAAGGTTCAAAACATAGACAGTAAGAAAAGTCAGTCTTCTTGTACTTAAGTCTGCATTGTGAATTTTGTATTTAATTCCGATGCAATTTCTGTCTTTCATCGTCAATAAGAACGTCAGAGGGTACAGTAAACCTAAGGTGAAGCATCGGAATCTACAACTAGTGACACAGGAATTGTTCAAAACATAGACAGTAAGAAGAGTCAGTTTTCATGCACTTAAGTCGGCATTGTGCCATCTGTATATGATTCCGAAGCCATTTCTTTCTTTCATCGTCAATTAGAAGGTCACAGGGATTCAGTAAACCTGAAGTGAAGCATCGGAATCTATAACTAGTGTCACAGGAATGGTTCAAAACATAGGCAGCAAGAAGAACCAGTCTTCTTGTACTTGAGTCGGCATTGTGCCTTTTGTATTTTATTCCGATGAAACTTCTGTGTTTGGTCGTCAATAAGAAGGTCAGTTGGATACAGTAAACCTAAAGTGAAGCATCGGAATCTATAACTAGTGTCACAGGAAAGGTTCAAAACATAGACAGTAAGAAAAGTCAGTCTTCTTGTACTTAAGTCTGCATTGTGAATTTTGTAATTAGTTAAGATGCAATTTCTGTGTTTCATCGTCATTAAGGAGGTGAGAGAGATACAGTAAACCTAAAGTGAAGCATCGCAATCTAAAACTAGAGTCACAGGAATGGTTCAAAACTTAGACAGTAAGAAGAGTCAGTCTTCTTGTACTTAAGTCGGAATTGTGCCTTTTGTATATAATTCCGATGCAATTTCTGTGTTTCATCGTCAATAAGACGCTCAGAGGGATACAGTAAACCTGAAGTGAATTATCGGAATCTATAACTAGTGTCATAGGAATTGTTCAAACATAGACAGTAGGAAGAGTCAGTTTTCTTGTACTTAAGTCGGCATTGTGTCTTATGTATTTAATTCCGATGCATTTTCTGTTGTTCATCGTCAATAAGAAGGTCAGAGCGATACAGTAAACCTGAAGTGAAGCATCGGAATCTAAAACCCGTCACACAGGAAAGGTTCAAAGCTTCACAGTAAGAAGAACCAGTCTTCTTGTAATTTAGTCGGCATTGTGCCTTTTGTATTTAGATGCAATATCTGTGTTTCCTCGTCAATAAGAAGGCCAGAGGGATACAGTAAACCTGAAGTGAAGCATCGCAATCTATAGCTAGTGTCACAGGAATGGATCAAAACATAGACAGAAAAATTAGTCAGTTTTGTTTTACTTAGGTCGGCATTGTGCCTTTAGTATTTAATTCCGATGCAATTTCTGTGTTTTATCGTCAATAAGGAGGTCAGAGGGATACAGTAAACCTGAAGTGAATTATCGGAAACTATATCTAGTGTCATAGGAATTGTTCAAACATAGACAGTAAGAAGAGTCAGTTTTCTTGTACTTATGTCGGCATTGTGTCTTATGTATTTAATTCCGATGCAATTTCTGTTATTCATCGTCAATAAGAAGGTCAAAGGGATACAGTAAACCTGAAGTGAAGCATCGGAATCTAAAACCCGTCACACAGGAAAGGTTCAAAACTTCTACAGTAAGAAGAGACAGTCTTCTTGTAATTTAGTCGGCATTGTGCCTTTTGTATTTAATTGCGATGCAATATCTGTGTTCCCTCGTCAATAAGGAGGTCAGAGGGATACAGTAAACCTGAACTGAAGCATCGCAATCTATAGCTAGTGTCACAGGAATGGATCAAAACATAGACAGTAAGAACAGTCAGTTTTCTTGTACTTAGGTCGGCATTGTGCCTTTAGTATTTAATTCCGATGCAATTTTTGTGTTTCATCGTCAATAAGAAGGTCAGAGGGATACAGTAAACCTGAAGTCAAGCATCGGAATTTAAAACTGGTCTCACAGGAGAGGTTCAAAACAAAGACAGTAAGAAGAGGCAGTCTTCTTGTACTTGAGTCGGTATTGTGCCTTTTGTATTTAATTCCGATGCAATTTCTAAGTTTCATCGTCAATAAGAAGGTCAGAGTGATACAGTGAACCTGAAGTGAAGCATCGGAATCTGTAACTAGTGTCACAGGAATGGTTCAAAGCATAGACAGTAAGAGGAGTCTGTTTTCTTATACTTAAGTCAGTATTGTGCCTTTTGTATTTAATTCCGATGCATTTTCTGTGTTTCATCGTGAACAAGAAGGTCAGAGGATACAGTAAAACTCAAGTGATACATCAGTATCTATAACTAGTGTCACAGGAACGGTTCAAAACATAGAGAGTAAGAAGAGTCAGTCTTCTTGTACCTAAGTCGGCATTGTGCATTTTGTATATAATTACGATACAATTTCTGTGTTTCATCGTCAATAAGAAGGTCAGCTGGATACAGTAAACCTGAAGTGAAGCATCGGAATCTATAACTAGTGTCACAGGAATGGTTCAAAGCATAGGCAGTAAGAAGAGGCAGTCTTCTTGTACTTGAGTCGGCTTTGTGCCTTTTGTATTTAATTCCCATGAAATTTCTGTGTTTGATCGTCAATAAGAAGGTCAGAGGGATACAGTAAACCTGAAGTGTGGCATCGTAATCTATAACTAACGTCACAGGAATGGTTCAAAGCATAGACAGTAGGAAGAGCCAGTCTTCTTGTACTTAAGTCGGCATTGTGGATTTTGTATTAATTCCGATGCAATTTCTGTGTTTCATCGTCAATAAGAGGGTCAGAGAGATACAGTAAACCTAATGTGAAGCATCGGAATCTATAACTAGTGTCACAGGAATGGTTAAAAACGTAGACAGTAAGACGAGTCTGTCTTCTTGTACTTAAGTCGGCATTGTGCCATTATGATATAAATCCAACGCAATTTCTGTGTTTCATCGTCTATAAGAAGGTCAGAGGGATACAGCAAACCTGAAGTGAAGCATCGGAATCCATTACTAGTGTCACAGGAATGGTTCAAACACAGACAGTAAGAGGACCCAGTCTTCTTGTACTTGAGTCGGCATTGTGCCTTTTGTATTTAATTCCGATGCAATTTCTGTGTCTCATCGTCAATAAGAAGGTCAGAGGGATACAGTAAACCTAAAGTGAAGCATCGGAATCTATAACTAGTGTCACAGGAAAGGTTCAAAACATAGACAGTAAGAAAAGTCAGTCTTCTTGTACTTAAGTCTGCATTGTGAATTTTGTATTTAATTCCGATGCAATTTCTGTCTTTCATCGTCAATAAGAACGTCAGAGGGTACAGTAAACCTAAGGTGAAGCATCGGAATCTACAACTAGTGACACAGGAAATGTTCAAAACATAGACAGTAAGAAGAGTCAGTTTTCATGCACTTAAGTCGGCATTGTGCCATCTGTATATGATTCCGAAGCCATTTCTTTCTTTCATCGTCAATTAGAAGGTCACAGGGATTCAGTAAACCTGAAGTGAAGCATCGGAATCTATAACTAGTGTCACAGGAATGGTTCAAAACATAGGCAGCAAGAAGAACCAGTCTTCTTGTACTTGAGTCGGCATTGTGCCTTTTGTATTTTATTCCGATGAAACTTCTGTGTTTGGTCGTCAATAAGAAGGTCAGATGGATACAGTAAACCTAAAGTGAAGCATCGGAATCTATAACTAGTGTCACAGGAAAGGTTCAAAACATAGACAGTAAGAAAAGTCAGTCTTCTTGTACTTAAGTCTGCATTGTGAATTTTGTATTTAGTTAAGATGCAATTTCTGTGTTTCATCGTCATTAAGGAGGTGAGAGAGATACAGTAAACCTAAAGTGAAGCATCGCAATCTAAAACTAGAGTCACAGGAATGGTTCAAAACTTAGACAGTAAGAAGAGTCAGTCTTCTTGTACTTAAGTCGGAATTGTGCCTTTTGTATATAATTCCGATGCAATTTCTGTGTTTCATCGTCAATAAGACGCTCAGAGGGATACAGTAAACCTGAAGTGAATTATCGGAATCTATAACTAGTGTCATAGGAATTGTTCAAACATAGACAGTAGGAAGAGTCAGTTTTCTTGTACTTAAGTCGGCATTGTGTCTTATGTATTTAATTCCGATGCATTTTCTGTTGTTCATCGTCAATAAGAAGGTCAGAGCGATACAGTAAACCTGATGTGAAGCATCGGAATCTAAAACCCGTCACACAGGAAAGGTTCAAAGCTTCACAGTAAGAAGAACCAGTCTTCTTGTAATTTAGTCGGCATTGTGCCTTTTGTATTTAGATGCAATATCTCTGTTTCCTCGTCAATAACAAGGCCAGAGGGATACAGTAAACCTGAAGTGAAGCATCGCAATCTATAGCTAGTGTCACAGGAATGGATCAAAACATAGACAGAAAAATTAGTCAGTTTTGTTTTACTTAGGTCGGCATTGTGCCTTTAGTATTTAATTCCGATGCAATTTCTGTGTTTTATCGTCAATAAGGAGGTCAGAGGGATACAGTAAACCTGAAGTGAAGCATCGGAATCTATAACTAGTGTCACTGGAATGGTTCAAAGCATAGACAGTAAGAAGAGTCTGTTTTCTTATACTTAAGTCGGTATTGTGCCTTTTGTATTTAATTCCGATGCATTATCTGTGTTTCATCGTGAATAAGATGGTCAGAGGATACAGTAAACCTCAAGTGATTCATCAGTATCTATAACTAGTGTCACAGGGATGGTTCAAAACATAGATAGTAAGATGAGTCAGTCTTCTTATACCTAAGTCGGCGTTGTGCATTTTCTATTTAATTCCGATGAAATTTCTGTGTTTGGCGTCAATAAGAAGTTCCAAGGAATACATTATACCTGAAGTGAAGCATCGGAATCTAAAACCTGTGTCACAGGAAAAGTTCAAAACTTAGACAGTAAAAAGAGCCAGACTTCTTGTACTTGAGTCGGCATTGTGATTTTTATATTTATTTCCGATGCAATTTCTGTGTTTCATCGTCAATAAGACGGTCAGAGGGATACAGTAAACCTGAAGTGAATTATCGGAAACTATATCTAGTGTCATAGGAATTGTTCAAACATAGACAGTAAGAAGAGTCAGTTTTCTTGTACTTATGTCGGCATTGTGTCTTATGTATTTAATTCCGATGCAATTTCTGTTATTCATCGTCAATAAGAAGGTCAAAGGGATACAGTAAACCTGAAGTGAAGCATCGGAATCTAAAACCCGTCACACAGGAAAGGTTCAAAACTTCTACAGTAAGAAGAGACAGTCTTCTTGTAATTTAGTCGGCATTGTGCCTTTTGTATTTAATTGCGATGCAATATCTGTGTTCCCTCGTCAATAAGGAGGTCAGAGGGATACAGTAAACCTGAACTGAAGCATCGCAATCTATAGCTAGTGTCACAGGAATGGATCAAAACATAGACAGTAAGAACAGTCAGTTTTCTTGTACTTAGGTCGGCATTGTGCCTTTAGTATTTAATTCCGATGCAATTTTTGTGTTTCATCGTCAATAAGAAGGTCAGAGGGATACAGTAAACCTGAAGTCAAGCATCGGAATTTAAAACTGGTCTCACAGGAGAGGTTCAAAACAAAGACAGTAAGAAGAGGCAGTCTTCTTGTACTTGAGTCGGTATTGTGCCTTTTGTATTTAATTCCGATGCAATTTCTAAGTTTCATCGTCAATAAGAAGGTCAGAGTGATACAGTGAACCTGAAGTGAAGCATCGGAATCTGTAACTAGTGTCACAGGAATGGTTCAAAGCATAGACAGTAAGAGGAGTCTGTTTTCTTATACTTAAGTCAGTATTGTGCCTTTTGTATTTAATTCCGATGCATTTTCTGTGTTTCATCGTGAACAAGAAGGTCAGAGGATACAGTAAAACTCAAGTGATACATCAGTATCTATAACTAGTGTCACAGGAACGGTTCAAAACATAGAGAGTAAGAAGAGTCAGTCTTCTTGTACCTAAGTCGGCATTGTGCATTTTGTATATAATTACGATACAATTTCTGTGTTTCATCGTCAATAAGAAGGTCAGCTGGATACAGTAAACCTGAAGTGAAGCATCGGAATCTATAACTAGTGTCACAGGAATGGTTCAAAGCATAGGCAGTAAGAAGAGGCAGTCTTCTTGTACTTGAGTCGGCTTTGTGCCTTTTGTATTTAATTCCCATGAAATTTCTGTGTTTGATCGTCAATAAGAAGGTCAGAGGGATACAGTAAACCTGAAGTGTGGCATCGTAATCTATAACTAACGTCACAGGAATGGTTCAAAGCATAGACAGTAGGAAGAGCCAGTCTTCTTGTACTTAAGTCGGCATTGTGGATTTTGTATTAATTCCGATGCAATTTCTGTGCTTCATCGTCAATAAGAGGGTCAGAGAGATACAGTAAACCTAATGTGAAGCATCGTAATCTTTAACTAGTGACACAGGAATGGTTCAAAACATAGACAGTAAGAAGAGTCAGTTTTCTTGTACTTAAATCGGCATTGTGCCATTTGTATATGATTTCAATGCAATTTCTGTGTTTCATCGTCAGTAAGAAGGTCACAGGGATACAGTAAACATGAAGTGAAGCATCGGAATCTACAACTTGTGTCACAGGAATGGTAAAAATCATAGGCAATAAGAAGAACCAGTCTTCTTGTACTTGAGTCGGCATTGTGCCTTTTGTATTTTATTCCGATGAAATTTCTGTGTTTGATCGTCAATAAGAAGGTCAGCGGGATACAGTAAACCTAAAGTGAAGCATCGGAATGCATAACTAGTGTCACAGGAATGGTTGAAAACATAGACAGTAAGAAGAGACAATCTTCTTGTACTTAAGTCTGCATTGTGCCTTTTGTATTTAGTTAAGATGCAATTTCTGGGTTTCATCGTCGATAAGGAGGTGAGAGAGATACAGTAAACCTGAAGTGAAGCATCGCAATCTAATACTGTTGTCACAGGAATGGTTCAAAACATAGACAGTAGGAAGAGTCATTCTTCTTGAACTTAAGTCGGCATTGTGCCTTTTGTATTAATTCCGATGCAATTTCTGTGTTTCATCGTCAATAAGCAGGTCAGAGGGATACAGTATACCTGAAGTGCAGCATCTGAATCTATAACTAGTGTCACAGGAATGGTTCAAGACTTAGGCAGTAGGAAGAGTCATTCTTCTTGACCTTAAGTCGGCATTGTGCCTTTTGTATTTAATTCCGTTGCAAATTCTGTGTTTCATCGTCAATAAGCAGATCAGCGGGATACAGTAAAACTGAAGTGAAGCATCGGAATCTATAACTACTGTCACAGGAATGGTTCAAAACATAGACAGTAAGAGGAGTCAGTCTTCTTGTTCCTAAGTCGGCATTGTGCCTTTTGTATATAATTCCATGCAATTTCGGTGTTTCATCGTCAATAGGAATGTCGGCAGGATACAGTATACCTGAAGTGGAGCATCTGAATCTATAACTAGTGTCACACGAATGGTTCAAACCATAGACAGTAAGAAGAGTCCGTCTTCTTGTACTTAAGTCGGCATTGTGCTTTTTGTATTTAATTATGATTCAATTTCTGTGTTTCATCGTCAATAAGAAGGTCCAAGGTATACAGTAAACTGGAAGTGAAGCAACAGAATCTAAAACCTGTCTCACTGGAAAGGTTCAAAAAATAGACGGTAAGAAGAGCCAGTCTTCTTGTTCTTGAGTCGGCATTGTGCCTTTTGTATTTAATTCCGATGCAATTTATGTGTTTCATCGTCCATAAATAGGTAGAGGGATACAGTAAACGTGAAGTGAAGCATCGGAATCTATAACTAGTGTCACAGGAATGGTTCGAAACATAGACAGTAAGAAGAGTCCGTTTTGTTGTAATTAAGTCTCCATTGTGCCTTTTGAGTTTAATTCCGATGCACGTTCTGTGTTTCATCGTCCATAATGAAGATCAGAGGGATACAGTAAACCTGAAGTGAAGCATCGGAAGCTATAACTAGTGTCACAGGAATGGTTCAAAACATAGACAGTAAGAAGAGTACGTTTTCTTGTACTTAAGGCGGCATTGTGCCTTTTGTATTTAATCCCGATGCATTATCTAAGTTTCATCGTCAATAAGGTCAGAGGGATACAGTAAACCTGAAGCGAAGCATCGGAATCTAAAACCGGTCTCACAGGAAAGGTTCAAATCATAGACAGTAAGAAGAGCCAGTCTTCTTGTACTTGAGTCGGCGTTGTGCCTTTTGTATTTAATTCCGATGCAATTGCTGTGTTTTATCGTCAATAGGAAGGTCCGAGGGATACAGTAAACCTGAAGTGAAGCATCGGAATCAATAACTGGTGTCACAGGAATGGTTCAAAACATAGACAGTAAGAAGAGTCAGTATTCTTGTATTTAAGTCGGCATTGTGCTTTTTCTATTTAATTCCGATGCAATTTCTGTGTTTCATCGTCAATACGAAGGTCAGAGTGATACAGTAAACCTGAAGTTAAGCATCGGAAGCTATAACTAGTGTCACAGGAATGGTTCAACCATAGACAGTACTAAGAGTCAGTCTTCTTGTACTTAAGTCGGCATTGTGCCTTTTGTACTTAATTCCGATTCAATTTCTGTGTTTCGTCGTCAATAAGAGAGTCACAGGGATACAGTAAACCTGAAGTGAATCATCGGAATCTATAACTAGTGTCACAGGAATGATTGAAAACATAGACTTTAAGAAGAGTTAGTTTTCTTGTACTTACGTCGGCATTGTGCCTTTTGTATTTAATTCCGATGCAATTTCTGTGTTTCGTCGTCAATAGGAATGTCCAAGGGATACAGTAAACCTGACGTGAAGCATCGGAATCTGAAACCGGGCTCACAGGAAATGTTCAAAACATAGACAATAAGAAGAGCCAGTCTTCCTGTACTTGAGTCGGCATTGTGCCTTTTGTATTTAATTCCGATGCAATTTCTGTGTTTCATCGTCAATAAGAAGGTCAGAAAGATACAGTAAACCTGAAGTAAATCATCGGAATCTATAACTAGTGTCACAGGAATGGTTCAAAACGTAGACAGTAAGAAGAGTCAGTCGTCTTGCACTTAAGTCGGCATTGTGCGTTTTGTATATAATTCCGATGCACATTCTGTGTCTCATCGTCTATAAGAAAGTCAGAGGGATACAGTAAACCTGAAGTGAAGCATCGGAATCTATAACTAGTGTCACAGGAATGGTTCAAAACATAGACAATAAGAAGAATCAGTTTTCTTGTACTTAGGTCGGCATTGTGTCTTTTCTATTTAATTCCGATGCAATTTCTGTGTTGCATCGTCAATAAGAAGGTCAGAGGGATACAGTAAACCTAAAGTGAAGCATCGGAATCTATAACTAGTGCCACAGGAATTGTTCAAATCATAGACAGTAAGAAGAGTCAGTTTTCTTGTACTTAAGTCGGTATTGTGCCTTTTGTATTTAATTCCGATGCAAATTCTGTGTTTCGTCGTCAATAAGAAGGTCCATGGGATACAGTAAACTGGAAGTGAAGCAACGGAATCTAAAACCTGTCTCACAGGAAAGGTTCAAAACATTGACGGTAAGAAGAGCCAGTCTTCTTGTACTTGAGTCGGCATTGTGCCTTTTGTATTTAATTCCAATGCAATTTCTGTGTTTCATCGTCCATAAGAAGGTCAGAGGGATACAGTAAACCTGAAGTGAAGCATCGGAATCTATAACTAGTGTCACAGGAATGGTTCAAAACATAGTAAGAAGAGTCCGTTTTCTTGAAATTAATTCGGCATTGTGCCTTTTGAGTTTAATTCCGATGCACTTTCTGTATTTCATCGTCAATAAGAAGATCAGAGTTATACAGTAAACCTGAAGTGAAGCATCGGAATCTATAACTAGTGTCACAGGAATGGTTCAAATCATAGACAGTAAGATGAGTCCGTTTTCTTGTACTTAAGTCGGCATTGTGCCTTTTGTATTTAATCCCGATGCAATACCTATGTTTCATCGTCAATAAGAAGGTCAGAGGGATACAGTAAACTGGAAGCGAAGCATCGGAATCTAAAACCGGTCTCACAGGAAAGGTTCAAATCATAGACAGTAAGAAGGGCCAGTCTTCTTGTACTTAAGGCGGCATTGTGCCATTTGTATATAAATCCAACGCAATTTCTGTGTTTCATCGTCTATAAGAAGGTCAGAGGGATACAGTAAACCTGAAGTGAAGCATCGGAATCCATAACTAGTGTCACAGGAATGGTTCAAACAGAGACAGTAAGAGGACCCAGTCTTCTTGTACTTGAGTCGGCATTGTGCCTTTTGTATTTAATTCCGATGCAATTTCCGTGTCTCATCGTCAATAAGAAGGTCAGAGGGATACAGTAAACCTGAAGTGAAGCATCGGAATCTATAACTAGTGTCACCGGAATGGTTCAAAACATAGGCAGTATGAAGAGTCAGTCTTCTTGTACTTAAGACGGCATTGTGCCTTTTGTATTTAATTCCGATGCAATTTCTGTGTTTCATCGTTAATAAGAAGTTCAGAGGGATACAGTAAACCTAAGGTGAAGCATCGGAATGCATAACTAGTGACACAGGAATGGTTCAAATCATAGACAGTAAGAAGAGTCAGTTTTCATGTACTTAAGTCGGCATTGTGCCATCTGTATATGATTCCGAAGGCATTTCTTTGTTTAATCGTCAATTAGAAGGTCACAGGGATACAGTAAACCTATAGTGAAGCATCGGAATCTATAACTAGTGTCACAGGAATGGTTCAAAGCATACGCAGTAAAGAGAATCAGTCTTCTTGTACTTGAGTCGGCATTGTGATTTTTTTATTTTATTCCAATGAAACTTCTGTGTTTGGTCGTCAATAAGAAGGTCAGATGAATACAGTAAACCTAAAGTGAAGCATCGGAATCTATAACTAGTGTCACAGGAATGTTCAAAACATAGACAGGAAAAAGAGTGAGTTTTCTTGTACTTAAGTCGGCGGTGTGCATTTTCTATTTAATTCCGATGCAATTTCTGTGTTTGGCTTCAATAAGAAGGTCCATGGAATACATTAAGCCTGATGTGAAGCATCGGAATCTAAAACCGGTGTCACAGGAAAAGTTCAAAACTCAGACAGTAAGAAGAGCCAGACTTCTTGTACTTGAGTCGGCATTGTGATTTTTGTATTTATTTCCGATGCAATTTCTGTGTTTCATCGTCAATAAGACGGTCAGAGGGATACAGTAAACCTGAAGTGAATTATCGGAAACTATAACTAGTGTCATAGGAATTGTTCAAACATAGACAGTAAGAAGAGTCAGTTTTCTTGTACTTAAGTCGGCATTGTGTCTTATGTATTTAATTCCGATGCAATTTCTGTTATTCATCGTCAATAAGAAGGTCAAAGGGATACAGTAAACCTGAAGTGAAGCATCAGAATCTAAAACCCGTCACACAGGAAAGGTTCAAATCTTCTACAGTAAGAAGAGCCAGACTTCTTGTAATTTAGTCGGCATTGTGCCTTTTGTATTTAATTGCGATGCAATATCTGTGTTTCCTCGTCAATAAGAAGGTCAGAGGGAAACAGTAAACCTGAAGTGAAGCATCGCAATCTATAGCTAGTGTCACAGGAGTGGATCAAAACATAGACAGTAAGAACAGTCAGTTTTCTTGTACTTAGGTCGGCATTGTGCCTTTAGTATTTAATTCCGATGCAATTTTTGTGTTTCATCGTCAATAAGGAGGTCAGAGGGATACAGTAAACCTGAAGTCAAGCATCGGAATTTATAACTGGTCTCACAGGAGAGGTTCAAAGCATAGACAGTAAGAAGAGTCAGTCTTCTTTTACTTGAGTCGGTATTGTGCCTTTTGTATTTAATTCCGATGCAATTTCTAAGTTTCATCGTCAATAAGAAGGTCAGAGGGATACAGTGAACCTAAAGTGAAGCATCGGAATCTGTAACTAGTGTCACAGGAATGGTTCAAAGCATAGACAGTAAGAAGAGTCTGTTTTCTTATACTTAAGTCAGTATTGTGCCTTTTGTATTTAATTCCGATGCAATTTCTGTGTTTCATCGTGAATAAGAAGGTCAGAGGATACAGTAAACCTCAAGTGATACATCAGTATCTATAACTAGTGTCACAGGAATGGTTCAAAACATAGACAGTAAGAGGAGTCAGTCTTCTTGTTCCTAAGTCGGCATTGTGCCTTTTGTATATAATTCCGATGCAATTTCGGTGTTTCATCGTCAATAGGATGGTCAGCTGGATACAGTAAACCTGAAATGAAGCACCGGAATCTATAACTAGTGTCACAGGAATGGTTCAAAGCATAGGCAGTAAGAAGAGCCAGTCTTTTTGTACTTGAGTAAGCATTGTGATTTTTGTATTTAATTCCGATGAAATTTCAGTGTTTAATCGTCAATAAGAAGGTCAGCAGGATACAGTATACCTGATGTGCAGCATCTGAATCTATAACTAGTGGCACAGGAATGGTTCAAAACATAGACAGTAAGAAGAGTTTGTTTTCTTGTACTTAGGTCGGCGTTGTGCCTTTTGTATTTAATTCCGATGCAATTTCTGTGTTTCATCGTTAATAAGGAGGCCAGAGGGATACAGAAATCCTGAAGTGAAGCATTGGAATCTATAACTAGTGGCACAGGAATGGTTCAAAACATAGACAGTAAGAAGAGTTTGTTTTCTTGTACTTAGGTCGGCGTTGTGCCTTTTGTATTTAATTCCGATGCAATTTCTGTGTTTCATTGTTAATAAGGAGGCCAGAGGGATACAGAAATCCTGAAGTGAAGCATCGGAATCTATAGCTAGTGTCACACGAAAGGTTCAAACAAAGACAGTAAGAAGAGTCAGTTTTCTTGAACTTAAGTCGGCATTGTTCCTTTTGTATTTAATTCTGATGCAATTTCTGTGTTTCTTCGTCAATAGGAATGTCCAAGGTATACAGTAGACCTGAAGTAAAGCATCGGATTCTAAAACCGGGCTCACAGGAAAGGTTCAAAACGTAGACAGTAAGAAGAGCCAGTCTTCTTGTGCTTGAGTCGGCATTGTGCCTTTTGTATTTCATTCCGATGCAATTTCTGTGTTTCATCGTCAATAAGAAGGTCAGAGGGATACAGTAAACCTGAAGTGAAGCATCGGAATCGATAACTAGTGTCACAGGATTGGTTCAAAACATAGACAGTAAGAAGAGTCAGTTTTCTTGTACTTAAGTCGGCATTGTGCCTTTTCTATTTAATTCCGATGCAATTTCTGTGTTTCATCGTCAATAAGAAGGTCAGAGGGATACAGTAAACCTGAAGTGATGCATCGGAATCTATAACTAGTGCCACAGGAATGGTTCAAAACATAGACAGTAGAAAGTGTCAGTTTTCTTGTACTTAAGTCGGCATTGTGCCTTTTGTATTCAATTCCGATGCTATTTCTGGTTTTCGTCGTCAATAAGAAGGTCAACGTGAGACAGTAAACCTGAAGTGAAGCATCGGAATCTAAAACCGGTCTCACAGGAAAGGTTCAAAACATAGACAGTAAGAAGAGCCAGTCTTCTTGTACTAGAGTCGGCATTGTGCCTTTTGTATTTAATTCCGATGCAATTTCTGTGTTTCATCGTCAATAAGAAAGTCAGAGGGATACAGTTAACCTGAAGAGAAGCATCGGAATCTATAACTAGTGTCACAGGAATTGTTCAAATCATAGACAGTAAGGAGAGTTAGTTTTCTTGTACTTAAGTCGGTATATCGACTTTTGTATTTAATTCCGTTGCAATTTCTGTGTTTCGTCGTCAATAAGAAGGTCCATGGGATACAGTAAACTGGAAGTGAAGCAACGGAATCTAAAACCTGTCTCACTGCAAAGGTTCAAGACATAGACGGTAAGAAGAGCCAGTCTTCTTGTGCTTGAGTCGGCATTGTGCCTTTTGTATTTCATTCCGATGCAATTTCTGTGTTTCATCGTCAATAAGAAGGTCAGAGGGATACAGTAAACCTGAAGTGAAGCATCGGAATCGATAACTAGTGTCACAGGATTGGTTCAAAACATAGACAGTAAGAAGAGTCAGTTTTCTTGTACTTAAGTCGGCATTGTGCCTTTTCTATTTAATTCCGATGCAATTTCTGTGTTTCATCGTCAATAAGAAGGTCAGAGGGATACAGTAAACCTGAAGTGAAGCATCGGAATCTATAACTAGTGTCACAGGAATGGTTCAAAACATAGACAGTAAGAAGAGTCAGTATTCTTGTACTTAAGTCGGCATTGTGCTTTTCCTATTTAATTCCGATGCAATTTCTGTGTTTCATCGTCAATAAGAAGGTCAGAGTGATACAGTAAACCTGAAGTGAAGCATCGGAATCTATAACTAGTGTCACAGGAATGGTTCAAACATAGACAGTACTAAGAGTCAGTCTTCTTGTCCTTAAGTCGGCATTGTGCCTTTTGTACTTAATTCCGATTCATTTTCTGTGTTTCGTCGTCAATAAGAAGGTCACAGGGATACAGTAAACCTGAAGTGAAGCATCGGAATCTATAACTAGTGTCACAGGAATGATTCAAAACATAGACTTTAAGAAGAGTTAGTTTTCTTGTACTTACGTCGTCATTGTGCCTTTTGTATTTAATTCCGATGCAATTTGTGTGTTTCGTCGTCAATAGGAATGTCCAAGGGATACAGTAAACCTGACGTGAAGCCTCGGAATCTAAAACCGGGCTCACAGGAAATGTTCAAAACATACACAGTAAGAAGAGCCAGTCTTCCGGTACTTGAGTCGGCATTGTGCCTTTTGTATTTAATTCCGATGCAATTTCTGTGTTTAATCGTCAATAAGAAGGTCAGAGTGATACAGTGAACCTGAAGTGAAGCATCGGAATTTATAACTAGTGTCACAGGAATGGTTCGAAACGTAGACAGTCAGAAGAGTCAGTCTTATTGTAGTTAAGTCTGCATTGTGCGTTTTGTATATATTTCCGATGCAATTTCTGTGTGTTTCATCGTCTATAAGTAGGTCAGAGGGATACAGTAAACCTGAAGTGAAGCATCGGAATCTATAACTAGTGTCACAGGAATGGTTCTAAACATAGACGGTAAGAGGAGGCAGTCTTCTTGTACTTGAGTCGGCATTGTGCCTTCTGTATTTAATTCCGATGCAATATCTGTGTTTCATCGACAATAAGAAGGTCAGAGGGATACAGTAAACCTGAAGTAAAGCATCGGAAGCTATAACTAGTGTCACAGGAATGGTTCAAAACATAGACAGTACTAAGAGTCAGTCTTCTTGTACTTAAGTCGGCATTGTGCCTTTTGTACTTAATTCCGATTCAATTTCTGTGTTTCGTCGTCAATACGAAGGTCACAGGGATACAGTAAACCTGAAGTGAAGCAGCGGAATCTATAACTAGTGTCACAGGAATGATTCAAAACATAGACTTTAAGAAGAGTTAGTTTTCTTGTACTTACGTCGGCATTGTGCCTTTTGTATTTAATTCCGATGCAATTTCCGTGTTTAGTCGTCAATAGGAATGTCCAAGGGATACAGTAAACCTGACGTGAAGCATCGGAATCCAAAACCGGGCTCACAGGAAATGTTCAATACATAGACAGTAAGAAGAGCCAGTCTTCCTGTACTTGCGTCGGCATTGTGCCTTTTGTAATTAATTCCGATGCAATTTCTGTGTTTCATCGTCAATAAGAAGGTCAGAGGGATACAGGAAACCTGAAGTGAAGCATCGGAATCTATAACTAGTGTCACAGGAATGGTTCAAAACGTAGACAGTAAGAAGAGTCAGTCTTCTTGCACTTAAGTCGGCATTGTGCGTTTTGTATATAATTCCGATGCAATTTCTGTGTCTCATCGTCTATAAGAAGGTCAGAGGGATACAGTAGACGTGAAGTGAAGCATCGGAATCAATAACTAGTGTCACAGGAATGGTTCAAAACATAGACAATAAGAAGAATCAGTTTTCTTGCACTTCGGTCGGCATTGTGCCTTTTCTATTTAATTCCGATGCAATTTCTGTGTTGCATCGTCAATAAGAAGGTCAGAGGGATACAGTAAACCTGAAGTGAAGCATCGGAATCTATAACTAGTGCCACAGGAATTGTTCATATCATAGACAGTAAGAAGAGTCAGTTTTCTTGTACTTAAGTCGGTATTGTGCCCTTTGTATTTGATTCCGATGCAATTTCTGTGTTTCGTCGTCAATAAGAAGGTCCATGGGATACAGTAAACTGGAAGTGAAGCAACGAAATCTAAAACCTGTCTCACAGGAAAGGTTCAAAACATTGATGGTAAGAAGAGCCAGTCTTCTTGCACTTGAGTCGGCATTGTGCCTTTTGCATTTAATTCCAATGCAATTTCTGTGTTTCATCGTCCATAAGAAGGTCAGAGGGATACAGTAAACCTGAAGTGAAGCATCGGAATCTATAACTAGTGTCACAGGAATGGTTCAAAACATAGACAGAAAGAAGAGTCCGTTTTCTTGAAATTAATTCGGCATTGTGCCTTTTGAGTTTAATTCCGATGCACTTTCTGTATTTCATCGTCAATAAGAAGATCAGAGTTATACAGTAAACCTGAAGTGAAGCATCGGAATCTATAACTAGTGTCACAGGAATGGTTCAAATCATAGACAGTAAGAAGAGTCCGTTTTCTTGTACTTAAGTCGGCATTGTGCCTTTTGTATTTAATCCCGATGCAATATCTATGTTTCATCGCCAATAAGAAGGTCAGAGGGATACAGTAAACTGGAAGCGAAGCATCGGAATCTAAAACCGGTCTCACAGGAAAGGTTCAAATCATAGACAGTAAGAAGAGCCAGTCTTCTTGTACTTGAGTCGGCATTGTGCCTTTTGTATTTAATTCCGATGCAATTGCTGTGTTTCGTCGTCAATAAGAAGGTCCGAGGGATACAGTAAACCTGAAGTGGAGCATCGGAATCTATAACTAGTGTCACAGGAATGGTTCAAAACACAGACAGTAAGAAGAGTCAGTTTTCTTGTACTTAAGTCGGCATTGTGCTTTTTCTATTGAATTCCGATGCAATTTCTGTGTTTCATCGTCAATGAGAAGGTCAGAGGGATACAGTAAACCTGATGTGAAGCATCGGAATCTATAACTAGTGTCACAGGAATGGTTCAAAACATAGACAGTAAGAAGTGTCAGTTTTCTTGTACTTAAGTCGGCTTTCTGCCTTTTGTATTTAATTATGATGCAATTTCTGTGTTTCATCGTCAATAAGAAGGACAGAGGGATACAGTAAACCTGATGTGAAACATCGGAATCTATAACTAGTGTCACAGGAACGGTTCGAAACGTAGACAGTAAGAAGAGTCAGTCTTCTTGTACTTAAGTCGGCATTGTGCGTTTTGTATATAATTCCGATGCAATTTCTGTGTTTCATCGTCTATAAGAAGGTCAGAGGGATACAGTGAACCTGAAGTGAAGCATCGGAATCTATAACTAGTGTCACAGGAATGGTTCAAAACATAGACAGTAAGAGGAGTCAGTTTTCTTGTACTTAAGTCGGCATTGAGCCTTCTGTATATAATTCCGAAGCAATTTCTGTGTTTCGTCGTCAATAAGAAGGTCACAGGGATACAGTAAACCTGAAGTGAAGCATCGGAATCTATAACTAGTGTCACAGGAATGGTTCAAATCTTAGACTTTAAGAAGAGTTAGTTTTCTTGTACTTACGTCGGCATTGTGCTTTTGTATTTAATTCCGACGCAATTTCTGTGTTTCGGCGTCAATAGGAAGGTCCAAGGGATACGGTAAAAATGAAGTGAAGCATCGGAATCTAAGACTGGTCTCACAAGAAAGGTTCATAACATAGACAGTAACAAGAGCCAGTCTTCTTGTACTTGAGTCGGCATTGTGTCTTTTGTATTTAATTCCGATGCAATTTCTGTGTTTTATCGTCAATAACACGGTTAGAGGGATACAGTAAAGCCGAAGTGAAGCATCGCAATCTATAACTAGTGTCACAGGAATGGTTCAAAACATAGACAGTAAGAAGAGTCTGTTTTCTTCTACTTATGTCGGCATTGTGCCTTTTGTAATTCATTCCGATGCAATTTCTGTGTTTCATCGTCAGCAAGGAGGCCAGAGGGATAAAGAAAACCTGAAGTGAAGCATCGGAATCTATAACTAGTGTCACAGGAAAGGTTCAAACATAGACAGTAAGAAGTGTCAGTTTTCTTGAACTTAAGGTGACATTGTGCCTTTTGTATTTAATTCCGATGCAATTTCTGTGTTTCGTCGTCGATAGGAATGTCCAAGGGATACAGTAAACCTGAAGAGAAGCATCGGAATCCAAAACCGGGCTCACAGGAAAGGTTCAAAACATAGACAGTAAGAAGAGCCAGTCTTCTTGTACTTGAGTCGGCATTGTGCCTTTAGTATTTAATTCCGATGCAATTGCTGTGTTTCATCGTCAATAAGAAGGTCAGAGGGATACAGTAAACCTGAAGTGAAGCATCGTAATCTATAACTAGTGTCACAGGAATGGTTCAAAACAAAGACAGTAAGAAGAGTCAGTTTTCTTGTACTTAAGTCGGCATTTTGCCTTTTGTATTCAATTCCGATGCAATTTGTGCTTTTCGTCGTCAATAAGAAGGTCCACGGGATACAGTAAACCTGAAGTGAAGCATCGGAATCTATTACTAGTGTCACAGGAATGTTTCAAAACAAAGACAGTAAGAGGAGTCAGTTTTCTTGTACTTAAGTCGGCATTGTGCCTTTTGTATTTAATTATGATGCAATTTCTGTGTTTCATCCTCAATAAGAACGTCAGAGGGATACAGTAAACCTGAATTGAAGCATCGGGATCTATAACTAGTGTCACAGGAATGGTTCAAAGCATAGACAGTAAGAAGAGTCAGTTTTCTTGTACTTAAGTGGACATTGTGCATTTTGTATGTAATTCCGATGCAATTTCTGTGTTTCATCGTCAATAAGAAGATCAGAGTTATACAGTAAACCTGAAGGGAAGCATCGGAATCTATAACTAGTGTCACAGGAATGGTTCATAACATAGACAGTAAGAAGATCCAGTCTTCTTGTACTTGAGTCGGCATTGTGTCTTTTGTATTTAATTCCGATGCAATTTCTGTGTTTTATCGTCAGTATGAAGGTTAGAGGGATACAGTAATCCTGAAGTGAAACATCGGAATCTATAACTAGTGTCACTGGAATGCTTCAAAACATAGACAGTAAGAAGAGTCTGTTTTCTTGTACTTAAGTCGGCATTGTGCCTTTTGTAATTCATTCCGATGCAATTTCTGTGTTTCATCGTCAATAAGGAGGCCAGAGGGATACAGAAAACCTGAAGTGAAGCATCGGAATCTATAACTATTGTCACAGGAAAGGTTCAAACATAGACAGTAAGAAGAGTCAGTTTTCTTGAACTTAAGTCGGCATTGTTTCCTTTTGTATTTAATTCCGATGCAATTTCTGTGTTTCGTCGTCAATAGGAATGTCCAAGGGATACAGTAAACCTGAAGTGAAGCATCGGAATCTATTACTAGTGTCACAGGAATGGTTCAAAACAAAGACAGTAAGAAAAGTCAGTTTTCTTGTACTTAAGTCGGCATTGTGCCGTTTGTATTTAATTTTGATGCAATTTCTGTGTTTCATCGTCAATAAGAACGTCAGAGGGATACAGCAAACCTGAAGTGAAGCATCGTAATCTATAACTAGTGTCACAGGAATGGTCCAAAACGTAGACAGTAAGAAGAGTCAGTCTTCTTGTACTTAAGTCGGCATTGTGCGTTTTGTATACAATTCCGATGCAATTTCTGTGTTTCATCGTCTATAAGAAGGGCAGAGGGATACAGTAAACCTGAAGTGAAGCATCGGAATCTATAACTAGTGTCACAGGAATGTTTCAAAACAAAGACAGTAAGAAGAGTCAGTTTTCTTGTACTTAAGTCGGCATTGTGCTTTTTGTATTTAATTATAATGCAATTTCTGTGTTTCATCGGCAATAAGAACGTCAGAGGGATACAGTAAACCTGAAGTGAAGCATCGGGATCTATAACTAGTGTCACAGGAATGGTTCAAAACATAGACAGTAAGAAGTGTCAGTTTTCTTGTACTTAAGTCGGCTTTCTGCCTTTTGTATTTAATTATGATGCAATTTCTGTGTTTCGTCGTCGATAGGAATGTCCAAGGGATACAGTAAACCTGAAGTGAAGCATCGGAATCCAAAACCGGGCTCACAGGAAAGGTTCAAAACATAGACAGTAAGAAGAGCCAGTCTTCTTGTACTTGAGTCGGCATTGTGCCTTTTGTATGTAATTCCGATGCAATTGCTGTGTTTCATCGTCAATAAGAAGGTCAGAGGGATACAGTAAACCTGAAGTGAAGCATCGTAATCTATAACTAGTGTCACAGGAATGGTTCAAAACAAAGACAGTAAGAAGAGTCAGTTTTCTTGTACTTAAGTCGGCATTGTGCCTTTTGTATTCAATTCCGATGAAATTTGTGCTTTTCGTCGTCAATAAGAAGGTCCACGGGATACAGTACACCTGAAGTGAAGCATCGGAATCTAAAACCGGTCTCACAGGAAAGGTTCAAAACATAGACAGTAAGAAGAGCCAATCTTCTTGTACTTGAGTCGGCATTGTGCCTTTAGTATTTAATTCCGATGCCATTTCTGTGTTTCATCGTCAATAAGAAAGTCAGAGGGATACAGTAAACCTGAAGTGAAGCATCGGAATCTATTACTAGTGTCACAGGAATGTTTCAAAACAAAGACAGTAAGAAGAGTCAGTTTTCTTGTACTTAAGTCGGCATTGTGCGTTTTGTATTTAATTATGATGCAATTTCTGTGTTTCATCGTCAATAAGAACGTCAGAGGGATACAGTAAACCTGAATTGAAGCATCGGGATCTATAACTAGTGTCACAGGAATGGTTCAAAGCATAGACAGTAAGAAGAGTCAGTTTTCTTGTACTTAAGTGGACATTGTGCATTTTGTATGTAATTCCGATGCAATTTCTGTGTTTCATCGTCAATAAGAAGATCAGAGTTATACAGTAAACCTGAAGTGAAGCATCGGAATCTATAACTAGTGTCACAGGAATGGTTCAAATCATAGACAGTAAGAAGAGTCCGTTTTCTTGTACTTCAGTCGGCATTGTGCCTTTTGAATTTAATCCCGATGCAATATCTACGTTTCATCGTCAATAAGAAGGTCAGAGGGATACAGTAAACCTGAAGTGAAGCATCGGAATCTATAACTAGTGTCTCAGGAATGGATCAGAACATAGACAGTAAGAAGAGTCAGTTTTCTTGTACTTAAGTCGCCATTGTGCCTATTCTATTTAATTCCGATGCAATTTCTGTGTTTCGGCGTCAATAAGAAGGTCCAAGGGATACGGTAAAAATGAAGTAAAGCATCGGAATCTAAAACTGGTCTCACAGGAAAGGTTCATAACATAGACAGTAAGAAGATCCAGTCTTCTTGTACTTGAGTCGGCATTATGTCTTTTGTATTTAATTCCGATGCAATTTCTGTGTTTTATCGTCAGTAAGAAGGTTAGAGGGATACAGTAAACCTGAAGTGAAGCATCGGAATCTATAACTAGTGTCACTGGAAATGTTCAAAACATAGACAGTAAGAAGAGTCTGTTTTCTTGTACTTAAGTCGGCATTGTGCTTTTTGTAATTCATTCCGATGCAATTTCTGTGTTTCATCGTCAGCAAGGAGGCCAGAGGGATAAATAAAACCTGAAGTGAAGCATCGGAATCTATAACGAGTGTCACAGGAAAGGTTCAAACATAGACAGTAAGAAGAGTCAGTTTTCTTGAACTTAAGGAGACATTGTGCCTTTTGTATTTAATTCCGATGCAATTTCTGTGTTTCGTCGTCGTTATAATGTCCAAGGGATACAGTAAACCTGAAGAGAAGCATCGGAATCCAATACCAGGCTCACAGGAAAGGTTCAAAACATAGACAGTAAGAAGAGCCAGTCTTCTTGTACTTGAGTCGGCATTGTGCCTTTTGTATTTAATTCCGATGCAATTGCTGTGTTTCATCGTCAATAAGAAGGTCAGAGGGATACAGTAAACCTGAAGTGAAGCATCGGAATCTATAACTAGTGTCACAGGAATGGTTCAAAACAAAGACAGTAAGAAGAGTCAGTTTTCTTGTACTTAAGTCGGCATTGTGCCTTTTGTATTCAATTCCGATGCAATTTGTGCTTTTCGTCGTCAATAAGAAGGTCCACGGGATACAGTAAACCTGAAGTGAAGCATCGGAATCTAAAACCGGTCTCACAGGAAAGGTTCAAAACATAGACAGTAAGAAGAGCCAATCTTCTTGTACTTGAGTCGGCATTGTGCCTTTTGTATTTAATTCCGATGCAATTTCTGTGTTTCATCGTCAATAAGAAAGTCAGAGGGATACAGTAAACCTGAAGTGAAGCATCGGAATCTATTACTAGTGTCACAGGAATGTTTCAAAACAAAGACAGTAAGAGGAGTCAGTTTTCTTGTACTTAAGTCGGCATTGTGCCTTTTGTATTTAATTATGATGGAATTTCTGTGTTTCATCGTCAATAAGAACGTCAGAGGGATACAGTAAACCTGAATTGAAGCATCGGGATCTGTAACTAGTGTCACAGGAATGGTTCAGAACATAGACAGTAAGAAGAGTCAGTTTTCTTGTACTTAAGTCGGCATAGTGCCTATTCTATTTAATTCCGATGCAATTTCTGTGTTTCGGCGTCAATAAGAAGGTCCAAGGGATACGGTAAAAATGAAGTAAAGCATCGGAATCTAAAACTGGTCTCACAGGAAAGGTTCATAACATAGACAGTAAGAAGATCCAGTCTTCTTGTACTTGAGTCGGCATTGTGTCTTTTGTATTTAATTCCGATGCAATTTCTGTGTTTTGTCGTCAGTAAGAAGGTTAGAGGGATACAGTAAACCTGAAGTGAAGCATCGGAATCTATAACTAGTGTCACTGGAATGGTTCAAAACATAGACAGTAAGAAGAGTCTGTTTTCTTGTACTTAAGTCGGCATTGTGCCTTTTGTAATTCATTCCGATGCAATTTCAGTGTTTCATCGTCAATAAGGAGGCCAGAGGGATACAGAAAAGCTGAAGTGAAGCATCGGAATCTATAACTATTGTCACAGGCAAGGTTCAAACATAGACAGTAAGAAGAGTCAGTTTTCTTGAACTTAAGTCGTCATTGTTTCCTTTTGTATTTAATTCCGATGCAATTTCTGTGTTTCGTCGTCAATAGGAATGTCCAAGGGATACAGTAAACCTGAAGTGAAGCATCGGAATCTAAAACTGGGCTCACAGGAAAGGTTCAAAACATAGTCAGTAAGAAGAGCCAGTCTTCTTGTACTTGAGTCGGCATTGTGCCTTTTGTATTTAATTCCGATGCAATATCTTTGTTTCATCGTCAGTAAGAATGTCAGAGGGATACAGTAAACCTGAAGTGAAGCATCGGAATCTATTACTAGTGTCACAGGAATGGTTCAAAACAAAGACAGTAAGAAAAGTCAGTTTTCTTGTACTTAAGTCGGCATTGTGCCGTTTGTATTTAATTTTGATGCAATTTCTGTGTTTCATCGTCAATAAGAGCGTCAGAGGGATACAGCAAACCTGAAGTGAAGCATCGGGATCTATAACTAGTGTCACAGGAATGGTTCAAAACATAGACAGTAAGAAGTGTCAGTTTTCTTTTACTTAAGTCGGCTTTCTGCCTTTTGTATTTTATTATGATGCAATTTCTGTGTTTCATCGTCAATAAGAAGGACAGAGGGATACAGTAAACCTGATGTGAAACATCGGAATCTATAACTAGTGTCACAGGAGTGGTTCGAAACGTAGACAGTAAGAAGAGTCAGTCTTCTTGTACTTAAGTCGGCATTGTGCGTTTTGTATATAATTCCGATGCAATTTCTGTGTTTCATCGTCTATAAGAAGGTCAGAGGAATACAGTAAACCTGAAGTGAAGCATCGGAATCTATATCTAGTGTCACAGGAATGGTTCAAAACATAGACAGTAAGAGGAGTCAGTTTTCTTGGACTTAAGTCGGCATTGAGCCTTCTGTATATACTTCCGAAGCAATTTCTGTGTTTCATCGTCAATAAGAAGGTCACAGGGATACAGTATACCTGAAGTGAAGCATCGGAATCTATAACTAGTGTCACAGGAATGGTTCAAATCATAGACTTTAAGAAGAGTTAGTTTTCTTGTACTTACGTCGGCATTGTGCCTTTTGTATTTAATTCCGATGCAATTTCTGTGTTTCATCGTCAATAAGAAGGTCAGAGGAATACAGTAAACCTGAAGTGAAGCATCGGAATCTATAACTAGTGTCACAGGAATGGTTCAGAACATAGACAGTAAGAAGAGTCAGTTTTCTTGTACTTAAGTCGGCATTGTGCCTATTCTAATTTATTCCGATGCAATTTCTGTGTTTCGGCGTCAATAGGAAGGTCCAAGGGATACGGTAAAAATGAAGTGAAGCATCGGAATCTAAAACTGGTCTCTCAAGAAAGGTTCATAACATAGACAGTAACAAGAGCCAGTCTTCTTGTACTTGAGTCGGCATTGTGTCTTTTGTATTTAATTCCGATGCAATTTCTGTGTTTTATCGTCAATAAGACGGTTAGAGGGATACAGTAAACCCGAAGTGAAGCATCGCAATCTATAACTAGTGTCACACGAATGGTTCAAAACATAGACAGTAAGAAGAGTCAGTTTTCTTGTACTTAAGTCGGCATTGTGCCTTTTGTATTCAATTCCGATGCAATTTGTGCTTTTCGTCGTCAATAAGAAGGTCCACGGGATACAGTAAACCTGAAGTGAAGCATCGGAATCTAAAACCGGTCTCACAGGAAAGGTTCAAAACATAGACAGTAAGAAGAGCCAATCTTCTTGTACTTGATTCGGCATTGTGCCTTTTGTATTTAATTCCGATGCAATTTCTGTGTTTCATCGTCAATAAGAAAGTCAGAGGGATACAGTAAACCTGAAGTGAAGCATCGGAATCTATTACTAGTGTCACAGGAATGTTTCAAAACAAAGACAGTAAGAGGAGTCAGTTTTCTTGTACTTAAGTCGGCATTGTGCCTTTTGTATTTAATTATGATGCAATTTCTGTGTTTCAGCGTCAATAAGAACGTCAGAGGGATACAGTAAACCTGAATTGAAGCATCGGGATCTATAACTAGTGTCACAGGAATGGTTCAAAGCATAGACTGTAAGAAGAGTCAGTTTTCTTGTACTTAAGTGGACATTGTGCATTTTGTATGTAATTCCGATGCAATTTCTGTGTTTCACCGTCAATAAGAAGATCAGAGTTATACAGTAAACCTGAAGTGAAGCATCGGAATCTATTACTAGTGTCACAGGAATGGTTCAAAACAAAGACAGTAAGAAAAGTCGGTTTTCTTGTACTTAAGTCGGCATTGTGCCGTTTGTATTTAATTTTGATGCAATTTCTGTGTTTCATCGTCAATAAGAACGTCAGAGGGATACAGCAAACCTGAAGTGAAGCATCGGAATCTATAACTAGTGTCACAGGAATGGTCCAAAACGTAGACAGTAAGAAGAGTCAGTCTTCTTGTACTTAAGTCGGCATTGTGCGTTTTGTATATAATTCCGGAGCAATTTCTGTGTTTCACCGTCTATAAGAAGGGCAGAGGGATACAGTAAACCTGAAGTGAAGCATCGGAATCTATAACTAGTGTCACAGGAATGGTTCAAAACAAAGACAGTAAGAAGAGTCAGTTTACTTGTACTTAAGTCGGCATTGTGCCTTTTGTATTTAATTATAATGCAATTTCTGTGTTTCATCGGCAATAAGAACGTCAGAGGGATACAGTAAACCTGAAGTGAAGCATCGGGATCTATAACTAGTGTCACAGGAATGGTTCAAAACATAGACAGTAAGAAGTGTCAGTTTTCTTTTACTTAAGTCGGCTTTCTGCCTTTTGTATTTTATTATGATACAATTTCTGTGTTTCATCGTCAATAAGAAGGACAGAGGGATACAGTAAACCTGATGTGAAACATCGGAATCTATAACTAGTGTCACAGGAGTGGTTCGAAACGTAGACAGTAAGAAGAGTCAGTCTTCTTGTACTTAAGTCGGCATTGTGCGTTTTGTATATAATTCCGATGCAATTTCTGTGTTTCATCGTCTATAAGAAGGTCAGAGGGATACAGTAAACCTGAAGTGAAGCATCGGAATCTATAACTAGTGTCACAGGAATGGTTCAAAACATAGACAGTAAGAGGAGTCAGTTTTCTTGTACTTAAGTCGGCATTGAGCCTTCTGTATATACTTCCGAAGCAATTTCTGTGTTTCATCGTCAATAAGAAGGTCACAGGGATACAGTAAACCTGAAGTGAAGCATCGGAATCTATAACTAGTGTCACAGGAATGGTTCAAATCATAGACTTTAAGAAGAGTTAGTTTTCTTGTACTTACGTCGGCATTGTGCCTTTTGTATTTAATTCCGATGCAATTTCTGTGTTTCATCGTCAATAAGAAGGTCAGAGGAATACAGTAAACCTGAAGTGAAGCATCGGAATCTATAACTAGTGTCACAGGAATGGTTCAGAACTTAGACAGTAAGAAGAGTCAGTTTTCTTGTACTTAAGTCGGCATTGTGCCTATTCTAATTAATTCCGATGCAATTTCTGTGTTTCGGCGTCAATAGGAAGATCCAAGGGATACGGTAAAAATGAAGTAAAGCATCGGAATCTAAAACTGGTCTCACAGGAAAGGTTCATAACATAGACAGTAAGAAGATCCAGTCTTCTTGTACTTGAGTCGGCATTGTGTCTTTTATATTTAATTCCGATGCAATTTCTGTGTTTTATCGTCAGTAAGAAGGTTAGAGGGATACAGTAAACCTGAAGTGAAGCATCGGAATCTATAACTAGTGTCACTGGAATGGTTCAAAACATAGACAGTAAGAAGAGTCTGTTTTCTTGTACTTAAGTCGGCATTGTGCCTTTTGTAATTCATTCCGATGCAATTTCTGTGTTTCATCGTTAATAAGGAGGCCAGAGGCATACAGAAAACCTGAAGTGAAGCATCGGAATCTATAACTATTGTCACAGGAAAGGTTCAAACATAGACAGTAAGAAGAGTCAGTTTTCTTGAACTTAAGTCGTCATTGTTTCCTTTTGTATTTAATTCCGATGCAATTTCTGTGTTTCGTCGTCAATAGGAATGTCCAAGGGATACAGTAAACCTGAAGTGAAGCATCGGAATCTAAAACTGGGCTCACAGGAAAGGTTCAAAACATAGTCAGTAAGAAGAGCCAGTCTTCTTGTACTTGAGTCGGCATTGTGCCTTTTGTATTTAATTCCGATGCAATATCTTTGTTTCATCGTCAGTAAGAAAGTCAGAGGGATACAGTAAACCTGAAGTGAAGCATCGGAATCTATTACTAGTGTCACAGGAGTGGTTCAAAACAAAGACAGTAAGAAAAGTCAGTTTTCTTGTACTTAAGTCGGCATTGTGCCGTTTGTATTTAATTTTGATGCAATTTCTGTGTTTCATCGTCAATAAGAACGTCAGAGGGATACAGCAAACCTGAAGTGAAGCATCGGAATCTATAACTAGTGTCACAGGAATGGTTCAAAACGTAGACAGTAAGAAGAGTCAGTCTTCTTGTACTTAAGTCGGCATTGTGCGTTTTGTATATAATTCCGGTGCAATTTCTGTGTTTCACCGTCTATAAGAAGGGCAGAGGGATACAGTAAACCTGAAGTGAAGCATCGGAATCTATAACTAGTGTCACAGGAATGGTTCAAAACAAAGACAGTAAGAAGAGTCAGTTTACTTGTACTTAAGTCGGCATTGTGCCTTTTGTATTTAATTATAATGCAATTTCTGTGTTTCATCGGCAATAAGGACGTCAGAGGGATACGGTAAACCTGAAGTGAAGCATCGGGATCTATAACTAGTGTCACAGGAATGGTTCAAAACATAGACAGTAAGAAGTGTCAGTTTTCTTTTACTTAAGTCGGCTTTCTGCCTTTTGTATTTTATTATGATGCAATTTCTGTGTTTCATCGTCAATAAGAAGGACAGAGGGATACAGTAAACCTGATGTGAAACATCGGAATCTATAACTAGTGTCACAGGAGTGGTTCGAAACGTAGACAGTAAGAAGAGTCAGTCTTCTTGTACTTAAGTCGGCATTGTGCGTTTTGTATATAATTCCGATGCAATTTCTGTGTTTCATCGTCTATAAGAAGGTCAGAGGGATACAGTAAACCTGAAGTGAAGCATCGGAATCTATTACTAGTGTCACAGGAATGGTTCAAAACATAGACAGTAAGAGGAGTCAGTTTTCTTGTACTTAAGTCGGCATTGAGCCTTCTGTATATACTTCCGAAGCAATTTCTGTGTTTCATCGTCAATAAGAAGGTCACAGGGATACAGTAAACCTGAAGTGAAGCATCGGAATCTATAACTAGTGTCACAGGAATGGTTCAAATCATAGACTTTAAGAAGAGTTAGTTTTCTTGTACTTACGTCGGCATTGTGCCTTTTGTATTTAATTCCGATGCAATTTCTGTGTTTCATCGTCAATAAGAAGGTCAGAGGAATACAGTAAACCTGAAGTGAAGCATCGGAATCTATAACTAGTGTCACAGGAATGGTTCAGAACTTAGACAGTAAGAAGAGTCAGTTTTCTTGTACTTAAGTCGGCATTGTGCCTATTCTAATTAATTCCGATGCAATTTCTGTGTTTCGGCGTCAATAGGAAGGTCCAAGGGATACGGTAAAAATGAAGCGAAGCATCGGAATCTAAAACTGGTCTCACAAGAAAGGTTCATAACATAGACAGTAACAAGAGCCAGTCTTCTTGTACTTGAGTCGGAATTGTGTCTTTTGTATTTAATTCCGATGCAATTTCTGTGTTTTATCGTCAATAAGACGGTTAGAGGGATACAGTAAACCCGAAGTGAAGCATCGCAATCCATAACTAGTGTCACAGGAATGGTTCAAAACATAGACAGTAAGAAGAGTCTGTTTTCTTGTACTTAAGTCGGCATTGTGCCTTTTGTAATTCATTCCGATGCAATTTCTGTGTTTCATCGTCAGCAAGGAGGCCAGAGGGATAAAGAAAACCTGAAGTGAAGCATCGGAATCTATAACTAGTGTCACAGGAAAGGTTCAAACATAGACAGTAAGAAGAGTCAGTTTTCTTGAACTTAAGGTGACATTGTGCCTTTTGTATTTAATTCCGATGCAATTTCTGTGTTTCGTCGTCGATAGGAATGTCCAAGGGATACAGTAAACCTGAAGTGAAGCATCGGAATCTAAAACCGGGCTCACAGGAAACGTTCAAAACATAGACAGTAAGAAGAGCCAATCTTCTTGTACTTGAGTCGGCATTGTGCCTTTTGTATTTAATTCCGATGCCATTTCTGTGTTTCATCGTCAATAAGAAAGTCAGAGGGATACAGTAAACCTGAAGTGAAGCATCGGAATCTATTACTAGTGTCACAGGAATGTTTCAAAACAAAGACAGTAAAAAGAGTCAGTTTTCTTGTACTTAAGTCGGCATTGTGCGTTTTGTATTTAATTATGATGCAATTTCTGTGTTTCATCGTCAATAAGAACGTCAGAGGGATACAGTAAACCTGAATTGAAGCATCGGGATCTATAACTAGTGTCACAGGAATGGTTCAAAGCATAGACAGTAAGAAGAGTCAGTTTTCTTGTACTTAAGTGGACATTGTGCATTTTGTATGTAATTCCGATGCAATTTCTGTGTTTCATCGTCAATAAGAAGATCAGAGTTATACAGTAAACCTGAAGTGAAGCATCGGAATCTATAACTAGTGTCACAGGAATGGTTCAAATCATAGACAGTAAGAAGAGTCCGTTTTGTTGTACTTAAGTCGGAATTGTGCCTTTTGTATTTAATCCCGATGCAATATCTACGTTTCATCGTCAATAAGAAGGTCAGAGGGATACAGTAAACCTGAAGTGAAGCATCGGAATCTATAACTAGTGTCACAGGAATGGTTCAGAACATAGACAGTAAGAAGAGTCAGTTTTCTTGTACTTAAGTCGGCATTGTGCCTATTCTATTTAATTCCGATGCAATTTCTGTGTTTCGGCGTCAATAAGAAGGTCCAAGGGATACGGTAAAAATGAAGTAAAGCATCGGAATCTAAAACTGGTCTCACAGGAAAGGTTCATACCATAGACAGTAAGAAGATCCAGTCTTCTTGTACTTGAGTCGGCATTGTGTCTTTTGTATTTAATTCCGATGCAATATCTGTGTTTTATCGTCAAAAAGAAGGTTAGAGGGATACAGTAAACCTGAAGTGAAGCATCGGAATCTATAACTAGTGTCACAGGAATGGTTCAAAACGTAGACAGTAAGAAGAGCCAGTCCTCTTGTTCTTGAGTCGGCATTGTGCCTTTTGTATTTAATTCCGATGCAATACCTTTGTTTCATCGTCAATAAGAAAGTCAGAGGGATACAGTAAACCTGAAGTGAAGCATCGGAATCTATTACTAGTGTCACAGGAATGGTTCAAAACAAAGACAGTAAGAAAAGTCAGTTTTCTTGTACTTAAGTCGGCATTGTGCCGTTTGTATTTAATTTTGATGCAATTTCTGTGTTTCATCGTCAATAAGAACGTCAGAGGGATACAGCAAACCTGAAGTGAAGCATCGGAATCTATAACTAGTGTCACAGGAATGGTTCAAAACGTAGACAGTAAGAAGAGTCAGTCTTCTTGTACTTAATTCGGCATTGTGCGTTTTGTATATAATTCCGATGCCATTTCTGTGTTTCATCGTCTATAAGAAGGGCAGAGGGATACAGTAAACCTGAAGTGAAGCATCGGAATCTATAACTAGTGTCACAGGAATGGTTCAAATCATAGACTTTAAGAAGAGTTAGTTTTCTTGTACTTACGTCGGCATTGTGCCTTTTGTATTTAATTCCGATGCAATTTCTGTGTTTCATCGTCAATAAGAAGGTCAGAGGAATACAGTAAACCTGAAGTGAAGCATCGGAATCTATAACTAGTGTCACAGGAATGGTTCAGAACATAGACAGTAAGAAGAGTCAGTTTTCTTGTACTTAAGTCGGCATTGTGCCTATTCTAATTAATTCCGATGCAATTTCTGTGTTTCGGCGTCAATAGGAAGGTCCAAGGGATACGGTAAAAATGAAGTGAAGCATCGGAATCTAAACTGGTCTTACAAGAAAGGTTCATAACATAGACAGTAACAAGAGCCAGTCTTCTTGTACTTGAGTCGGCATTGTGTCTTTTGTATTTAATTCCGATGCAATTTCTGTGTTTTATCGTCAATAAGACGGTTAGAGGGATACAGTAAACCCGAAGTGAAGCATCGCAATCCATAACTAGTGTCACAGGAATGGTTCAAAACATAGACAGTAAGAAGAGTCTGTTTTCTTGTACTTAAGTCGGCATTGTGCCTTTTGTAATTCATTCCGATGCAATTTCTGTGTTTCATCGTCAGCAAGGAGGCCAGAGGGATAAAGAAAACCTGAAGTGAAGCATCGGAATCTATAACTAGTGTCACAGGAAAGGTTCAAACATAGACAGTAATAAGAGTCAGTTTTCTTGAACTTAAGGTGACATTGTGCCTTTTGTATTTAATTCCGATGCAATTTCTGTGTTTCGTCGTCGATAGGAATGTCCAAGGGATACAGTAAACCTGAAGTGAAGAATCGGAATCTAAAACCGGGCTCACAGGAAAGGTTCAAAACATAGACAGTAAGAAGAGCCAATCTTCTTGTACTTGAGTCGGCATTGTGCCTTTTGTATTTAATTCCGATGCCATTTCTGTGTTTCATCGTCAATAAGAAAGTCAGAGGGATACAGTAAACCTGAAGTGAAGCATCGGAATCTATTACTAGTGTCACAGGAATGTTTCAAAACAAAGACAGTAAGAAGAGTCAGTTTTCTTGTACTTAAGTCGGCATTGTGCGTTTTGTATTTAATTATGATGCAATTTCTGTGTTTCATCGTCAATAAGAACGTCAGAGGGATACAGTAAACCTGAATTGAAGCATCGGGATCTATAACTAGTGTCACAGGAATGGTTCAAAGCATAGACAGTAAGAAGAGTCAGTTTTCTTGTACTTAAATGGACATTGTGCATTTTGTATGTAATTCCGATGCAATTTCTGTGTTTCATCGTCAATAAGAAGATCAGAGTTATACAGTAAACCTGAAGTGAAGCATCGGAATCTATAACTAGTGTCACAGGAATGGTTCAAATCATAGACAGTAAGAAGAGTCCGTTTTGTTGTACTTAAGTCGGAATTGTGCCTTTTGTATTTAATCCCGATGCAATATCTACGTTTCATCGTCAATAAGAAGGTCAGAGGGATACAGTAAACCTGAAGTGAAGCATCGGAATCTATAACTAGTGTCACAGGAATGGTTCAGAACATAGACAGTAAGAAGAGTCAGTTTTCTTGTACTTAAGTCGGCATTGTGCCTATTCTATTTAATTCCGATGCAATTTCTGTGTTTCGGCGTCAATAAGAAGGTCCAAGGGATACGGTAAAAATGAAGTAAAGCATCGGAATCTAAAACTGGTCTCACAGGAAAGGTTCATACCATAGACAGTAAGAAGATCCAGTCTTCTTGTACTTGAGTCGGCATTGTGTCTTTTGTATTTAATTCCGATGCAATATCTGTGTTTTATCGTCAAAAAGAAGGTTAGAGGGATACAGTAAACCTGAAGTGAAGCATCGGAATCTATAACTAGTGTCACAGGAATGGTTCAAAACGTAGACAGTAAGAAGAGCCAGTCCTCTTGTTCTTGAGTCGGCATTGTGCCTTTTGTATTTAATTCCGATGCAATACCTTTGTTTCATCGTCAATAAGAAAGTCAGAGGGATACAGTAAACCTGAAGTGAAGCATCGGAATCTATTACTAGTGTCACAGGAATGGTTCAAAACAAAGACAGTAAGAAAAGTCAGTTTTCTTGTACTTAAGTCGGCATTGTGCCGTTTGTATTTAATTTTGATGCAATTTCTGTGTTTCATCGTCAATAAGAACGTCAGAGGGATACAGCAAACCTGAAGTGAAGCATCGGAATCTATAACTAGTGTCACAGGAATGGTTCAAAACGTAGACAGTAAGAAGAGTCAGTCTTCTTGTACTTAATTCGGCATTGTGCGTTTTGTATATAATTCCGATGCCATTTCTGTGTTTCATCGTCTATAAGAAGGGCAGAGGGATACAGTAAACCTGAAGTGAAGCATCGGAATCTATAACTAGTGTCACAGGAATGGTTCAAAACAAAGACAGTAAGAAGAGTCAGTTTTCTTGTACTTAAGTCGGCATTGTGCCTTTTGTATTTAATTATAATGCAATTTCTGTGTTTCATCGGCAATAAGAACGTCAGAGGGATACAGTAAACCTGAAGTGAAGCATCGGGATCTATAACTAGTGTCACAGGAATGGTTCAAAGCATAGACAGTAAGAAGAGTCAGTTTTCTTGTACTTCAGTGGAAATTGTGCATTTTGTATGTAATTCCGATGCAATTTCTGTGTTTCATCGTCAATAAGAAGATCAGAGTTATACAGTAAACCTGAAGTGAAGCATCGGAATCTATAACTAGTGTCACAGGAATGGTTCAAATCATACACAGTAAGAAGAGTCCGTTTTCTTGTACTTAAGTCGGCATTGTGCCTTTTGTATTTAATCCCGATGCAATATCTACGTTTCATCGTCAATAAGAAGGTCAGAGGGATACAGTATACTGGAAGCGAAGCATCGGAATCTAAAACCGGTCTCACAGGAAAGGTTCAAATCATAGACAGTAAGAAGAGCCAGTCTTCTTGTACTTGAGTCGGCATTGTGCCTTTTGTATTTAATTCCGATGCAATTGCTGTGTTTCATCGTCAATAAGAAAGTCCGAGGGATACAGTAAACCTGAAATGGAGCATCGGAATCTATAACTAGTGTCACAGGAATGGTTCAAAACACAGACAGTAAGAAGAGTCAGTTTTCTTGTACTTAAGTGGGCATTGTGCTTTTTCTATTGAGTTCCGATGTAATTTCTGTGTTTCATCGTCAAGGAGAAGGTCAGAGGGATACAGTAAACCTGAAGTGAAGCATCGGAATCTATAACTAGTGTCACGGGAATGGTTCAAAACATAGACAGTAAGAAGTGTCAGTTTTCTTGTACTTAAGTCGGCTTTGTGCCTTTTGTATTTAATTATGATGCAATTTCTGTGTTTCATCGTCAATAAGAAGGTCAGAAGGATACAGTAAACCTGATGTGAAGCATCGGAATCTATAACTAGTGTCACAGGAATGGTTCGAAACGTAGACAGTAAGAAGAGTCAGTCTTCTTGTACTTAAGTCGGCATTGTGCCTTCTGTATTTAATTCCGTTGCAATATCCGTGTATCATCGTCAATAAGAAGGTCAGAGGGAACCAGTAAACCTGAAGTGAAGCATCGGAATCTATAACTAGTGTCACAGGAATGGTTATAAACATAGACAGTAAGTAGAGTCAGCTTCCTTGTACTTAAGTCGGCATTGTGCCTTCTGTATATAATTCCGAAGCAATTTCTGTATTTCATCGTCAATACGAAGGCCACAGGGATACAGTAAACCTGAAGTGAAGCATCGGAATCTATAACTAGTGTCACAGGATTGGTTCATAACATAGACATTAAAAGAGTTAGTTTTCTTGTACTTACGTCGGCATTGTGCCTTTTGTATTTAATTCCGGTGCAATTTCTGTGTTTCATCGTCAATAAGAAGGTCAGAGGGATACAGTAAACCTGAAGTGAAGCATCGGAATCTATAACTAGTGTCACAGGAATGGTTCAGAACATAGACAGTAAGAAGAGTCAGTTTTCTTGTACTTAAGTCGGCATTGTGCCTATTCTATTTAATTCAGATGCAATTTCTGTGTTTCGGCGTCAACAAGAAGGTCCAAGGGATATGGTAAAAATGAAGTGAAGCATCGAAATCTAAAACTGCTCTCACAGGAAAGGTTCATAACATAGACAGTAAGAAGATCCAGTCTTCTTGTACTTGAGTCGGCATTGTGTCTTTTGTATTTAATTCCGATGCAATTTCTGTGTTTTATCGTCAGTACGAAGGTTAGAGGGATACAGTAAACCTGAAGTGAAGCATCGGAATCTATAACTAGTGTCACAGGAATGGTTCAAAACATAGACAGTAACAAGAGTCTGTTTTCTTGTACTTAAGTCCGCATTGTGCCTTTTGTAATTCATTCCGATGCATTTTCTGTGTTTCATCGTCAATAAGGAGGCCAGAGGGATACAGAAAACCTGAAGTGAAGCATCGGAACCTATAACTAGTGTCACAGGAAAGGTTCAAACATAGACAGTAAGAAGAGTCAGTTTTCTTGAACTTAAGTCGGCATTGTTCCTTTTGTATTTAATTCCGATGCAAATTCTGTGTTTCGTCGTCAATAGGAATGTCCAAGGGATACAGTAAACCTGAAGTGAAGCATCGGAATCTAAAACCGGGCTCACAGGAAAGGTTCAAAACATAGACAGTAAGAAGAGCCAGTCTGCTTGTACTTGAGTCGGCATTGTGCCTTTTGTATTTAATTCCGATGCAATTTCTGTGTTTCATCGTCAATAAGAAGGTCAGAGGGATACAGTAAACCTGAAGTGAAGCATCGGAATCTATAACTAGTGTCACAGGAATGGTTCAAAACATAGACAGTAAGAAGAGTCAGTTTTCTTGTACTTAAGTCGGCATTGTGCCTTTTGTATTCAATTCCGATGCAATTTCTGCTTTTCGTCGTCAATAAGAAGGTCCACGGGATACAGTGAACCTGAAGTGACGCATCGGAATCTAAAACCGGTCTCACAGGAAAGGTTCAAAACATAGACAGTAAGAAGAGCCAATCTTCTTGTACTTGAGTCGGCATTGTGCCTTTTGTATTTAGTTCCGATGCAATATCTGTGTTTCATCGTCAATAAGAAAGTCAGAGGGATACAGTAAACCTGAAGTGAAGCATCGGAATCTATTACTAGTGTCACAGGAATGGTTCAAAACAAAGACAGTAAGAAAAGTCAGTTTTCTTGTACTTAAGTCGGCATTGTGCCGTTTGTATTTAATTATGATGCAATTTCTGTGTTTCGTCGTCAATAAGAACGTCAGAGGGATACAGCAAACCTGAAGTGAAGCATCGGAATCTATAACTAGTGTCACAGGAATGGTTCAAAACGTAGACAGTAAGAAGAGTCAGTCTTCTTGTACTTAAGTCGGCAATGTGCGTTTTGTATATAATTCCGATGCAATTTCTGTGTTTCATCGTCTATAAGAAGGGCAGAGGGATACAGTAAACCTGAAGTGAAGCATCGGAATCTATAACTAGTGTCACAGGAATGGTTCAAAACAAAGACAGTAAGAAGAGTCAGTTTTCTTGTACTTAAGTCGGCATTGTGCCTTTTGGATTTAATTATAATGCAATTTCTGTGTTTCATCGGCAATAAGAACGTCAGAGGGATACAGTAAACCTGAAGTGAAGCATCGGGATCTATAACTAGGGTCACAGGAATGGTTCAAAGCATAGACAGTAAGAAGAGTCAGTTTTCTTGTACTTCAGTGGGCATTGTGCATTTTGTATGTAATTCCGATGCAATTTCTGTGTTTCATCGTCAATAAGAAGATCAGAGTTATACAGTAAACCTGAAGTGAAGCATCGGAATCTGTAACTAGTGTCACAGGAATGGTTCAAATCATACACAGTAAGAAGAGTCCGTTTTCTTGTACTTAAGTCGGCATTGTGCCTTTTGTATTTAATCCCGATGCAATATCTACGTTTCATCCTCAATAAGAAGGTCAGAGGGATACAGTATACTGGAAGCGAAGCATCGGAATCTAAAACCGGTCTCACAGGAAAGGTTCAAATCATAGACAGTAAGGAGAGCCAGTCTTCTTGTACTTGAGTCGGCATTGTGCCTTTTGTATTTAATTCAGATGCAATTGCTGTGTTTCATCGTCAATAAGAAGGTCCGAGGGATACAGTAAACCTGAAGTGGAGCATCGGAATCTATAACTAGTGTCACAGGAATGGTTCAAAACACAGACAGTAAGAAGAGTCAGTTCTCTTGTACTTAAGTCGGCATTGTGCTTTTTCTATTGAATTCCGATGCAATTTCTGTGTTTCATCGTCAATGAGAAGGTCAGAGGGATACAGCAAACCTGAAGTGAAGCATCGGAATATATAACTAGTGTCACAGGAATGGTTCAAAACATAGACAGTAAGAAGTGTCAGTTTTCTTGTATTTAAGTCGGCTTTGTGCTTTTTGTATTTAATTATGATGCAATTTCTGTGTTTCATCGTCAATAAGAAGGTAAGAGGGATACAGTAAACCTGATGTGAAGCATCGGAATCTATAACTAGTGTCACAGGAATGGTTCGAAACGTAGACAGTAAGAAGAGTCAGTCTTCTTGTACTTAAGTCGGCGTTGTGCCTTCTGTATTTAATTCCGTTGCAATATCTGTGTATCATCGTCAATAAGAAGGTCAGAGGGATACAGTAAACCTGAAGTGAAGCATCGGAATCTATAACTAGTGTCACAGGAATGGTTATAAACATAGACAGTAAGAAGAGTCAGCTTTCTTGTACTTAAGTCGGCATTGTGCCTTCTGTATATAATTCCGAAGCAATTTCTGTATTTCATCGTCAATACGAAGGTCACAGGGATACAGTAAACCTGAAGTGAAGCATCGGAATCTATAACTAGTGTCACAGGATTGGTTCAAAACATAGACATTAAAAGAGTTAGTTTTCTTGTACTTACGTCGGCATTGTGCCTTTTGTATTTAATTCCGAAGCTATTTCTGTGTTTCATCGTCAATAAGAAGGTCAGAGGGATACAGTAAACCTGAAGTGAAGCATCGGAATCTATAACTAGTGTCACAGGAATGGTTCAAAGCATAGACAGTAAGAAGAGTCAGTTTTCTTGTACTTAAGTCGGCATTGTGCCTTTTGTATTCAATTCCGATGCAATTTCTGCTTTTCGTCGTCAATAAGAAGGTCCACGGGATACAGTACACCTGAAGTGAAGCATCGGAATCTAAAACCGGTCTCACAGGAAAGGTTCAAAACATAGACAGAAAGAAGAGCCAATCTTCTTGTACTTGAGTCGGCATTGTGCCTTTGTATTTAATTCCGATGCAATTTCTGTGTTTCATCGTCAATATGAAAGTCAGAGGGGTACAGTAAACCTGAAGTGAAGCATCATAATCCGTAACTAGTGTCACAGGAATTGTTCAAATCATAGACAGTAAGAAGAGTCAGTTTTCTTGTACTTAAGTCGGTATTGAGCCTTTTGTATTTAATTCCGATGCAATTTCTGTGTTTCGTCGTCAATAAGAAGGTCCATGGGATACAGTAAACTGGAAGCGAAGCATCGGAATCTATAACTAGTGTCACAGGAATGGTTCAAAACGTAGACAGTAAGAAGAGTCAGTCTTCTTGTACTTAAGTCGGCTTTGTGCGTTTTGTATATAATTCCGATGCAATTTCTGTGTTTCATGGTCAATAAGAAAGTCAGAGGGGTACAGTAAACCTGAAGTGAAGCATTGGAATCTATAACTAGTGTCACAGGAATTGTTCAAACCATAGACAGTAAGAAGAGTCAGTTTTTTTGTACTTAAGTCGGTATTGAGCCTTTTGTATTTAATTCCGATGCAATTTCTGTGTTTCGTCGTCAATAAGAAGGTCCATGGGATACAGTAAACTGGAAGTGAAGCATCGGAATCTATAACTAGTGTCACAGGAATGGTTCAAAACATAGACAGTAAGAAGAGTCCGTTTTCTTGAAATTAATTCGGCATTGTGCCTTTTGAGTTTAATTCCGATGCACTTTCTGTGTTTCATCGTCAATAAGATGATCAGAGTTATACAGTAAACCTGAAGTGAAGCATCGGAATCTATAACTAGTGTCACAGGAATGGTTCAAATCATATACAGTAAGAAAAGTCCGTTTTCTTGTACTTAAGTCGGCATTGTGCCTTTTGTATTTAATTATGATGCAATTTCTGTGTTTCGTCGTCAATAAGAACGTCAGAGGGATACAGCAAACCTAAAGTGAAGCATCGGAATCTATAACTAGTGTCACAGGAATGGTTCAAAACGTAGACAGTAAGAAGAGTCAGTCTTCTTGTACTTAAGTCGGCATTGTGCCTTTTGTATTTAATTATAATGCAATTTCTGTGTTTCATCGGCAATAAGAACGTCAGAGGGATACAGTAAACCTAAAGTGAAGCATCGGGATCTATAACTAGTGTCACAGGAATGGTTCAAATCATAGACAGTAAGTAAAGTCAGTTTTCTTGTACTTAAGTCGGCATTGTGCCGTTTGTATTTAATTATGATGCAATTTCTGTGTTTCGTCGTCAATAAGAACGTCAGAGGGATACAGCAAACCTAAAGTGAAGCATCGGAATCTATAACTAGTGTCACAGGAATGGTTCAAAACGTAGACAGTAAGAAGAGTCAGTCTTCTTGTACTTAAGTCGGCATTGTGCCTTTTGTATTTAATTATAATGCAATTTCTGTGTTTCATCGGCAATAAGAACGTCAGAGGGATACAGTAAACCTGAAGTGAAGCATCGGGATCTATAACTAGTGTCACAGGAATGGTTCAAAGCATAGACAGTAAGAAGAGTCAGTTTTCTTGTACTTCAGTGGGCATTGTGCATTTTGTATGTAATTCCGATGCAATTTTTGTGTTTCATCGTCAATAAGAAGATCAGAGTTATACAGTAAACCTGAAGTGAAGCATCGGAATCTATAACTAGTGTCACAGGAATGGTTCAAATCATACACAGTAAGAAGAGTCCGTTTTCTTGTACTTAAGTCGGCATTGTGCCTTTTGTATTTAATCCCGATGCAATATCTACGTTTCATCGTCAATAAGAAGGTCAGAGGGATACAGTATACTGGAAGCGAAGCATCGGAATCTAAAACCGGTCTCACAGGAAAGGTTCAAATCATAGACAGTAAGAAGAGCCAGTCTTCTTGGACTTGAGTCGGCATTGTGCCTTTTGTATTTAATTCCGATGCAATTGCTGTGTTTCATCGTCAATAAGAAGGTCCGAGGGATACAGTAAACCTGAAGTGGAGCATCGGAATTTATAACTAGTGTCACAGGAATGGTTCAAAACACAGACAGTAAGAAGAGTCAGTTTTCTTGTACTTAAGTCGACATTGTGCTTTTTCTATTGAATTCCGATGCAATTTCTGTGTTTCATCGTCAATGAGAAGGTCAGAGGGATACAGTAAACCTGAAGTGAAGCATCGGAATATATAACTAGTGTCACAGGAATGGTTCAAAACATAGACAGTAAGAAGTGTCAGTTTTCTTGTACTTAAGTCGGCTTTGTGCCTTTTGTATTTAATTATGATGCAATTTCTGTGTTTCATCGTCAATAAGAAGGTCAGAGGGATACAGTACACCTGATGTGAAGCATCGGAATCTATAACTAGTGTCACAGGAATGGTTATAAACATAGACAGTAAGAAGAGTCAGCTTCCTTGTACTTAAGTCGGCATTGTGCCTTCTGTATATAATTCCGAAGCAATTTCTGTATTTCATCGTCAATACGAAGGTCACAGGGATACAGTAAACCTGAAGTGAAGCATCGGAATCTATAACTAGTGTCACAGGATTGGTTCAGAACATAGACATTAAAAGAGTTAATTTTCTTGGACTTACGTCGGCATTGTGCCTTTTGTATTTAATTCCGATGCAATTTCTATGTTTCATCATCAATAAGAAGGTCAGAGGGATACAGTAAACCTGAAGTGAAGCATCGGAATCTATAACTAGTGTCACAGGAATGGTTCAAAGCATAGACAGTAAGAAGAGTCAGTTTTCTTGTACTTAAGTCGGCATTGTGCCTTTTGTATTCAATTCCGATGCAATTTCTGCTTTTCGTCGTCAATAAGAAGGTCCACGGGATACAGTACACCTGAAGTGAAGCATCGGAATCTAAAACCGGGCTCACAGGAAAGGTTCAAAACGTAGACAGAAAGAAGAGCCAATCTTCTTGTACTTGAGTCGGCATTGTGCCTTTGTATTTAATTCCGATGCAATTTCTGTGTTTCATCGTCAATAAGAAAGTCAGAGGGGTACAGTAAACCTGAAGTGAAGCATTGGAACCTATAACTAGTGTCACAGGAATTGTTCAATTCATAGACAGTAAGAAGAGTCAGTTTTCTTGTACTTAAGTCGGTATTGAGCCTTTTGTAATTAATTCCGATGCAATTTCTGTGTTTCGTCGTCAATAAGAAGGTCCATGGGATACAGTAAACTGGAAGTGAAGCATCGGAATCTATAACTAGTGTCACAGGAATGGTTCAAAACATAGACAGTAAGAAGATTCCGTTTTCTTGAAATTAATTCGGCATTGTGCCTTTTGAGTTTAATTCCGATGCACTTTCTGTGTTTCATCGTCAATAAGAAGATCAGAGTTATACAGTAAACCTGAAGTGAAGCATCGGAATCTATAACTAGTGTCACAGGAATGGTTCAAATCATAGACAGTAAGAAGAGTCCGTTTTCTTGTACTTAAGTCGGCATTGTGCCTTTTGAATTTAATCCCGATGCAATATCTATGTTTCATCGTCAATAAGAAGGTCAGAGGGATACAGTAAACTTTAAGCGAAGCATCGGAATCTAAAACCGGTCTCACAGGAAAGGTTCAAATCATAGACAGTAAGAAGAGCCAGTCTTCTTGTACTTGAGTCGGCATTGTGCCTTTTGTATTTAATTCAGATGCAATTGCTGTGTTTCATCGTCAATAAGAAGGTCCGAGGGATACAGTAAACCTGAAGTGGAGCATCGGAAACTATAACTAGTGTCACAGGAATGGTTCAAAACACAGACAGTAAGAAGTGTCAGTTTTCTTGTACTTAAGTTGGCATTGTGCTTGTTCAATTGAATTCCGATGCAATTTCTGTGTTTCATCGTCTATGAGAAGGTCAGAGGGATACAGTAAACCTGAAGTGAAGCATCGGAATTTATACCTAGTGTCACAGGAATGGTTCAAAACATAGACAGTAAGAAGAGTCAGTTTTCTTGTACTTAAGTCGGCATTGCTCCTTCTGTATATAAATACGAAGCAATTTCTGTGTTTCATCGTCAATAAGAAGGTCACAGGGATACAGTAAACCTGAAGTGAAGCATCGGAATCTATAACTAGTGTCACAGGAATGGTACAAATCATAGACTTTAAGAACAGTTAGTTTTCTTGTACTTTCGTCGGCATTGTGCTTTTTGTATTTAATTCCGATGCAATTTCTGTGTTTCATCCTCAATAAGTAGGTCAGAGGGATACAGTAAACCTGAAGTGAAGCATCGCAATCTATAACTAGTGTCACAGGAATGGTTCAGAACATAGACAGTAAGAAGAGTCAGTTTTCTTGTACTTAAGTCGGCATTGTGCCTATTCCAATTAATTCCGATGCAATTTCTGTGTTTCGGCGTGAATAACAAGGTCCAAGGGATACGGTAAAAATGAAGTGAAGCATCGGAATCTAAAAGTGGTCTCACAGGAAAGGTTCATAACATAGACAGTAAGAAGAGCCAGTCTTCTTGTACTTGAGTCGGCATTGAGTCTTTTGTATTTAATTCCGATGCAATTTCTGTGTTTTATCGTCAATAAGAAGGTTAGAGGGATACAGTAAACCTGAAGTGAAGCATCGGAATCTATAACAAGTGTCACAGGAATGGTTCAAAACATAGACAGTAAGAAGAGTCTGTTTTCTTGTACTTAAGTCGGCATTGTGCCTTTTGTAATTCATTCCGATGCAATTTCTGTGTTTCATCGTCAATAAGGAGGCCAGAGGGATAAAGAAAACCTGAAGTGAAGCATCGCAATCTATAACTAGTGTCACAGGAATGGTTTAAAACATAGACAGTAAGAAGAGTCAGTTTTCTTGTACTTGAGTCGGCATTGTGCCTTTTGTATTTAATTCCGATGCAATTTCTGTGTTTCATCGTCAATAAGAAAGTCAGAGGGATACAGTAAACCTGAAGTGAAGCATCGGAATCTGTTACTAGTGTCACAGGAATGGTTCAAAACAAAGACAGTAAGAAGAGTCAGTTTTGTTGTACTTAAGTCGGCATTGTGCCTTTTGTATTTAATTATGATGCAATTTCTGTGTTTCATCGTCAATTAGAACGTCAGAGGGATACAGTAAACCTGAAGTGAAGCATCGGGATCTATAACTAGTATCACAGGAATGGTTCAAAGCATAGACAGTAAGAAGAGTCAGTTTTCTTGTACTTAAGTGGACATTGTGCATTTTGTATGTAATTCCTATGCAATTTCTGTGTTTCATCGTCAATAAGAAGATCAGAGTTATACAGTAAACCTGAAGTGAAGCAACGGAATCTATAACTAGTGTCACAGGAAAGGTTCAAATCATGGACAGTAAGAAGAGTCCGTTTTCTTGTACTTAAGTCGGCGTTGTGCATTTTGTATTTAATCCCGATGCAATATCTACGTTTCATCGTCAATAAGAAGGTCAGAGGGATATAGTAAACTGGAAGCGAAGCATCGGAATCTAAAAACGGTCTCACAGGAAAGGTTCAAATCATAGACAGTAAGAAGAGCCAGTCTTCTTGTACTTGAGTCGGCATTGTGCCATTTGTATTTAATTCAGATGCAATTGCTGTGTTTCATCGTCAATAAGAAGGTCCGAGGGATACAGTAAACCTGAAGTGGAGCATCGGAATCTATAACTAGTGTCACAGGAATGGTTCAAAACACAGACAGTAAGAAGTGTCAGTTTTCTTGTACTTAAGTCGGCATTGTGCTTTTTCTATTGAATTCCGATGCAATTTCTGTGTTTCATCGCCAATGAGAAGGTCAGAGGGATACAGTAAACCTGAAGTGAAGCATCGGATTCTATAACTAGTGTCACAGGAATGTTTCAAAACATAGACAGTAAGAAGAGTCAGTTTTCTTGTACTTAAGTCGGCATTGCGCATTCTGTATATAAATCCGAAGCAATTTCTGTGTTTCATCGTCAATAAGAAGGTCACAGGGATACAGTAAACCTGAAGTGAAGCATCGGAATCTATAATTAGTGTCACAGGAAAGGTTCATAACATAGACAGTAAGAAGAGCCAGTCTTCTTGTACTTGAGTCGGCATTGTGTCTTTTGTATTGAATTCCGATGCAATTTCTGTGTTTTATCGTCAATAAGAAGGTTAGAGGGATACAGTAAACCCGAAGTGAAGCATCGGAATCTATAACAAGTGTCACAGGAATGGTTCCAAACATAGACAGTAAGAAGAGTCTGTTTTCTTGTACTTAAGTCGGCATTGTGCCTTTTGTAATTCATTCCGATGCAATTTCTGTGTTTCATCGTCAATAAGGAGGCCAGAGGGATAAAGAAAACCTGAAGTGAAGCATCGGAATCTATAACTAGTGTCACAGGAAAGGTTCAAACATAGACAGTAAGAAGAGTCAGTTTTCTTGAACTTAAGTCGACATTGTGCCTTTTGTATTTAATTCCGATGCAATTTCTGTGTTTCGTCGTCAATAGGAATGTCCAAGGGATACAGTAAACCTGAAGTGAAGCATCGGAATCTATAACTAGTGTCACAGGAATGGTTCAAAACATAGACAGTAAGAAGAGTCAGTTTTCTTGTACTTAAGTCGGCATTGTGCCTTTTGTATTCAATTCCGATGCAATTTCTGCTTTTCGTCGTAAATAAGATGGTCCACGGGATACAATAAACCTGAAGTGAAGCATCGAAATCTAAAGCCGGTCTCACAGGAAAGGTTCAAAACATAGACAGTAAGAAGAGCCAATCTTCTTGTACTTGAATCGGCATTGTGCCTTTTGTATTTAATTCCGATGCAATTTCTGTGTTTCATCGTCAATAAGAAAGTCAGAGGGATATAGTAAACCTGAAGTGAAGCATCGGAATCTATTACTAGTGTCACAGGAATGGTTCAAAACAAAAACAGTAAGAAGAGTCAGTTTTTTTGTACTTAAGTCGGCATTGTGCCTTTTGTATTTAATTATGATGCAATTTCTGTGTTTCATCGTCAATAAGAACGTCAGAGGGATACAGTAAACCTGAAGTGAAGCATCGGGATCTATAACTAGTGTCACAGGAATGGTGCAAAGCATAGACAGTAAGAAGAGTCCGTTTTCTTGTACTTAAGTCGGCATTGTGCTTTTTGTATTTAATCCCGATGCAATATCTACGTTTCATCGTCAATAAGAAGGTCAGAGGGATATAGTAAACTGGAAGCGAAGCATTGGAATCTAAAACCGGTCTCACAGGAAAGGTTCAAATCATAGACAGTAAGAAGAGCCAGTCTTCTTGTACTTGAGTCGGCATTGTGCCTTTTGTATTTAATTCCGTTGCAATGCTGTGTTTCATCGTCAATAAGAAGGTCCGAGGGATGCAGTAAACCTGAAGTGGAGCATCGGAATCTATAACTAGTGTCACAGGAATGGTTCAAAACACGGACAGTAAGAAGAGTCAGTTTTCTTGTACTTAAGTCGCCATTGTGCTTTTTCTATTGAATTCCGATGCCATTTCTGTGATTCATCATCAATGAGAAGGTCAGAGGGATACAGTAAACCTGAAGTGAAGCATCGGAATCTATAACTAGTGTCACAGGAATGGTTCAAAACATAGACGGTAAGAAGTGTCAGTTTTCTTGTACTTAAGTCGGCTTTGTGCCTTTTGTATTTAATTATGATGCAATTTCTGTGTTTCATCGTCAATTAGAAGGTGAGAGGGATACTGTAAACCTGTTGTGAAGCATCGGAATCTATAACTAGTGTCACAGGAATGGTTCGAAACGTAGACAGTAAGAAGATTCAGTCTTCTTGTACTTAAGTCGGCATTGTGTGTTTTGTATATAATTCCGATGCAATTTCTGTGTTTCATCGTCTATAAGAAGGTCAGAGGGATACAGTAAACCTGAAGTGAAGCATCGGAATCTATAACTAGTGTCACAGGAATGGTTCAAAGCATAGACAGTAAGAGGAGCCAGTCTTCTTGTACTTGAGTCGGCATTGTGCCTTCTGTATTTAATTCCGTTGCAATATCTGTGTTTCATCGTCAATAAGAAGGTCAGAGGGATACAGTAAACCTGAAGTAAAACATCGGAAGCTATAACTAGTGTCACACGAATGGTTCAAAACATAGACAGTACTAAGAGTCAGTCTTCTTGTACTTAAGTCGGCATTGTGCCTTTTGTATTTAATTCCGATTCTATTTCTGTGTTTCATCGTCAGTAAGAAGGTCAGAGGGATACAGTAAACATATTGTGAAGCATCGGAACCTATAACTAGTGTCACAGGAGTGGTTAAAAACATAGACAGTAAGAAGAGTCAGTTTTCTTGTACTTAAGTCGGCATTGTGCCTTTTGTATTTAATTATAATGCAATTTCTGTGTTTCATCGGCAATAAGAACGTCAGAGGGATACAGTAAACCTAAAGTGAAGCATCGGGATCTATAACTAGTGTCACAGGAATGGTTCAAATCATAGACAGTAAGTAAAGTCAGTTTTCTTGTACTTAAGTCGGCATTGTGCCGTTTGTATTTAATTATGATGCAATTTCTGTGTTTCGTCGTCAATAAGAACGTCAGAGGGATACAGCAAACCTAAAGTGAAGCATCGGAATCTATAACTAGTGTCACAGGAATGGTTCAAAACGTAGACAGTAAGAAGAGTCAGTCTTCTTGTACTTAAGTCGGCATTGTGCCTTTTGTATTTAATTATAATGCAATTTCTGTGTTTCATCGGCAATAAGAACGTCAGAGGGATACAGTAAACCTGAAGTGAAGCATCGGGATCTATAACTAGTGTCACAGGAATGGTTCAAAGCATAGACAGTAAGAAGAGTCAGTTTTCTTGTACTTCAGTGGGCATTGTGCATTTTGTATGTAATTCCGATGCAATTTTTGTGTTTCATCGTCAATAAGAAGATCAGAGTTATACAGTAAACCTGAAGTGAAGCATCGGAATCTATAACTAGTGTCACAGGAATGGTTCAAATCATACACAGTAAGAAGAGTCCGTTTTCTTGTACTTAAGTCGGCATTGTGCCTTTTGTATTTAATCCCGATGCAATATCTACGTTTCATCGTCAATAAGAAGGTCAGAGGGATACAGTATACTGGAAGCGAAGCATCGGAATCTAAAACCGGTCTCACAGGAAAGGTTCAAATCATAGACAGTAAGAAGAGCCAGTCTTCTTGGACTTGAGTCGGCATTGTGCCTTTTGTATTTAATTCCGATGCAATTGCTGTGTTTCATCGTCAATAAGAAGGTCCGAGGGATACAGTAAACCTGAAGTGGAGCATCGGAATTTATAACTAGTGTCACAGGAATGGTTCAAAACACAGACAGTAAGAAGAGTCAGTTTTCTTGTACTTAAGTCGACATTGTGCTTTTTCTATTGAATTCCGATGCAATTTCTGTGTTTCATCGTCAATGAGAAGGTCAGAGGGATACAGTAAACCTGAAGTGAAGCATCGGAATATATAACTAGTGTCACAGGAATGGTTCAAAACATAGACAGTAAGAAGTGTCAGTTTTCTTGTACTTAAGTCGGCTTTGTGCCTTTTGTATTTAATTATGATGCAATTTCTGTGTTTCATCGTCAATAAGAAGGTCAGAGGGATACAGTACACCTGATGTGAAGCATCGGAATCTATAACTAGTGTCACAGGAATGGTTATAAACATAGACAGTAAGAAGAGTCAGCTTCCTTGTACTTAAGTCGGCATTGTGCCTTCTGTATATAATTCCGAAGCAATTTCTGTATTTCATCGTCAATACGAAGGTCACAGGGATACAGTAAACCTGAAGTGAAGCATCGGAATCTATAACTAGTGTCACAGGATTGGTTCAGAACATAGACATTAAAAGAGTTAATTTTCTTGGACTTACGTCGGCATTGTGCCTTTTGTATTTAATTCCGATGCAATTTCTATGTTTCATCATCAATAAGAAGGTCAGAGGGATACAGTAAACCTGAAGTGAAGCATCGGAATCTATAACTAGTGTCACAGGAATGGTTCAAAGCATAGACAGTAAGAAGAGTCAGTTTTCTTGTACTTAAGTCGGCATTGTGCCTTTTGTATTCAATTCCGATGCAATTTCTGCTTTTCGTCGTCAATAAGAAGGTCCACGGGATACAGTACACCTGAAGTGAAGCATCGGAATCTAAAACCGGGCTCACAGGAAAGGTTCAAAACGTAGACAGAAAGAAGAGCCAATCTTCTTGTACTTGAGTCGGCATTGTGCCTTTGTATTTAATTCCGATGCAATTTCTGTGTTTCATCGTCAATAAGAAAGTCAGAGGGGTACAGTAAACCTGAAGTGAAGCATTGGAACCTATAACTAGTGTCACAGGAATTGTTCAATTCATAGACACTAAGAAGAGTCAGTTTTCTTGTACTTAAGTCGGTATTGAGCCTTTTGTAATTAATTCCGATGCAATTTCTGTGTTTCGTCGTCAATAAGAAGGTCCATGGGATACAGTAAACTGGAAGTGAAGCATCGGAATCTATAACTAGTGTCACAGGAATGGTTCAAAACATAGACAGTAAGAAGATTCCGTTTTCTTGAAATTAATTCCGCATTGTGCCTTTTGAGTTTAATTCCGATGCACTTTCTGTGTTTCATCGTCAATAAGAAGATCAGAGTTATACAGTAAACCTGAAGTGAAGCATCGGAATCTATAACTAGTGTCACAGGAATGGTTCAAATCATAGACAGTAAGAAGAGTCCGTTTTCTTGTACTTAAGTCGGCATTGTGCCTTTTGAATTTAATCCCGATGCAATATCTATGTTTCATCGTCAATAAGAAGGTCAGAGGGATACAGTAAACTTTAAGCGAAGCATCGGAATCTAAAACCGGTCTCACAGGAAAGGTTCAAATCATAGACAGTAAGAAGAGCCAGTCTTCTTGTACTTGAGTCGGCATTGTGCCTTTTGTATTTAATTCAGATGCAATTGCTGTGTTTCATCGTCAATAAGAAGGTCCGAGGGATACAGTAAACCTGAAGTGGAGCATCGGAAACTATAACTAGTGTCACAGGAATGGTTCAAAACACAGACAGTAAGAAGTGTCAGTTTTCTTGTACTTAAGTTGGCATTGTGCTTGTTCAATTGAATTCCGATGCAATTTCTGTGTTTCATCGTCTATGAGAAGGTCAGAGGGATACAGTAAACCTGAAGTGAAGCATCGGAATTTATACCTAGTGTCACAGGAATGGTTCAAAACATAGACAGTAAGAAGAGTCAGTTTTCTTGTACTTAAGTCGGCATTGCTCCTTCTGTATATAAATACGAAGCAATTTCTGTGTTTCATCGTCAATAAGAAGGTCACAGGGATACAGTAAACCTGAAGTGAAGCATCGGAATCTATAACTAGTGTCACAGGAATGGTACAAATCATAGACTTTAAGAACAGTTAGTTTTCTTGTACTTTCGTCGGCATTGTGCTTTTTGTATTTAATTCCGATGCAATTTCTGTGTTTCATCCTCAATAAGTAGGTCAGAGGGATACAGTAAACCTGAAGTGAAGCATCGCAATCTATAACTAGTGTCACAGGAATGGTTCAGAACATAGACAGTAAGAAGAGTCAGTTTTCTTGTACTTAAGTCGGCATTGTGCCTATTCCAATTAATTCCGATGCAATTTCTGTGTTTCGGCGTCAATAACAAGGTCCAAGGGATACGGTAAAAATGAAGTGAAGCATCGGAATCTAAAAGTGGTCTCACAGGAAAGGTTCATAACATAGACAGTAAGAAGAGCCAGTCTTCTTGTACTTGAGTCGGCATTGAGTCTTTTGTATTTAATTCCGATGCAATTTCTGTGTTTTATCGTCAATAAGAAGGTTAGAGGGATACAGTAAACCTGAAGTGAAGCATCGGAATCTATAACAAGTGTCACAGGAATGGTTCAAAACATAGACAGTAAGAAGAGTCTGTTTTCTTGTACTTAAGTCGGCATTGTGCCTTTTGTAATTCATTCCGATGCAATTTCTGTGTTTCATCGTCAATAAGGAGGCCAGAGGGATAAAGAAAACCTGAAGTGAAGCATCGCAATCTATAACTAGTGTCACAGGAATGGTTTAAAACATAGACAGTAAGAAGAGTCAGTTTTCTTGTACTTGAGTCGGCATTGTGCCTTTTGTATTTAATTCCGATGCAATTTCTGTGTTTCATCGTCAATAAGAAAGTCAGAGGGATACAGTAAACCTGAAGTGAAGCATCGGAATCTGTTACTAGTGTCACAGGAATGGTTCAAAACAAAGACAGTAAGAAGAGTCAGTTTTCTTGTACTTAAGTCGGCATTGTGCCTTTTGTATTGAATTCCGATGCAATTTCTGTGTTTTATCGTCAATAAGAAGGTTAGAGGGATACAGTAAACCCGAAGTGAAGCATCGGAATCTATAACAAGTGTCACAGGAATGGTTCCAAACATAGACAGTAAGAAGAGTCTGTTTTCTTGTACTTAAGTCGGCATTGTGCCTTTTGTAATTCATTCCGATGCAATTTCTGTGTTTCATCGTCAATAAGGAGGCCAGAGGGATAAAGAAAACCTGAAGTGAAGCATCGGAATCTATAACTAGTGTCACAGGAAAGGTTCAAACATAGACAGTAAGAAGAGTCAGTTTTCTTGAACTTAAGTCGACATTGTGCCTTTTGTATTTAATTCCGATGCAATTTCTGTGTTTCGTCGTCAATAGGAATGTCCAAGGGATACAGTAAACCTGAAGTGAAGCATCGGAATCTATAACTAGTGTCACAGGAATGGTTCAAAACATAGACAGTAAGAAGAGTCAGTTTTCTTGTACTTAAGTCGGCATTGTGCCTTTTGTATTCAATTCCGATGCAATTTCTGCTTTTCGTCGTAAATAAGATGGTCCACGGGATACAATAAACCTGAAGTGAAGCATCGAAATCTAAAGCCGGTCTCACAGGAAAGGTTCAAAACATAGACAGTAAGAAGAGCCAATCTTCTTGTACTTGAATCGGCATTGTGCCTTTTGTATTTAATTCCGATGCAATTTCTGTGTTTCATCGTCAATAAGAAAGTCAGAGGGATATAGTAAACCTGAAGTGAAGCATCGGAATCTATTACTAGTGTCACAGGAATGGTTCAAAACAAAAACAGTAAGAAGAGTCAGTTTTTTTGTACTTAAGTCGGCATTGTGCCTTTTGTATTTAATTATGATGCAATTTCTGTGTTTCATCGTCAATAAGAACGTCAGAGGGATACAGTAAACCTGAAGTGAAGCATCGGGATCTATAACTAGTGTCACAGGAATGGTGCAAAGCATAGACAGTAAGAAGAGTCCGTTTTCTTGTACTTAAGTCGGCATTGTGCTTTTTGTATTTAATCCCGATGCAATATCTACGTTTCATCGTCAATAAGAAGGTCAGAGGGATATAGTAAACTGGAAGCGAAGCATTGGAATCTAAAACCGGTCTCACAGGAAAGGTTCAAATCATAGACAGTAAGAAGAGCCAGTCTTCTTGTACTTGAGTCGGCATTGTGCCTTTTGTATTTAATTCCGTTGCAATGCTGTGTTTCATCGTCAATAAGAAGGTCCGAGGGATGCAGTAAACCTGAAGTGGAGCATCGGAATCTATAACTAGTGTCACAGGAATGGTTCAAAACACGGACAGTAAGAAGAGTCAGTTTTCTTGTACTTAAGTCTCCATTGTGCTTTTTCTATTGAATTCCGATGCCATTTCTGTGATTCATCATCAATGAGAAGGTCAGAGGGATACAGTAAACCTGAAGTGAAGCATCGGAATCTATAACTAGTGTCACAGGAATGGTTCAAAACATAGACGGTAAGAAGTGTCAGTTTTCTTGTACTTAAGTCGGCTTTGTGCCTTTTGTATTTAATTATGATGCAATTTCTGTGTTTCATCGTCAATTAGAAGGTGAGAGGGATACTGTAAACCTGTTGTGAAGCATCGGAATCTATAACTAGTGTCACAGGAATGGTTCGAAACGTAGACAGTAAGAAGATTCAGTCTTCTTGTACTTAAGTCGGCATTGTGTGTTTTGTATATAATTCCGATGCAATTTCTGTGTTTCATCGTCTATAAGAAGGTCAGAGGGATACAGTAAACCTGAAGTGAAGCATCGGAATCTATAACTAGTGTCACAGGAATGGTTCAAAGCATAGACAGTAAGAGGAGCCAGTCTTCTTGTACTTGAGTCGGCATTGTGCCTTCTGTATTTAATTCCGTTGCAATATCTGTGTTTCATCGTCAATAAGAAGGTCAGAGGGATACAGTAAACCTGAAGTAAAACATCGGAAGCTATAACTAGTGTCACACGAATGGTTCAAAACATAGACAGTACTAAGAGTCAGTCTTCTTGTACTTAAGTCGGCATTGTGCCTTTTGTATTTAATTCCGATTCTATTTCTGTGTTTCATCTTCAGTAAGAAGGTCAGAGGGATACAGTAAACATATTGTGAAGCATCGGAACCTATAACTAGTGTCACAGGAGTGGTTAAAAACATAGACAGTAAGAAGAGTCAGTTTTCTTGTACTTAAGTCGGCATTGTGCCTATTCTATTTAATTCCGATGCAATTTCTGTGTTTCGGCGTCAATAAGAAGGTCCAAGGGATACGGTAAAAATGAAGTGAAGCATCGCAACCTAATACTGGTCTCACAGGAAAGGTTCATAACATAGACAGTAAGAAGAGCCAGTCTTCTTGTACTTGAGTCGGCATTGTGTCTTTTGTATTTAATTCCGATGCAATTTCTGTGTTTTATCGTCAATAAGAAGGTTAGAGGGAGACAGTAAACCTGAAGTGAAGCATCGGAATCTATAACAAGTTCACAGGAATGGTTCAAAACATAGACAGTAAGAAGAGTCTGTTTTCTTGTACTTAAGACGGCATTGTGCCTTTTGTAATTCATTCCGATGCAATTTCTGTGCTTCATCGTCAATAAGGAGGCCAGAGGGATAAAGAAAACCTGAAGTGAAGCATCGGAATCTATAACTAGTGTCACAGGGAAGGTTCAAACATAGACAGTAAGAAGAGTCAGTTTTCTTGTACTTAAGTCGGCATTGTGCCTTTTGTATTTAATTATGATGCAATTTCTGTGTTTCATCGTCAATAAGAACGTCAGAGGGATACAGTAAACCTGAAGTGAAGCATCGGGATCTATAACTAGTATCACAGGAATGGTTCAAAGCATAGACAGTAAGAAGAGTCAGTTTTCTTGTACTTAAGTGGGCATTGTGCATTTTGTATGTAATTCCTATGCAATTTCTGTGTTTCATCGTCAATAAGAAGATCAGAGTTATACAGTAAACCTGAAGTGAAGCATCGGAATCTATAACTAGTGTCACAGGAATGGTGCAAATCATAGACAGTAAGAAGAGTCCGTTTTCTTGTACTTAAGTCGGCATTGTGCCTTTTGTATTTAATCCCGATGCAATATCTACGTTTCATCGTAAATAAGAAGGTCAGAGGGATATAGTAAACTGGAAGCGAAGCATCGGAATCTAAAAACGGTCTCACAGGAAAGGTTCAAATCATAGACAGTAAGAAGAGCCAGTCTTCTTGTACTTGAGTCGGCATTGTGCCATTTGCATTTAATTCAGATGCAATTGCTGTGTTTCATCGTCAATAAGAAGGTCCGAGGGATACAGTAAACCTGAAGTGGAGAATCGGAATCTATAACTAGTGTCACAGGAATGGTTCAAAACACAGACAGTAAGAAGTGTCAGTTTTCTTGTACTTAAGTCGGCATTGTGCTTTTTCTATTGAATTCCGATGCAATTTCTGTGTTTCATCGTCAATGAGAAGGTCAGAGGGATACAGTAAACCTGAAGTGAAGCATCGGATTCTATAACTAGTGTCACAGGAATGGTTCAAAACATAGACAGTCAGAAGAGTCAGTTTTCTTGTACTTAAGTCGGCATTGCGCCTTCTGTATATACATCCGAAGCAATTTCTGTGTTTCATCGTCAATAAGAAGGTCACAGGGATACAGTAAACCTGAAGTGAAGCATCGGAATCTATAATTAGTGTCACAGGTATGGTTCAAATCATAGATTTTAAGAAGAGTTAGTTTTCTTGTACTTACGTGGGTTTTGTGCCTTTTGTATTTAATTCCGATGCAATTTCTGTGCTTCATCGTCAATAAGTAGGTCAGAGGGATACAGTAAACCTGAAGTGAAGCATCGCAATCTATAACTAGTGTCACAGGAATGGTTCAGAACATAGACAGTAAGAAGAGTCAGTTTTCTTGTACTCAAGTCGGCATTGTGCCTATTCTATTTAATTCCGTTGCAATTTCTGTGTTTCGGCGTCAATAAGAAGGTCCAAGGGATACGGTAAAAATGAAGTGAAGCATAGGAATGTAAAACTGGTCTCACAGGAAAGGTTCATAACATAGACAGTAAGAAGAGTTGGTCTTCTTGTACTTGAGTCGGCATTGTGTCTTTTGTATTTAATTCCGATGCAATTTCTGTGTTTTATCGTCAATAAGAAGGTTAGTGGGATACAGTAAACCTGAAGTGAAGCATCGGAATCTATAACAAGTCTCACAGGAATGGTTCAAAACATAGACAGTAAGAAGAGTCTGTTTTCTTGTACTTAAGTCGGCATTGTGCCTTTTGTAATTCATTCCGATGCAATTTCTGTGTTTCATCGTCAATAAGGAGGCCAGAGGGATAAAGAAAACATGAGGTGAAGCATCGGAATCTATAACTAGTGTCACAGGAAAGGTTCAAACATAGACAGTAAGAAGAGTCAGTTTTCTTGAACTTAAGTCGGCATTGTGCCTATTGTATTCAATTCCGATGCAATTTCTGCTTTTCGTCGTCAGTAAGAAGGTCCACGGGATACAATAAACCTGAAGTGAAGCATCGGAATCTAGAACCGGTCTCACAGGAAAGGTTCAAATCATAGACAGTAAGAAGAGCCAGTCTTCTTGTACTTGAGTCGGCATTGTGCCTTTTGTATTTAATTCCGATGCAATTGCTGTGTTTCATCGTCAATAAGAAGGTCCGAGGGATACAGTAAACCTGAAGTGGAGCATCGGAATCTATAACTAGTGTCACAGGAATGGTTCAAAACACGGACAGTAAGAAGAGTCAGTTTTCTTGTACTTAAGTCGCCATTGTGCTTTTTCTATTGAATTCCGATGCAATTTCTGTGTTTCATCGTCAATGAGAAGGTCAGAGGGATACAGTAAACCTGAAGTGAAGCATCGGAATCTATAACTAGTGTCACAGGAATTGTTCAAATCATAGACAGTAAGAAGTGTCAGTTTTCTTGTACTTAAGTCGGCTTTGTGCCTTTTGTATTTAATTATGATGCAATTTCTGTGTTTCATCGACAATAAGAAGGTCAGAGGGATACTGTAAACCTGATGTGAAGCATCGGAATCTATAACTAGTGTCACAGGAATGGTTCGAAACGTAGACAGTAAGAAGAGTCAGTCTTCTTGTACTTAAGTCGGCATTGTGCGTTTTGTATATAATTCCGATGCAATTTCTGTGTTTCATCGTCTATAAGAAGATCAGAGGGATACAGTAAACCTGAAGTGAAGCATCGGAATCTATAACTAGTGTCACAGGAATGGTTCAAAGCATAGACAGTAAGAGGAGCCAGTCTTCTTGTACTTGAGTCGGCATTGTGCCTTCTGTATTTAATTCCGTTGCAATATCTGTGTTTCATCGTCAATAAGAAGGTCAGAGGGATACAGCAAACCTGAAGTAAAACATTGGAAGCTATAACTAGTGTCACAGGAATGGTTCAAAACATAGACAGTACTAAGAGTCAGTCTTCTTGTACTTAAGTCGGCATTGTGCCTTTTGTATTTAATTCCGATTCTATTTCTGTGTTTCATCGTCATTAAGAAGGTCAGAGGGATACAGTAAACCTATTGTGAAGCATCGGAACCTATAACTAGTGTCACAGGAATGGTTAAAAACATAGACAGTAAGAAGAGTCAGTTTTCTTGTACTTAAGTCGGTATTGAGCCTTCTGTATATAATTCCGAAGCAATTTCTGTATTTCATCGTCAATTAGAAGGTCACAGAGATACAGTGAACCTGATGTGAAGCATCGGAATCTATAACTAGTGTCACAGGAATGGTTGAAAACATAGACTTTAAAAGAGTTAGTTTTCTTGTACTTACGTCGGCATTGTGCCTTTTGTATTTAATTCCGATGCAATTTCTGTGTTTCATCGTCAATACGAAGGTCAGAGGGATACAGTAAACCTGAAGTGAAGCATCGGAATCTATAACTAGTGTCACAGGAATGGTTGAGAACATAGACAGTAAGAAGAGTCAGTTTTCTTGTACTTAAGTCGGCTTTGTGCCTATTCTATTTAATTCCGATGCTATTTCTGTGTTTCGGCGTCAATAGGAAGGTCCAAGGGATACGGTAAAAATGAAGTGAAGCATCGGAATCTAAAACTGGTCTCACAGGAAAGGTTCATAACATAGACAGTAAGAAGAGCCAGTCTTCTTGTACTTGAGTCGGCATTGTGTCTTTTGTATTTAATTCCGATGCAATTTCTGTGTTTTATCGTCAATAAGAAGGTTAGAGGGATACCGTAAACCTGAAGTTAAGCATCGGAATCTATAACTAGTGTCACAGGAATGGTTCAAAACATAGACAGTAAGAAGAGTCTGTTTTCTTGTACTTAAGTCGGCATTGTGCCTTTTGTAATTCTTTCCGATGCAATTTCTGTGTTTCATCGTCAATAAGGAGGCCAGAGGGATACAGAAAACCTGAAGTGAAGCATCGGAATCTATAACTAGTGTCACAGGAAAGGTTCACACATAGACAGTAAGAAGAGTCAGTTTTCTTGAACTTAAGTCGGCATTGTTCTATTTGTATTTAATTATGATGCTATTTCTGTGTTTCATCGTCAATAAGAAGGTCAGAGGGATACAGTAAACCTGATGTGAAGCATCGGAATCTATAACTAGTGTCACAGGAATTTTTCGAAACGTAGACAGTAAGAAGAGTCAGTCTTCTTGTACTTACGTCGGCATTGTGCCTTTTGTATTTAATTCCGATGCAATTTCTGTGTTTTATCGTCAATAAGCAGGTTAGAGGGTTCCAGTAAACCTGAAGTGAAGCATCGGAATCTATAACTAGTGTCACAGGAACGGTTCAAAACATAGACGGTAAGAAGAGTCTGTTTTCTTGTACTTAAGTCGGCATTGTGACTTTTTATTTCATTCCGATGCAATTTCTGTGTTTCATCGTCAATAAGGAGGCCAGAGGGATACAGAAAACCTGAAGTGAAGCATCGGAATCTATAACAAGTGTCTCAGGAAAGGTTCAAACATAGAGAGTAAGAAGAGTCAGTTTTCTTGAACTTAAGTCGGCATTGTGCCTTTTGTATTTAATTCCGATGCAATTTCTGTGTTTCGTCGTCAATAGGAATGTCCAAGGGATACAGTAAACCTGAAGTGAAGCATCGTAATCTAAAACCGGGCTCACAGGAAAGGTTCAAAACATAGACAGTAAGAAGAGCCAGTCTTCTTGTACTTGAGTCGGCATTGTGCCTTTTGTAATTAATTCCGATGCAATTTCTGTGTTTCATCGTCAATTAGAAGGTCAGAGGGATACAGTAAACCAGAAGTGAACCATCGGAATCTATAACTAGTATCCCAGGAACGGTTCAAAACATAGACAGTAAGAAGAGTCAGTTTTCTTGTACTTAAGTCGGCATTGTGCCTTTTGTATTCAATTCCGATGCAATTTCTGCTTTTCGTCGTCAATAAGAAGGTCCACAGGATACAGTAAACCTGAAGTGAAGCATCGGAATCTAAAACCGGTCTCACAGGAAAGGTTCAAAACATAGACAGAAAGAAGAGCCAATCTTCTTGTACTTGAGTCGGCATTGTGCCTTTGTATTTAATTCCGATGCAATTTCTGTGTTTCATCGTCAATAAGAAAGTCAGAGGGGTACAGTAAACCTGAAGTGAAGCATTGGAATCTATAACTAGTGTCACAGGAATTGTTCAAATCATAGACAGTGAGAAGAGTCAGTTTTCTTGTACTTAAGTCGGTATTGAGCCTTTTGTATTTAATTCCGATGCAATTTCTGTGTTTCGTCGTCAATAAGAAGGTCCATGGGATACAGTAAACTGGAAGTGAAGCATCGGAATCTATAACTAGTGTCACAGGAATGGTTCAAAACGTAGACAGTAAGAAGAGTCAGTCTTCTTGTACTTAAGTCGGCATTGTGCGTTTTGTATATAATTCCGATGCAATTTCTGTGTTTCATCGTCAATAAGAAAGTCAGAGGGGTACAGTAAACCTGAAGTGAAGCATTGGAACCTATAACTAGTGTCACAGGAATTGTTCAATTCATAGACAGTAAGAAGAGTCAGTTTTCTTGTACTTAAGTCGGTATTGAGCCTTTTGTATTTAATTCCGATGCAATTTCTGTGTTTCGTCGTCTATAAGAAGGTCCATGGGATACAGTAAACTGGAAGTGAAGCATCGGAATCTATAACTAGTGTCACAGGAATGGTTCAAAACATAGACAGTAAGAAGAGTCCGTTTTCTTGAAATTAATTCGGCATTGTGCCTTTTGAGTTTAATTCCGATGCACTTTCTGTGTTTCATCGTCAATAAGAAGATCAGAGTTATACAGTCAACCTGAAGTGAAGCATCGGAATCTATAACTAGGGTCACAGGAATGGTTCAAATGATAGACAGTAAGAAGAGTCCGTTTTCTTGTACTTAAGTCGGCATTGTGCCTTTTGAATTTAATCCCGATGCAATATCTATGTTTCATCGTCAATAAGAAGGTCAGAGGGATACAGTAAACTTTAAGCGAAGCATCGGAATCTAAAACCGGTCTCACAGGAAAGGTTCAAATCATAGACAGTAAGAAGAGCCAGTCTTCTTGTACTTGAGTCGGCATTGTGCCTTTTGTATTTAATTCCGATGCAATTGCTGTGTTTCATCGTCAATAAGAAGGTCCGAGGGATACAGTAAACCTGAAGTGGAGCATCGGAATCTATAACTAGTGTCACAGGAATGGTTCAAAACACGGACAGTAAGAAGAGTCAGTTTTCTTGTACTTAAGTCGCCATTGTGCTTTTTCTATTGAATTCCGATGCAATTTCTGTGTTTCATCGTCAATGAGAAGGTCAGAGGGATACAGTAAACCTGAAGTGAAGCATCGGAATCTATAACTAGTGTCACAGGAATGGTTCAAATCATAGACAGTAAGAAGTGTCAGTTTTCTTGTACTTAAGTCGGCTTTGTGCCTTTTGTATTTAATTATGATGCAATTTCTGTGTTTCATCGACAATAAGAAGGTCAGAGGGATACTGTAAACCTGATGTGAAGCATCGGAATCTATAACTAGTGTCACAGGAATGGTTCGAAACGTAGACAGTAAGAAGAGTCAGTCTTCTTGTACTTAAGTCGGCATTGTGCGTTTTGTATATAATTCCGATGCAATTTCTGTGTTTCATCGTCTATAAGAAGATCAGAGGGATACAGTACACCTGAAGTGAAGCATCGGAATCTATAACTAGTGTCACAGGAATGGTTCAAAGCATAGACAGTAAGAGGAGCCAGTCTTCTTGTACTTGAGTCGGCATTGTGCCTTCTGTATTTAATTCCGTTGCAATATCTGTGTTTCATCGTCAATAAGAAGGTCAGAGGGATACAGCAAACCTGAAGTAAAACATTGGAAGCTATAACTAGTGTCACAGGAATGGTTCAAAACATAGACAGTACTAAGAGTCAGTCTTCTTGTACTTAAGTCGGCATTGTGCCTTTTGTATTTAATTCCGATTCTATTTCTGTGTTTCATCGTCATTAAGAAGGTCAGAGGGATACAGTAAACCTATTGTGAAGCATCGGAACCTATAACTAGTGTCACAGGAATGGTTAAAAACATAGACAGTAAGAAGAGTCAGTTTTCTTGTACTTAAGTCGGTATTGAGCCTTCTGTATATAATTCCGAAGCAATTTCTGTATTTCATCGTCAATTAGAAGGTCACAGAGATACAGTGAACCTGATGTGAAGCATCGGAATCTATAACTAGTGTCACAGGAATGGTTGAAAACATAGACTTTAAAAGAGTTAGTTTTCTTGTACTTACGTCGGCATTGTGCCTTTTGTATTTAATTCCGATGCAATTTCTGTGTTTCATCGTCAATACGAAGGTCAGAGGGATACAGTAAACCTGAAGTGAAGCATCGGAATCTATAACTAGTGTCACAGGAATGGTTGAGAACATAGACAGTAAGAAGAGTCAGTTTTCTTGTACTTAAGTCGGCATTGTGCCTATTCTATTTAATTCCGATGCAATTTCTGTGTTTCGGCGTCAATAGGAAGGTCCAAGGGATACGGTAAAAATGAAGTGAAGCATCGGAATCTAAAACTGGTCTCACAGGAAAGGTTCATAACATAGACAGTAAGAAGAGCCAGTCTTCTTGTACTTGAGTCGGCATTGTGTCTTTTGTATTTAATTCCGATGCAATTTCTGTGTTTTATCGTCAATAAGAAGGTTAGAGGGATACCGTAAACCTGAAGTTAAGCATCGGAATCTATAACTAGTGTCACAGGAATGGTTCAAAACATAGACAGTAAGAAGAGTCTGTTTTCTTGTACTTAAGTCGGCATTGTGCCTTTTGTAATTATTTCCGATGCAATTTCTGTGTTTCATCGTCAATAAGGAGGCCAGAGGGATACAGAAAACCTGAAGTGAAGCATCGGAATCTATAACTAGTGTCACAGGAAGGGTTCACACATAGACAGTAAGAAGAGTCAGTTTTCTTGAACTTAAGTCGGCATTGTTCCTTTTGTATTTAATTATGATGCTATTTCTGTGTTTCATCGTCAATAAGAAGGTCAGAGGGATACAGTAAACCTGATGTGAAGCATCGGAATCTATAACTAGTGTCACAGGAATTTTTCGAAACGTAGACAGTAAGAAGAGTCAGTCTTCTTGTACTTACGTCGGCATTGTGCCTTTTGTATTTAATTCCGATGCAATTTCTGTGTTTTATCGTCAATAAGCAGGTTAGAGGGTTCCAGTAAACCTGAAGTGAAGCATCGGAATCTATAACTAGTGTCACAGGAACGGTTCAAAACATAGACGGTAAGAAGAGTCTGTTTTCTTGTACTTAAGTCGGCATTGTGACTTTTTATTTCATTCCGATGCAATTTCTGTGTTTCATCGTCAATAAGGAGGCCAGAGGGATACAGAAAACCTGAAGTGAAGCATCGGAATCTATAACAAGTGTCTCAGGAAAGGTTCAAACATAGAGAGTAAGAAGAGTCAGTTTTCTTGAACTTAAGTCGGCATTGTGCCTTTTGTATTTAATTCCGATGCAATTTCTGTGTTTCGTCGTCAATAGGAATGTCCAAGGGATACAGTAAACCTGAAGTGAAGCATCGTAATCTAAAACCGGGCTCACAGGAAAGGTTCAAAACATAGACAGTAAGAAGAGCCAGTCTTCTTGTACTTGAGTCGGCATTGTGCCTTTTGTAATTAATTCCGATGCAATTTCTGTGTTTCATCGTCAATAAGAAGGTCAGAGGGATACAGTAAACCTGAAGTGAAGCATCGGAATCTATAACTAGTATCCCAGGAACGGTTCAAAACATAGACAGTAAGAAGAGTCAGTTTTCTTGTACTTAAGTCGGCATTGTGCCTTTTGTATTCAATTCCGATGCAATTTCTGCTTTTCGTCGTCAATAAGAAGGTCCACAGGATACAGTAAACCTGAAGTGAAGCATCGGAATCTAAAACCGGTCTCACAGGAAAGGTTCAAAACATAGACAGAAAGAAGAGCCAATCTTCTTGTACTTGAGTCGGCATTGTGCCTTTGTATTTAATTCCGATGCAATTTCTGTGTTTCATCGTCAATAAGAAAGTCAGAGGGGTACAGTAAACCTGAAGTGAAGCATTGGAATCTATAACTAATGTCACAGGAATTGTTCAAATCATAGACAGTGAGAAGAGTCAGTTTTCTTGTACTTAAGTCGGTATTGAGCCTTTTGTATTTAATTCCGATGCAATTTCTGTGTTTCGTCGTCAATAAGAAGGTCCATGGGATACAGTAAACTGGAAGTGAAGCATCGGAATCTATAACTAGTGTCACAGGAATGGTTCAAAACGTAGACAGTAAGAAGAGTCAGTCTTCTTGTACTTAAGTCGGCATTGTGCGTTTTGTATATAATTCCGATGCAATTTCTGTGTTTCATCGTCAATAAGAAAGTCAGAGGGGTACAGTAAACCTGAAGTGAAGCATTGGAACCTATAACTAGTGTCACAGGAATTGTTCAATTCATAGACAGTAAGAAGAGTCAGTTTTCTTGTACTTAAGTCGGTATTGAGCCTTTTGTATTTAATTCCGATGCAATTTCTGTGTTTCGTCGTCTATAAGAAGGTCCATGGGATACAGTAAACTGGAAGTGAAGCATCGGAATCTATAACTAGTGTCACAGGAATGGTTCAAAACATAGACAGTAAGAAGAGTCCGTTTTCTTGAAATTAATTCGGCATTGTGCCTTTTGAGTTTAATTCCGATGCACTTTCTGTGTTTCATCGTCAATAAGAAGATCAGAGTTATACAGTAAACCTGAAGTGAAGCATCGGAATCTATAACTAGTGTCACAGGAATGGTTCAAATGATAGACAGTAAGAAGAGGCCGTTTTCTTGTACTTAAGTCGGCATTGTGCCTTTTGAATTTAATCCCGATGCAATATCTATGTTTCATCGTCAATAAGAAGGTCAGAGGGATACAGTAAACTTTAAGCGAAGCATCGGAATCTAAAACCGGTCTCACAGGAAAGGTTCAAATCATAGACAGTAAGAAGAGCCAGTCTTCTTGTACTTGAGTCGGCATTGAGCCTTTTGTATTTAATTCAGATGCAATTGCTGTGTTTCATCGTCAATAAGAAGGTCCGAGGGATACAGTAAACCTGAATTGGAGCATCGGAAACTATAACTAGTGTCACAGGAATGGTTCAAAACACAGACAGTAAGAAGTGTCAGTTTTCTTGTACTTAAGTCGGCATTGTGCTTTTTCAATTGAATTCCGATGCAATTTCTGTGTTTCATCGTCTATGAGAAGGTCAGAGGGATACTGTAAACCTGAAGTGAAGCATCGGAATTTATACCTAGTGTCACAGGAATGGTTCAAAACATAGACAGTAAGAAGAGTCAATTTTCTTGTACTTAAGTCGGCATTGCGCCTTCTGTATATAAATACGAAGCAATTTCTGTGTTTCATCGTCAATAAGAAGGTCACAGGGATACAGTAAACCTGAAGTGAAGCATCGGAATCTATAACTAGTGTCACAGGAATGGTACAAATCATAGACTTTAAGAAGAGTTAGTTTTCTTGTACTTTCGTCGGCATTGTGCTTTTTGTATTTAATTCCGATGCAATTTCTGTGTTTCATCCTCAATAAGTAGGTCAGAGGTATACAGTAAACCTGAAGTGAAGCATCGCAATCTATAACTAGTGTCACAGGAATGGTTCAGAACATAGACAGTAAGAAGAGTCAGTTTTCTTGTACTTAAGTCGGCATTGTGCCTATTCCAATTAATTCCGATGCAATTTCTGTGTTTCGGCGTCAATAAGAAGGTCCAAGGGATACGGCAAAAATGAAGTGAAGCATCGGAATCTAAAAGTGGTCTCACAGGAAAGGTTCATAACATAGACAGTAAGAAGAGCCAGTCTTCTTGTACTTGAGTTGGCATTGTGTCTTTAGTATTTAATTCCGATGCAATTTCTGTGTTTTATCGTCAATAAGAAGGTTAGAGGGATACAGTAAACCTGAAGTGAAGCATCGGAATCTATAACAAGTGTCACAGGAATGGTTCAAAACATAGACAGTAAGAAGAGTCTGTTTTCTTGTACTTAAGTCGGCATTGTGCCTTTTGTAATTCATTCCGATGCAATTTCTGTGTTTCATCGACAATAAGGAGGCCAGAGGGATAAAGAAAACCTGAAGTGAAGCATCGGAATCTATAACTAGTGTCACAGGGAAGGTTCAAACATAGACAGTAAGAAGAGTCAGTTTTCTTGAACTTAAGTCGACATTGTGTCTTTTGTATTTAATTCCGATGCAATCTCTGTGTTTCGTCGTCAGTAGGAATGTCAAATTGATACAGTAAACCTGAAGTGAAGCATCGGAATCTATAACTAGTGTCACAGGAATGGTTCAAAACATAGACTGTAAGAAGAGCCAATCTTCTTGTACTTGAGTCGGCATTGTGCCTTTTGTATTTAATTCCGATGCAATTTCTGTGTTTCATCGTCAATAAGAAAGTCAGAGGGATACAGTAAACCTGAAGTGAAGCATCGGAATCTGTTACTAGTGTCACAGGAATGGTTCAAAACAAAGACAGTAAGAAGAGTCAGTTTTCTTGTACATAAGTCGGCATTGTGCCTTTTGTATTTAATTATGATGCAATTTCTGTGTTTCATCGTCAATTAGAACGTCAGAGGGATACAGTAAACCTGAAGTGAAGCATCGGGATCTATAACTAGTATCACAGGAATGGTTCAAAGCATAGACAGTAAGAAGAGTCAGTTTTCTTGTACTTAAGTGGACATTGTGCATTTTGTATGTAATTCCTATGCAATTTCTGTGTTTCATCGTCAATAAGAAGATCAGAGTTATACAGTAAACCTGAAGTGAAGCATCGGAATCTATAACTAGTGTCACAGGAATGGTTCAAATCATGGACAGTAAGAAGAGTCCGTTTTCTTGTACTTAAGTCGGCATTGTGCCTTTTGTATTTAATCCCGATGCAATATCTACGTTTCATCGTCAATACGAAGGTCAGAGGGATATAGTAAACTGGAAGCGAAGCATCGGAATCTAAAAACGGTCTCACAGGAAAGGTTCAAATCATAGACAGTAAGAAGAGCCAGTCTTCTTGTACTTGAGTCGGCATTGTGCCATTTGTATTTAATTCAGATGCAATTGCTGTGTTTCATCGTCAATAAGAAGGTCCGAGGGATACAGTAAACCTGAAGTGGAGCATCGGAATCTATAACTAGTGTCACAGGAATGGTTCAAAACACAGACAGTAAGAAGTGTCAGTTTTCTTGTACTTAAGTCGGCATTGTGCTTTTTCTATTGAATTCCGATGCAATTTCTGTGTTTCATCGTCAATGAGAAGGTCAGAGGGATACAGTAAACCTGAAGTGAAGCATCGGATTCTATAACTAGTGTCACAGGAATGTTTCAAAACATAGACAGTAAGAAGAGTCAGTTTTCTTGTACTTAAGTCGGCATTGCGCATTCTGTATATAAATCCGAAGCAATTTCTGTGTTTCATCGTCAATAAGAAGGTCACAGGGATACAGTAAACCTGAAGTGAAGCATCGGAATCTATAATTAGTGTCACAGGAATGGTTCAAATCATAGACTTTAAGAAGAGTTAGTTTTCTTGTACTTACGTCGGCTTTGTGCCTTTTGTATTTAATTCCGATGCAATTTCTGTGTTCCATCGTCAATAAGTAGGTCAGAGGGATACAGTAAACCTGAAGTGAAGCATCGCAATCTATAACTAGTGTCACAGGAATGGTTCAGAACATAGACAGTAAGAAGAGTCAGTTTTCTTGTACTCAAGTCGGCATTGTGCCTATTCTATTTAATTCCGTTGCAATTTCTGTGTTTCGGCGTCAATAAGAAGGTCCAAGGGATACGGTAAAAATGAAGTGAAGCATAGGAATCTAAAACTGGTCTCACAGGAAAGGTTCATAACATAGACAGTAAGAAGAGCCAGTCTTCTTGTACTTGAGTCGGCATTGTGTCTTTTGTATTTAATTCCGATGCAATTTATGTGTTTTATCGTCAATAAGAAGGTTAGAGGGATACAGTAAACCTGAAGTGAAGCATCGGAATCTATAACAAGTGTCACAGGAATGGTTCCAAACATAGACAGTAAGAAGAGTCTGTTTTCTTGTACTTAAGTCGGCATTGTGCCTTTTGTAATTCATTCCGATGCAATTTCTGTGTTTCATCGTCAATAAGGAGGCCAGAGGGATAAAGAAAACCTGAAGTGAAGCATCGGAATCTATAACTAGTGTCACAGGAAAGGTTCAAACATAGACAGTAAGAAGAGTCAGTTTTCTTGAACTTAAGTCGACATTGTGCCTTTTGTATTTAATTCCGATGCAATTTCTGTGTTTCGTCGTCAATAGGAATTTCCAAGGGATACAGTAAACCTGAAGTGAAGCATCGAAATCTAAAGCCGGTCTCACAGGAAAGGTTCAAAACATAGACAGTAAGAAGAGCCAATCTTCTTGTACTTGAGTCGGCATTGTGCCTTTTGTATTTAATTCCGATGCAATTTCTGTGTTTCATCGTCAATAAGAAAGTCAGAGGGATATAGTAAACCTGAAGTGAAGCATCGGAATCTATTACTAGTGTCACAGGAATAGTTCAAAACAAAAACAGTAAGAAGAGTCAGTTTTTTTGTACTTAAGTCGGCATTGTGCCATTTGTATTTATTTATGATGCAATTTCTGTGTTTCATCGTCAATAAGAACGTCAGAGGGATACAGTAAACCTGAAGTGAAGCATCGGGAACTATAACTAGTGTCACAGGAATGGTTCAAAGCATAGACAGTAAGAAGAGTCCGTTTTCTTGTACTTAAGTCGGCATTGTGCTTTTTGTATTTAATCCCGATGCAATATCTACGTTTCATCGTCAATAAGAAGGTCAGAGGGATATAGTAAACTGGAAGCGAAGCATTGGAATCTAAAACCGGTCTCACAGGAAAGGTTCAAATCATAGACAGTAAGAAGAGCCAGTCTTCTTGTACTTGAGTCGGCATTGTGCCTTTTGTATTTAATTCCGTTGCAATGCTGTGTTTCATCGTCAATAAGAAGGTCCGAGGGATGCAGTAAACCTGAAGTGGAGCATCGGAATCTATAACTAGTGTCACAGGAATGGTTCAAAACACGGACAGTAAGAAGAGTCAGTTTTCTTGTACTTAAGTCGCCATTGTGCTTTTTCTATTGAAATCCGATGCAATTTCTGTGATTCATCGTCAATGAGAAGGTCAGAGGGATACAGTAAACCTGAAGTGAAGCATCGGAATCTATAACTAGTGTCACAGGAATGGTTCAAAACATAGACAGTAACAAGTGTCAGTTTTCTTGTACTTAAGTCGGCATTGTGTGTTTTGTATATAATTCCGATGCAATTTCTGTGTTTCATCGTCTATAAGAAGGTCAGAGGGATACAGTAAACCTGAAGTAAAACATCGGAAGCTATAACTAGTGTCACACGAATGGTTCAAAACATAGACAGTACTAAGAGTCAGTCTTCTTGTACTTAAGTCGGCTTTGTGCCTTTTGTATTTAATTATGATGCAATTTCTGTGTTTCATCGTCAATAAGAAGGTCAGAGGGATACTGTAAACCTGATGTGAAGCATCGGAATCTATAACTAGTGTCACAGGAATGGTTCGAAACGTAGACAGTAAGAAGAGTCAGTCTTCTTGTACTTAAGTCGGCATTGTGTGTTTTGTATATAATTCCGATGCAATTTCTGTGTTTCATCGTCTATAAGAAGGTCAGAGGGATACAGTAAACCTGAAGTGAAGCATCGGAATCTATAACTAGTGTCACAGGAATGGTTCAAAACATAGACAGTAAGAGGAGCCAGTCTTCTTGTACTTGAGTCGGCATTGTGCCTTCTGTATTTAATTCCGTTGCAATATCTGTGTTTCATCGTCAATAAGAAGGTCAGAGGAATACAGTAAACCTGAAGTAAAACATCGGAAGCTATAACTAGTGTCACACGAATGGTTCAAAACATAGACAGTACTAAGAGTCAGTCTTCTTGTACTTAAGTCGGCATTGTGCATTTTGTATTTAATTCCGATTCTATTTCTGTGTTTCATCGTCATTAAGAAGGTCAGAGGGATACAGTAAACCTATTGTGAAGCATCGGAACCTATAACTAGTGTCACAGGAATGGTTAAAACATAGACAGTAAGAAGAGTCAGTTTTCTTGTACTTAAGTCGGCATTGTGCCTATTCTATTTAATTCCGATGCAATTTCTGTGTTTCGGCGTCAATTAGAAGGTCCAAGGGATACGGTAAAAATGAAGTGAAGCATCGCAACCTAAAACTGGTCTCACAGGAAAGGTTCATAACATAGACAGTAAGAAGAGCCAGTTTTCTTGTACTTGAGTCGGCATTGTGTCTTTTGTATTTAATTCGGATGCAATTTCTGTGTTTTATGGTCAATAAGAAGGTTAGAGGGATGCAGTAAACCTGAAGTGAAGCATCGGAATCTATAACAAGTTCACAGGAATGGTTCAAAACATAGACAGTAAGAAGAGTCTGTTTTCTTGTACTTAAGTCGGCATTGTGCCTTTTGTAATTCATTCCGATGCAATTTCTGTGTTTCATCGTCAATAAGGAGGCCAGAGGGATAAAGAAAACCTGAAGTGAAGCATCGGAATCTATAACTGCTGTCACAGGGAAGGTTCAAACATAGACAGTAAGAAGAGTCAGTTTTCATGTACTTAAGTCGGCATTGTGCCTTTTGTATTTAATTATGATGCAATTTCTGTGTTTCATCGTCAATAAGAACGTCAGAGGGATACAGTAAACCTGAAGTGAAGCATCGGGATCTATAACTAGTATCACAGGAATGGTTCAAAGCATAGACAGTAAGAAGAGTCAGTTTTCTTGTACTTAAGTGGGCATTGTGCATTTTGTATGTAATTCCTATGCAATTTCTGTGTTTCATCGTCAATAAGAAGATCAGAGTTATACAGTAAACCTGAAGTGAAGCATCGGAATCTATAACTAGTGTCACAGGAATGGTTCAAATCATAGACAGTAAGAAGAGTCCGTTTTCTTGTACTTAAGTCAGCATTGTGCCTTTTGTATTTAATCCCGATGCAATATCTACGTTTCATCGTAAATAAGAAGGTCAGAGGGATATAGTAAACTGGAAGCGAAGCATCGGAATCTAAAAACGGTCTCACAGGAAAGGTTCAAATCATAGACAGTAAGAAGAGCCAGTCTTCTTGTACTTGAGTCGGCATTGTGCCATTTGCATTTAATTCAGATGCAATTGCTGTGTTTCATCGTCAATAAAAAGGTCCGAGGGATACAGTAAACCTGAAGTGGAGCATCGGAATCTATAACTAGTGTCACAGGATTGGTTCAAAACACAGACAGTAAGAAGTGTCAGTTTTCTTGTACTTAAGTCGGCATTGTGCTTTTTCTATTGAATTCCGATGCAATTTCTGTGTTTCATCGTCAATGAGAAGGGCAGAGGGATACAGTAAACCTGAAGTGAAGCATCGGATTCTATAACTAGTGTCACAGGAATGGTTCAAAACATAGACAGTAAGAAGAGTCAGTTTTCTTGTACTTAAGTCGGCATTGCGCCTTTTGTATATACATCCGAAGCAATTTCTGTGTTTCATCGTCAATAAGAAGGTCACAGGGATACAGTAAACCTGAAGTGAAGCATCGGAATCTATAATTAGTGTCACAGGAATGGTTCAAATCATAGATTTTAAGAAGAGTTAGTTTTCTTGTACTTACGTCGGTTTTGTGCCTTTTGTATTTAATTCCGATGCAATTTCTGTGTTTCATCGTCAATAAGTAGGTCAGAGGGATACAGTAAACCTGAAGTGAAGCATCGCAATCTATAACTAGTGTCACAGGAATGGTTCAGAACATAGACAGTAAGAAGAGTCAGTTTACTTGTACTCAAGTCGGCATTGTGCCTATTCTATTTAATTCCGTTGCAATTTCTGTGTTTCGGCGTCAATAAGAAGGTCCAAGGGATACGGTAAAAATGAAGTGAAGCATAGGAATCTAAAACTGGTCTCACAGGAAAGATTCATAACATAGACAGTAAGAAGAGCCAGTCTTCTTGTACTTGAGTCGGCATTGTGTCTTTTGTATTTAATTCCGATGCAATTTCTGTGTTTTATCGTCAATAAGAAGGTTAGTGGGATACAGTAAACCTGAAGTGAAGCATCGGAATCTATAACAAGTGTCACAGGAATGGTTCAAAACATAGACAGTAAGAAGAGTCTGTTTTCTTGTACTTAAGTCGGCATTGTGCCTTTTGTAATTCATTCCGATGCAATTTCTGTGTTTCATCGTCAATAAGGAGGCCAGAGGGATAAAGAAAACCTGAAGTGAAGCATCGGAATCTATAACTAGTGTCACAGGAAAGGTTCAAACATAGACAGTAAGAAGAGTCAGTTTTCTTGAACTTAAGTCAGCATTGTGCCTTTTGTATTCAATTCCGATGCAATTTCTGCTTTTCGTCGTCAATAAGAAGGTCCACGGGATACAATAAACCTGAAGTGAAGCATCGGAATCTAAAGCCGGTCTCACAGGAAAGGTTCAAATCATAGACAGTAAGAAGAGCCAGTCTTCTTGTACTTGAGTCGGCATTGTGCCTTTTGTATTTAATTCCGATGCAATTGCTGTGTTTCATCGTCAATAAGAAGGTCCGAGGGATACAGTAAACCTGAAGTGGAGCATCGGAATCTATAACTAGTGTCACAGGAATGGTTCAAAACACGGACAGTAAGAAGAGTCAGTTTTCTTGTACTGAAGTCGCCATTGTGCTTTTTCTATTGAATTCCGATGCAATTTCTGTGTTTCATCGTCAATGAGAAGGTCAGAGGGATACAGTAAACCTGAAGTGAAGCATCGGAATCTATAACTAGTGTCACAGGAATGGTTCAAATCATAGACAGTAAGAAGTGTCAGTTTTCTTGTACTTAAGTCGGCTTTGTGCCTTTTGTATTTAATTATGATGCAATTTCTGTGTTTCATCGACAATAAGAAGGTCAGAGGGATACTGTAAACCTGATGTGAAGCATCGGAATCTATAACTAGTGTCACAGGATTGGTTCGAAACGTAGACAGTAAGAAGAGTCAGTCTTCTTGTACTTAACTCGGCATTGTGCGTTTTGTATATAATTCCGATGCAATTTCTGTGTTTCATCGTCTATAAGAAGATCACAGGGATACAGTAAACCTGAAGTGAAGCATCGGAATCTATAACTAGTGTCACAGGAATGGTTCAAAGCATAGACAGTAAGAGGAGCCAGTCTTCTTGTACTTGAGTCGGCATTGTGCCTTCTGTATTTAATTCCGTTGCAATATCTGTGTTTCATCGTCAATAAGAAGGTCAGAGGGATACAGCAAACCTGAAGTAAAACATTGGAAGCTATAACTAGTGTCACAGGAATGGTTCAAAACACAGACAGTACTAAGAGTCAGTCTTCTTTTACTTAAGTCGGCATTGTGCCTTTTGTATTTAATTCCGATTCTATTTCTGTGTTTCATCGTCATTAAGAAGGTCAGAGGGATACAGTAAACCTATTGTGAAGCATCGGAACCTATAACTAGTGTCACAGGAATGGTTAAAAACATAGACAGTAAGAAGAGTCAGTTTTCTTGTACTTAAGTCGGTATTGAGCCTTCTGTATATAATTCCGAAGCAATTTCTGTATTTCATCGTCAATTAGAAGGTCACAGAGATACAGTGAACCTGAAGTGAAGCATCGGAATCTATAACTAGTGTCACAGGAATGGTTGAAAACATAGACTTTAAAAGAGTTAGTTTTCTTGTACTTACGTCGGCATTGTGCATTTTGTATTTAATTCCGATGCAATTTCTGTGTTTCATCGTCAATAAGATGGTCAGAGGGATACAGTAAACCTGAAGTGAAGCATCGGAATCTATAACTAGTGACACAGGAATGGTTCAAAACATAGACAGTAAGAAGAGTCAGTTGTCTTGTACTTAAGTCGGCATTGTGATTATTCTATTTAATTCCGATGCAATTTCTGTGTTTCGGCGTCAATAGGAAGGTCCAAGGGATACGGTAAAAATGAAGTGAAGCATCGGAATCTAAAACTGGTCTCACAGGAAAGGTTCATAACATAGACAGTAAGAAGAGCCAGTCTTCTTGTACTTGAGTCGGCATTGTGTCTTTTGTATTTAATTCCGATGCAATTTCTGTGTTTTATCGTCAATAAGAAGGTTAGAGGGATACCGTAAACCTGAAGTTAAGCATCGGAATCTATAACTAGTGTCACAGGAATGGTTCAAAACATAGACAGTAAGAAGAGTCTGTTTTCTTGTACTTAAGTCGGCATTGTGCTTTTTGTAATTCTTTCCGATGCAATTTCTGTGTTTCATCGTCAATAAGGAGGCCAGAGGGATACAGAAAACCTGAAGTGAAGCATCGGAATCTATAACTAGTGTCACAGGAAAGGTTCACACATAGACAGTAAGAAGACTCAGTTTTCTTGAACTTAAGTCGGCATTGTTCCTTTTGTATTTAATTTCGATGCAATTTCTGTGTTTCATCGTCAATAAGAAAGTCAGAGGGGTACAGTAAACCTGAAGTGAAGCATTGGAATCTATAACTAGTATCACAGGAATTGTTCAAATCATAGACAGTAAGAAGAGCCAGTTTTCTTGTACTTAAGTCGGTATTGTGCCTTTTGTATTTAATTCCGATGCAATTTCTGTGTTTCGTCGCATTAACAAGGTCCATGGGATACAGTAAACTGGAAGTGAAGCAACGGAATCTAAAACCTGTCTCACAGGAAAGGTTCAAAACAATGACGGTAAGAAGAGCCAGTCTACTTGTACTTGAGTCCTCATTGTGCCTTTTGTATTTAATTCAAATGCAATTTCTGTGCTTCATCGTCCATAAGAAGGTCAGAGGGATACAGTAAACCTGAAGTGAAGCATCGGAATCTATAACTAGTGTCACAGGAATGGTTCAAAACATAGACAGTAAGAAGAGTCCGTTTTTTGAAATTAATTCGGCATTGTGCCTTTTGAGTTTAATTCCGATGCACTTTCTGTGTTTCATCGTCAATAAGAAGATCAGAGTTATACAGTAAACCTGAAGTGAAGCATCGGAATCTATAACTAGTGTCACAGGAATGGTTCAAAACATAGAGAGTAAGAAGTGTCAGTTTTCTTGAACTTAAGTCGGGTTTGTGCCTTTTGTATTTAATTATGATGCTATTTCTGTGTTTCATCGTCAATAAGAAGGTCAGAGGGATACAGTAAACCTGATGTGAAGCATCGGAATCTATAACTAGTGTCACAGGAATTTTTCGAAACGTAGACAGTAAGAAGAGTCAGTCCTCTTGTACTTACGTCGGCATTGTGCCTTTTGTATTTAATTCCGATGCAATTTCTGTGTTTTATCGTCAATAAGAAGGTTAGAGGGTTCCAGTAAACCTGAAGTGAAGCATCGGAATCTATAACTAGTGTCACAGGAACGGTTCAAAACATAGACGGTAAGAAGAGTATGTTTTCTTGTACTTAAGTCGGCATTGTGACTTTTTATTTCATTCCGATGCAATTTCTGTGTTTCATCGTCAATAAGGAGGCCAGAGGGATACAGAAAACCTGAAGTGAAGCATCGGAATCTATAACTAGTGTCACAGGAAAGGTTCAAACATAGAGAGTAAGAAGAGTCAGTTTTCTTGAACTTAAGTCGGCATTGTGCCTTTTGTATTTAATTCCGATGCAATTTCTGTGTTTCGTCGTCAATAGGAATGTCCAAGGGATACAGTAAACCTGAAGTGAAGCATCGTAATCTAAAACCGGGCTCACAGGAAAGGTTCAAAACATAGACAGTAAGAAGAGCCAGTCTTCTTGTACTTGAGTCGGCATTGTGCCTTTTGTAATTAATTCCGATGCAATTTCTGTGTTTCATCGTCAATAAGAAGGTCAGAGGGATACAGTAAACCTGAAGTGAAGCATCGGAATCTATAACTAGTATCCCAGGAACGGTTCAAAACATAGACAGTAAGAAGAGTCAGTTTTCTTGTACTTAAGTCGGCATTGTGCCTTTTGTATTCAATTCCGATGCAATTTCTGCTTTTCGTCGTCAATAAGAAGGTCCACAGGATACAGTAAACCTGAAGTGAAGCATCGGAATCTAAAACCGGCCTCACAGGAAAGGTTCAAAAAATAGACAGTAACAAGAGCCAATCTTCTTGTACTTGAGTCGGCATTGTGCCTTTTGTATTTAATTCCGATGCAATTTCTGTGTTTCACCGTCAATAAGAAAGTCAGAGGGATACAGTAAACCTGAAGTGAAGCATGGGAAGCTATTACTAGTGTCACAGGAATGGTTCAAAACAAAGACAGTAAGAAGAGTCAGTTTTCTGGTACTTAAGTCGGCATTGTGCCTTTTGTATTTAATTATGATGTAATTTCTGTGTTTCATCGTCAATATGAACGTCAGAGGGATACAGTAAACCTGAAGTGAAGCATCGGAATCTATAACTAGTGTCACATGAATGGTTCAAAACGTAGACAGTAAGAAGAGTCAGTCTTCTTGTACTTAAGTCGGCATTGTGCGTTTTGTATATAATTCCGATGCAATTTCTGTGTTTCATCGTCTATAAGAAGGTCAGAGGGATACAGTAAACCTGAAGTGAAGCATCGGAATCTATAACTAGTGTCACAGGAATGGTTCAAAACATAGACAGTAAGATTATTCAGTTTTCTTTTACTTAAGTCGGCATTGTGCCTTTTCAATTTAATTCCGATGCAATTTCTGTGTTTCATCGTCAATAAGAAGGTCGGAGGGATACAGTAAACCTGAAGTGAAGCATCGGAATCTATAACTAGTGCCACAGGAATGGTTCAAAGCATAGACAGTAAGAAGTGTCAGTTTTCTTGTACTTAAGTCGGCATTGTGCCTTTTGTATTCAATCCCGATGCAATTTCTGCTTTTCGTCGTCAATAAGAAGGTCCACGGGATACAGTAAACCTGAAGTGAAGCATCGGAATCTGAAACCGGTCTCACAGGAAAGGTTCAAAACATAGACAGTAGGAAGAGCCAGTCTTCTTGTAGTTGAGTCGGCATTGTGCCTTTTGTATTTTATTCCGATGCAATTTCTGTGTTTCATCGTCAATAAGAAAGTCCGAGGAATAGAGTAAACATGAAGTGAAGCTTCGGAATCTATAACTAGTGTCACAGGAATTGTTCAAATCATAGACAGTAAGAAGAGTCAGTTTTCTTGTACTTAAGTCGGTATTGTGCCGTTTGTATTTAATTCCGATGCAATTTCTATGTTTCATCGTCCATGAGAAGGTCAGAGCGATACCGTAAACCTGAAGTAAAGCATCGGAATCTATAACAAGTGACACACGAACCGTTCAAAACTTAGACAGTATGAAGAGTCCGTTTTCTTGTAGTTAAGTCGGCATTGTGCCTTTTGAGTTTAATTCCGATGCACTTTCTGTGGTTCATCGTCAATAAGAAGATCAGAGGGTTACAGTAAACCTGAAGTGAAGCTTCGGAATCTATAACTAGTGTCACAGGAATGGTTCAAAACATAGACAGTAAGAAGAGTCCGTTTTCTTGTACTTAAGTCGGCATTGTGCCTTTTTTATTTAATCCCGATGCAATATCTATGTTTCGTTGTCAATAAGAAGGACAGAGGGATACATTAATCCTGAAGCGAGGCATCGGAAACTAAAACCGGTCTCACTGGAAAGGTTCAAATCATAGCCAGTAAGAAGAGCCATTCTTCTTGTACTTGAGTCGGCATTGTGCCTTTTGTATTTAATTCCGATGCAATTGCTGTGTTTCATCGTCAATAAGAAAGTCAGAGGGATACAGTATACCTGAAGTGAAGCATCGGAATCTATTACTAGTGTCACAGGAATGATTCAAAACAAAGACAGTAAGAAGAGCCAGTTTTCTGGTACTTAAGTCGGCATTGTGCCTTTTGTATTTAATTATGATGCAATTTTGTGTTTCAACGTCAATAAGAACGTCAGAGGGATACAGTAAACCTGAAGTGAATCATCGGAATCAATAACTAGTATCACAGGAATGGTTGAAAACGTAGACAGTAAGAAGAGTCAGTCTTTTAGTACTTAAGTCGGCATTGTGCCTTTTGTATATAATTCCAATGCAATTTCTGTGTTTCATCGTCTTTAAGAAGGTCAGAGGGATACAGTAAACCTGAAGTGAAGCATCGGAATCTATAACTAGTGTCACAGGAATGGTTCAAAACGTAGACAGTATGATGAGTCAGTTTTCTTTTACTTAAGTCGGCATTGTGCCTTTTCTATTTAATTCCGATGCAATTTCTGTGTTTCATCGTCAATAAGAAGGTCAGAGGGATACAGTAAACCTGAAGTGAAGCATCGGAATCTATAACTAGTGTCACAGGAATATTTCAAATCATAGACAGTAAGAAGAGTCAGTTTTCTTGTACTTAAGTCGGTATTGTGCCTTTTCTATTTAATTCCTATGCAATTTCTGTGTTTCGTCGCCAATAAGAAGGTCCATGGGATAAAAAAAAAACAGGAAGTGAAGCAACGGAATCTAAAACCTGTCTCACAGGAAAGGTTCAAAACATTGAGGGTAAGAAGAGCCAGTCTTCTTGTACTTGAGTCGGCATTGTGCCTTTTGTATTTAATTCCGATGCAATTTCTGTGTTTCATCGTCCATGAGAAGGTCAGAGAGGTACCGTAAACCTGAAGTGAAGCATCGGAATCTATAACTAGTGTCACAGGAATGGTTCAAGGCATAGACAGTAATATGAGTCAGTTTTCTTTTACTTAAGTCGGCATTGTGCTTTTTCTATTTAATTCCGATGCAATTTCTGTGTTTCATCGTCAATAAGAAGGTCCACGGGATACAGTAAACCTGAAGTGAAGCATCGGAATCTGAAACCGGTCTCACAGGAAAGGTTCAAAACATAGACAGTAAGAAGAGCCAGTCTTCTTGTACTTGAGTCGGCGTTGGGCCTTTTGCATTTAATTCCGATGCAATTTCTGTGTTTCATCGTCAATAAGAAAGTCAGAGGGATACCGTAAACCTGAAGTGAAGCATCGGAATCTATAACTAGTGTCACAGGAATTGTTCAAATTATAGACAGTAAGAAGAGTCAGTTTTCTTGTACTTAAGTCGGTATTGTGCCTTTTCTATTTAATTCCTATGCAATTTCTGTGTTTCGTCGCCAATAAGAAGGTCCATGGGATAAAAAAAAACAGGAAGTGAAGCAACGGAATCTAAAACCTGTCTCACAGGAAAGGTTCAAAACATTGAGGGTAAGAAGAGCCAGATTCTTGTACTTGAGTCGCCATTGTGCCTTTTGTATTTAATTCCGATGCAATTTCTGTGTTTCATCGTCCATGAGAAGGTCAGAGATGTACCGTAAACCTGAAGTGAAGCATCGGAATCTATAACAAGTGTCACAGGAATGGTTCAAAACGTAGACAGTAAGAAGAGTCCGTTTTCTTGTAATTAAGTCGGCATTGTGAATTTTGAGTTTAATTCCGATGCACTTTCTGTGTTTCATTGTCAATAAGAAGATCAGAGGGATACAGTAAACCTGAAGTGAAGCTTCGGAATCTATAACTAGTGTCACAGGAATGGTTCAAAACAAAGACAGTAAGAAGAGTTCGTTTTCTTGTACATAAGTCGGCATTGTGCCTTTTGTATTTAATCCCGATGCAATTTCTATGTTTCATCGTCAATAAGAAGGTCAGAGGGAAACAGTAAACCTGAAGCGAAGCATCGGAATCTAATACCGGTCTCACAGGAAAGGTTCAAAACATAGACAGTAAGAAGAGCCAGTCTTCTTGTACTTGAGTCGGCATTGTGGCTTTTGTATTTAATTCCGATACAATTGCTGTGTTTCATCGTCAATAAGAAGGTCAGAGGGATACAGTAAACCTGAAGTGAAGCATCGGAATTTATAACTAGTGTCACAGGAATGGTTCAAACATAGACAGTAGGAAGAGTCAGTCTCCTTGTACTTAAGTCGGCATTGTGCCTTTTGTATTTAATTCCGATGCAGTTTCTGTGTTTCATCGTCAATAAGAAGGTCAGAGGGATACAGTAAACCTAATGTGAAGCATCGGAATCCATAACTAGTGTCACAGGAATGGTTAAAACATAGACAGTAAGAAGAGTCAGTTTTCTTGTACTTAAATCGGCATTGGGCCTTCTGTATATAATTCCGAAGCAATTTCTGTGTTTCATCGTTAATAAGAAGGTCAGAGGGATACAGTAAACCTGAAGTGAAGGATCGGAATCTATAACTAGTGTCACAGGAGTGGTTCAAAACATAGACTCTAAGAAGAGTCAGTTTTCTTGTTCTTAAGTCGGCATTGTGCGTTTTCTATTTAATTCCGATGCAATTTCTGTGTCTCATCGTCAATAAGAAGGTCAGAGGGATACAGTAAACCTGAAGTGAAGCATCGGATTCTATAACTAGTGTCACAGGAGTGGTTCACAACATAGACAGTAATAAGAGTCAGTTTCCTTGTTCTTAAGTCGGCATTGTGCCTTTTGTATTTAATTCCGATGCAATTTCTGTGTTTCGGCGTCAATAAGAAGGTCCAAGGGATACAGTAATCCTGAAGTGAAGCATCGGAATCTAAAACCGGTCTCACAGGAAAGGTTGAAAACGTAGACAGTAAGAAGAGCGAGTCTTCTTGTACATGAGTCGGCATTGTAATTTTTTGTATTGAATTCCGATGCAATTTCTGTGTTTCATCATCAACAAGAAGGTCGGGGGGATACAGTAAACCTGAAGTGAAGCATCGGAATCTATAACTAGCGTCACAGGAATGGTTCAATTCACAGACAGTAAGAAGAGTCAGTTTTCTTGTACTTAAGTCGGCATTGTGCCTTTTGTATTTAATTCCGATGCAATCTCTGTGTTTCATCGTCAATAAGAAGGTCAGAGGGATACAGGAAACCTGAAGTGAAGCATTGGAATCCATAACTAGTGTCACAGGAATGGTTCAAAACATAGACAGTAAGAAGAGTCAGTCTTCTTGTACTTCAGTCGGAATTGTTCCTATTGCATTTCTTTCCGATGCAATTTTTGTGTTTCATCATCAATAAGAAAGTCAGACTCATACAGTAAACCTGAAGTGAAGCATCGGAATCTATAACTAGTGTCACAGGAACGGAACATAACATAGACAGTAAGAAGAGTCAGTTTTCTTGTACTTAAGTCGGCATTGTGCCTTTTGTATTCAATTCCGATGCAATCTCTGTGTTTCATCGTCAATAAGAAGGTCAGAGGGATACAGGAAACCTTAAGTGAAGCATTGGAATCCATAACTAGTGTCACAGGAATGGTCCAAAGCATAGACAGTAAGAAGAGTCAGCCTTCTTGTACTTAAGTCAGAATTGTTCCTATTGCATTTATTTCCGATGCAATTTTTGTGTTTCATCGTCAATAAGAAAGTCAGAGGCATACAGTAAACCTGAAGTGAAGCATCGGAATCTATAACTAGCGTCACAGGAATGGTTCAATTCACAGACAGTAAGAAGAGTCAGTTTTCTTGTACTTAAGTCGGCTTTGCGCCTTTTCTATTCAATTCCGATGCAATTTCTGTGTTTCATCATCAATAAGAAGGTCAGAGGGATACAGTAAACCAGAAGTGAAGCATCCGAATCTTCAACTAGTGTCACAGGTGTGGTTCAAAACATAGACAGTAAGAATTGTCAGTTTTCTTGTTCTTAAGTCGGCATTGTGCCTTTTGAATTTAATTCCGATGCTATTTCTGTGTTTCATCGTCAATTAGAAGGTCTGAGGGATGCAGTAAACCTGAAGTGAAGCATCGAAAACTAAAACTAGTGTCACAGGAATGGTTCAAACATAGACAGTAAGAAAAGTCAGTTTTCTTGTACTTAAGGCGGCATTGTGCCTTTTCCATTTACTTCCGATAAAATTTCTGTGTTTCATCGTCAATAAGAAGGTCAGAGGGATACAGTAAACCTGAAGTGAAGCAACAGAATCTATAACTAGTGTCACAGGAATGGTTCAAACATAGACAGTAAGATGACCCAGCCTTCTTGTTACTTGAGTCGTTATTGTGCCTTTTTGTATTTAATTCCGATGCATTTTCTGTGTTTCATCGCCAATAAGGTGGTCAGAGTAATAAAGTGAACCTGAAGTGAAGCATCAGAAGCTATAACTAGTGTCACAGGAATGGTTCAAAACATAGACAGTGAGAAGAGCCACTCTTCTTGAACTTGAGTCGGCATTGTGCCTTTTGTATTAAATTCCGATGCAAGTTCTGTGTTTCATCGTCAATAAGAAGGTCAGAGGGATACAGTAAACCAGAAGTGAAGCATCGGAATCTATAACTAGTGTCACGGGAATGGTTCAAAACATAGACAGTAAGAAAAGTCAGGTTTCTTGTACTTAAGTCGGCAAGATGCCTTTTCCATTTAATTGCGATGCAAATTTTTGTGTTTCATCGTCAATAAGAAGGTCAGAGGGATACAGTAAACCTGAAGTGAAGCAACAGAATCTATAACTAGTGTCACAGCAATGGTTCAAAGCATAGACAGTAAGATGAGCCAGCCTTCTTGTTACTTGAGTCGGCATTGTGCCTTTTTGTATTTAATTCCGATGCATTTTCTGTGTTTCATCGCCAATAAGGAGGTCAGAGTAATAAAGTGAACCTGAAGTGAAGCATCAGAAGCTATAACTAGTGTCACAGGAATGGTTCAAAACATAGACAGTGAGAAGAGCCACTCTTCTTGAATTTGAGTCGGCATTGTGCTTTTTGTATTAAATTCCGATGCAAGTTCTGTGTTTCATCGTCAATAAGAAGGTCAGAGGGATACAGTAAACCAGAAGTGAAGCATCGGAATCTATAACTAGTGTCACAGGAATATTTCAAAACATAGACAGTAAGAAGAGTCAGTCTTCTTGTACTTAAGTCAGCATTGTTCCTATTGCATTTAATTTCGATGCTATTTCTGTGTTTCATCGTCAATAAGAATGTCAGAGGCATACAGTAAACCTGAAGGGAAGCATCGGAAACTATAACTAGTGTCACAGGAATGGTTCAAAACATAAACAGTAAGAAGAGTAAGTTTTCTTGTACTTAAGTCGGCATTGTGATTTTTGTATTTAATTCCGATGCAATTTCTGTGTTTCATCGTCAATAAGAAGGTCAGAGGGATACAGTAAACCAGAAGTGAAGCATCGGAATCTATAACTAGTGTCACAGGAATGGTTCAAAACATAGACAGTAAGAAAAGTCAGTTTTCTTGTACTTAAGTCGGCATTGTGCTTTTTCCATTTAATTCCGATGCAATTTCTGTGTTTCATCGTCAATAAGAAGGTCAGAGGGATACAGTAAACCTGAAGTGAAGCAACAGAATCTATAACTAGTGTCACAGGAATGGTTCAAAGCATAGACAGTAAGATGAGCCAGCCTTCTTGTTACTTGAGTTGGCATTGTGCCTTTTTGTATTTAATTCCGATGAATTTTCTGTGTTTCATCGCCAATACGGAGGTCAGAGTAATAAAGTGAACCTGAAGTGAAGCATCAGAAGCTATAACTAGTGTCACAGGAATGGTTCAAAACATAGACAGTGAGAAGAGCCACTCTTCTTGAACTTGAGTCGGCATTGTGCCTTTTGTATTAAATTCCGATGCAAGTTCTGTGTTTCATCGTCAATAAGATGGTCAGAGGGATACAGTAAACCAGAAGTGAAGCATCGGAATCTATAACTAGTGTCACAATAATATTTCAAAACATAGACAGTAAGAAGAGTCAGTCTTCTTGTACTTAAGTCGGCATTGTTCCTATTGCATTTAATTCCGATGTTATTTCTGTGTTTCATCGTCAATAAGAATGTCAGAGGCATACAGTAAACCTGAAGTGAAGCATCGGAAACTATAACTAGTGTCACAGGAATGGTTCAAAACATAAACAGTAAGAAGAGTAAGTTTTCTTGTACTTAAGTCGGCATTGTGATTTTTGTATTTAATTCCGATGCAATTTCTGTGTTTCATCGTCAATAAGAAGGTCAGAGGGATACAGTAAACCTGAAGTGAAGCATCGGAATCTATAACTAGTGTAACAGGAATGGTTCAAAGCATAGACAGTAAGAAGAGTCAGTTTTCTTGTACTTAAGTTGGCATTGTGCCTTTTGTATTTAATTCTGATGCAATTTCTGTGTTTCATCGTCAATAAGAGGGTCAGAGGGATACAGTAAACCTGAAGTGAAGCATCGGAATCTAAAACTAGCGTCACATGAATGGTTCAAAACATAGACAGTAAGAAGAGTCAGTTTTCTTGTACTTAAGTCGGCATTGTGAATTTTGTATTTAATTCCGATGCAATTTCTGTGTTTCATCGTCAATAAGAAGGTCAGAGGGATACAGTAAACCTGAAGTCAGGCATCGGAATCTATAACTAGTGTCACAGGAATGGTTCAAAACATAGACAGTAAGAAGAGTCTGTTTTCTTAAGTCGGCATTGTGATTTTTGTATTTAATTCCGATGCAATTTCTGTGTTTCATCGTCAATAAGAAGGTCAGAGTTATACAGTAAACCTGAAGTGAAGGATCGGAATCTATAACTAGTGTCACAGGAGTGGTTCAAAACATAGACTGTAAGAAGTGTCAGTTTTCTTGTTCTTAAGTCGGCATTGTGCCTTTTGTATTTAATTCCGATGCAATTTCAGTGTGTCATCGTCATTAAGAAGGTCAGAGGGATACAGTAAACCTAAAGTGAAGCACCGGATACTATAACTAGTGTCACAGGAGTGGTTCACAACGTAGACAGTAATAAGAGTCAGTTTTCTTGTTCTTAAGTCGGCATTGTGCCTTTTGTATTTCATTCCGATGCAATTTCTGTGTTTCGGCGTCAATAAGAAGGTCCAAGGGATACAGTAATCCTGAAGTGAAGCATCGGAATCTAAAACCGGTCTCACAGGAAAGGTTCAAAACGTAGACATTAAGAAGGGCGAGTCTTCTTGTACTTGAGTCGGCATTGTGATTTTTTGTATTGAATTCCGATGCAATTTCTGTGTTTCATCATCAATAAGATGGTCAGAGGGATACAGTAAACCTGAAGTGAAACATCGGAATCTATAACTAGTGTCACAGGAATGGTTCAAAATATAGACAGTAAGAAGAGTCAGTTTTCTTGTACTTAAGTCGGCATTGTGCCTTTTGTATTTAATTCCGATGCAATCTCTGTGTTTCATCGTCAATAAGAAGGTCAGAGGGATAAAGAAAACCGGAAGTGAAGCATCGGAATCCATAACTAGTGTCACAGGAATGGTTCAAAACATAGACAGTAAGAAGCGTCAGTCTTCTTGTATTTAAGTCGGCATTGTTCCTATTGCATTTATTTCCGATGCAATTTTTGTGTTTCATCGTCAATAAGACAGTGACAGGGATACAGTAAACCTGAAGTGAAGCATCGGAATCTGTAACTAGTGCCACAGGAATGGTTCAAAACATAGACAGTAAAAAGAGTCAGTTTTCTTGTACTTAAGTCGGCATTGTGCCTTTTGTATTTAATTCTGAGGCAATTTCTGTGTTTCATCGTCAATAAGAAGGTCAGAGGGATACAGTAAACATGAAGTGAAGCATCGGAATCTATTACTAGTGTCACAGGAATGGTTCAAACAAAGACAGTAAGATGATTTTGTTTTCTTGTACTTAAGTCGGCATTGTGATTTTTGTATTTAATTCCGATGCAATTTCTGTGTTTCATTGTCAATAAGAAGGTCAGAGGGATACAGTAAACCTCAAGTGAAGCCTCGGAATCTATTTCTAGTGTCACAGGAATGGTTCAAAACATAGACAGTAAGATGTGTCACTATTCTTGTACTTAAGTCGGCATTGTGCCTTTTGTATTCAATTCCGATGCAATTTCTGCTTTTCGTCGTCAATAAGAAGGTTCACGGGATACAGTAAACCTGAAGTGAAGCATCGGAATCTAAAACCGGTCTCACAGGAGAGGTTCAAATCATAGACAGTAAGAAGAGCCAGTCTTCTTAAACTTTAGTCGGCATTGTGCCTTTTGTATTTAATTCCGATGCAATTTCTGAGTTTCGTCGTCAATAAGAAGGTCAGAGGGATACAGTAAACCTGAAGTGAAGCGTCGGAATCTATAACTAGAGTCACAGGAATGGTTCAAAACATAGACAGTAAGAAAAGTCAGTTTTCTTGTACTTAAGTCGGCATTGTGCCTTTTCCATTTAATTCCGATGCAATTTCTGTGTTTCATCGTCAATAAGAAGGTCAGAGGGATACAGTAAACCTGAAGCTAAGCAATAGAATCTATAACTAGTGTCACAGGAATGGTACAAAGCATAGACAGTAAGATGAGCCAGCCTTCTTGTTACTTGATGCGGCATTGTGCCTTTTTGTATTTAATTCCGATGCATTTTCTGTGTTTCATCGCCAATAAGGAGGTCAGAGTAATAAAGTGAACCTGAAGTGAAGCATCGGAATCTATAACTAGTGTCACAGGAATGGTTCAAAACATAGACAGTAAGAGGAGCCACTCTTCTTGAACTTGAGTCGGCATTGTGCCCTTTGTATTAAATTCCGATGCAATTTCTGTGTTTCATCGTCAATAAGAAAGTCAGAGTGATACAGTAAACCTGAAGTGAAGCATCGGAATCTATAACTAGTGTCACAGGAATATTTCAAAACATAGACAGTAAGAAGCATCAGTCTTCTTGTACTTAAGTCGGCATTGTTCCTATTGCATTTAATTCCGATGCTATTTCTGTGTTTCATCGTCAATAAGAAAGTCAGAGGCATACAGTAAACCTGATGTGAAGCATCGGAAACTATAACTAGTGTCACAGGATTGGTTCAAAACATAGACAGTAAGATGTGTCAATTTTCTTCTACTTAAGTCGGCATTCTGCCTTTTGTATTCAATTCCGATGCAATTTCTGCTTTTCGTCGTCTATAAGAAGGTTCACGGGATACAGTAAACCTGAAGTGAAGCATCGGAATCTAAAACCGGTCTCACAGGAGAGGTTCAAATCATAGACAGTAAGAAGAGCCAGTCTTATTAAACTTTAGTCGGCATTGTGCCTTTTGTTTTTAAATCCGATGCAATTTCTGAGTTTCATCGTCAATAAGAAGGTCAGAGGGATACAGTAAACCTGAAGTAAGGCATCAGAATCTATAACTAGAGTCACAGGAATGGTTCAAAACATAGACAGTAAGAAGGGTCAGTTTTCTTGTACTTAAGTTGGCATTGCGCCTTTTCTATTTAATTCCGATGCAATTTCTGTGTTTCATCGTCAATAAGAAGGTCAGAGGGTTACAGTAAAACTGATGTGAAGCATCGGAATCTATTACTAGTGTCACAGGAATGGTTCAACAGAAAGACAGTAAGAAGAGTCAGTTTTCTTGTACTTAAGTCGGCATTGTGCCTTTTGTATTTAATTCCGATGAAATTTCTGTGTTTCATCGTCAATAAGAAGGTCAGAGGGATACAGTAAATCTGATGTGAAGCATCGGAATCTATAACTCGTGTCACAGGAATGGTTCAAAACATAGACAGTAAGATGAGTCTGTTTTCTTGTACTTAAGTCAGCAGTGTGATTTTTGTATTTAATTCCGATGAATTTTCTGTGTTTCATCGTCAATATGAAGGTCAGAGGGATACAGTAAACCTGAAGTGAAGCATCGAAAACTAAAACTAGTGTCACAGGAATATTTCAAAACATAGACAGTAAGAAGAGTCAGTCTTCTTGTACTTAAGTCGGCATTGTTACTATTGCATTTAATTCCGATGCTATATCTGTGTTTCATCGTCAATAAGAATGTCAGTGGAATACACTAAACCTGAAGTGAAGCATCGGAAACTATAACTAGTGTCACAGGAGTGGTTCAAAACATAACCAGTAAGAAGAGTCAGTTTTCTTGTACTTAAGTCGGCATTGTGATTTTTGTATTTAATTCCGATGCAATTTCTGTGATTCATCGTCAATAAGAAGGTCAGAGGGATACAGTAAACCTGAAGTGAAGCATCGGAATCTATAACTAGTGTCACATGAATGGTTTAAAACATAGACAGTAAGAAGAGTCAGTTTTCTTGTACCTAAGTCGGCATTGTGATTTTTGCATTTAATTCCGAAGCAATTTCTGTGTTTCATCGTCAATAAGAAAGTCAGAGGGATACAGTAAACCTGAAGTGAGGCATCGGAATCTATAACTAGTGTCACAGGAATGGTTCCCAACGTAGACAGTAATAAGAGTCAGTTTTCTTGTTCTTAAGTCGGCATTGTGCCTTTTGTATTTAATTCCGATGCAATTTCTGTGTTTCATCGTCAATAAGAAGGTCTAAGGGATACAGTAATCCTGAAGTGAAGCATCGGAATCTAAAACCGGTCTCACAGGAAAGGTTCAAAACGTAGACAACAAGAAGAGCGAGTCTTCTTGTACTTTAGTCGGCATTGTGTTTTTTTGTATTGAATTCCGTTGCAATTTCTGTGTTTCATCATCAATAAGATGGTCAGAGGGATACAGTAAACCTGAAGTGAAGCATCGGAATCTATAACTAGTGTCACAGGAATGGTTCAAAACATAGACAGTAAGAAGAGTCAGTTTTCTTGTACTTAAGTCGGCATTGTGCCTTTTGTATTTAATTCCGATGCAATCTCTGTGTTTCATCGTCAATAAGAAGGTCAGAGGGATACAGGAAACCTGAAGTGAAGCATCGGAATCCATAACTAGTGTCACAGGAATGGTTCAAAACATAGACAGTAAAAAGAGTCAGTTTTCTTGTACTTAAGTCGGCATTGTGCCTTTTGTATTTAATTCTGCGGCAATTTCTGTGTTTCATCGTCAATAAGAAGGTCAGAGGGATACAGTAAACCTGAAGTGAAGAATCGGAATCTATTACTAGTGTCACAGGAATGGTTCAAACAAAGACAGTAAGAAGAGTCAGTTTTCTTGTACTTAAGTCGGCTTTGTGCCTTTTGTATTTGATTCCGATGAAATTTCTGTGTTTCATCGTCAATAAGAAGGTCAGAGGGATACAGTAAAACTGATGTGAAGCATCGGAATCTATAACTAGTGTCACAGGAATGGTTCAAAACATAGACAGTAAGAAGAGTCAGTTTTCTTGTACTTAAGTCGGCTTTGTGCCTTTTGTATTTAATTCCGATGAAATTTCTGTGTTTCATCGTCAATATGCAGGTCAGAGGGATACAGTAAACCTGAAGTGAAGCATCAGAATCTATAACTAGTGTCACAGGAATGGTTCTAAACATAGACAGTAAGATGAGTCTGTTTTCTTGTACTTAAGTCGGCATTGTGATTTTTGTATTTAATTCCGATGCAATTTCTGTGTTTCATTGTCAATACGAAGGTCAGAGGGATACAGTAAACCTGAAGTGAAGCATCGGAATCTATATCTAGTGTCACAGGAATGGTTCAAAACGTAGACAGTAAGATGTGTCAGTTTTCTTGTACTTAAGTCGCCATTGTGCCTTTTGTATTTAATTCCGATGCAATTTCTGCTTTTCGTCGTCAATAAGAAGGTTCACGGGATGCAGTAAACCTGAAGTGAAGCATCGGAATCTAAAACCGGTCTCACAGGAGAGGTTCAAATCATAGACAGTAAGAAGAGCCAGTCCTCTTAAACTTTAGTCAGCATTGTGCCTTTTGTATTTAATTCCGATGCAATTTCTGAGTTTCATCGTCAATAAGAAGGTCAGAGGGATACACTAAACCTGAAGTGAAGCATCGGAATATATAACTAGAGTCACAGGAATGATTCAAAGCATAGACAGTAAGAAGAGTCAGTTTTCTTGTACTTAAGTCGGCATTGCGCCTTTTCTATTTAATTCCGATGCAATTTCTGTGTTTCATCTTCAATGAGAAAGTCAGAGGGATACAGTAAACCAGAAGTGAAGCATCCGAATCTTTAACTAGTGTCACAGGAGTGGTTCAAAACATAGACAGTAATAATTGTCAGTTTTCTTATTCTTAAGTCGGCATTGTGCCTTTTGAATTTAATTCCGATGCTATTTCTGTGTTTCATAGTCAATAAGAAGGTCAGAGGGATGCAGTAGACCTGAAGTGAAGCATCGAAAACTAAAACTAGTGTCACAGGAATGGTTCAAAACATAGTCAGTAGGAAAAGTCAGTTTTCATGTACTTAAGTCGGCATTGTGCCTTTTCCATTTAATTTCGATGCAGTTTCTGTGTTTCATCGTCAATAAGAAGGTCAGAGGGATACAGTAAACCTGAAGTGAAGCAACAGAATCTATAACTAGTGTCACAGGAATTTTTCTAAGCATAGACAGTAAGATGAGCCGGCCTTCTTGTTACTTGAGTCGGCATTGTGCATTTTTGTATTTAATTCCGATGCATTTTCTGTGTTTCATCGCCAATAAGGAGGTCAGAGTAATAAAGTGAACCTGAAGTGAAGCATCGGAATCTATAACTAGTGTCACAGGAAAGGTTCGAAACATAGACAGTGAGAAGAGCCACTCTTCTTGAACTTGAGTCGGCATTGTGCCTTTTGTATTAAATTCCGATGCAATTTCTGTGTATCATCGTCAATAAGAAGGTCAGAGGGATACAGTAAACCTGAAGTGAAGCATCGGAATCTATAACTAGTGTCACAGGAATGGTTCAAAACATAGACAGTAAGAAGAGTCAGTCTTCTTGTACTTAAGTGGGCATTGTTCCTATTGCATTTAATTCCGATGCTATTTCTGTGTTTCATCGTCAATAAGAAAGTCAGAGGCATACAGTAAACCTGAAGTGAAGCATCGGAAACTATAACTAGTGTCACAGGAATGGTTCAAAACATAAACAGTAAGAAGAGTCAGTTTTCTTGTTACCTGAGTCGGCATTGTGCCTTTTTTGTATTTAATTCTGATGCAATTTCTGTGTTTCATCGTCAATAAGAAGGTCAGAGGGATACAGTAAAACTGATGTGAAGCACCGGAATCTATTACTAGTGTCACAGGAATGGTTCAACAGAAAGACAGTAAGAAGAGTCAGTTTTCTTGCACTTAAGTCGGCATTGTGCCTTTTGTATTTAATTCCGATGAAATCTCTATGTTTCATCGTCAATAAGAAGGTCAGAGGGATACAGTAAAACTGATGTGAAGCATCGGAATCTATAACTCGTGCCACAGGAATGGTTCAAATCATAGACAGTAAGATGAGTCAGTTTTCTTGTACTTAAGTAAGCATTGTGCCTTTTGTATTTAATTCCGATGAAATATCTGTGTTTCATCATCAATATGAAGGTCAGAGGGATACAGTAAACCTGAAGTGAAGCATCGGAATCTATAACTAGTGTCACAGGAATGGTTCAAAACATAGACAGTAAGAAGAGTCAGTCTTCTTGTACTTAATTTGTCATTGTTCCTATTGCATTTAATTCCGAAGCTATTTCTGTGTTTCATCGTCAAAAGAAAGTCAGAGGCATACAGTAAACCTGAAGTGTAGCATCGGAATCTATAACTAGTGTCACAGGAATGGTTCAAAACATAGACAGTAAGATGAGTCTGTATACTTGTACTTAAGTCGGCATTGTGATTTTTGTATTTAATTCCGATACAATTTCTGTGTTTCATTGTCAATAAGAAGGTCAGAGGGATACAGTAAACCTGAAGTGAAGCATCGGAATCTATATCTAGTGTCACAGGAATGGTTCAAAACATAGACAGTAAGATGTGTCAGTTTTCTTGTACTTAAGTCGGCATTGTGCGTTTTGCATTCAATTCCGATGCAATTTCTGCTTTTCGTCGACAATAAGAAGGTTCACGGGATACAGTAAACCTGAAGTGAAGCATCGGAATCTAAAACCGGTCTCACAGGAGAGGTTCAAATCATAGACAGTAAGAAGAGCCAGTCCTCTTAAACTTTAGTCGGCATTGTGCCTTTTGTATTTAATTCCGATGCAATTTCTGAGTTTCATCGTCAATAAGAAGGTCAGAGGGATACACTAAACCTGAAGTGAAGCATCGGAATATATAACTAGAGTCACAGGAATGATTCAAAGCATAGACAGTAAGAAGAGTCAGTTTTCTTGTACTTAAGTCGGCATTGCGCCTTTTCTATTTAATTCCGATGCAATTTCTGTGTTTCATCTTCAATAAGAAAGTCAGAGGGATACAGTAAACCAGAAGTGAAGCATCCGAATCTTTAACTAGTGTCACAGGAGTGGTTCAAAACATAGACAGTAATAATTGTCAGTTTTCTTATTCTTAAGTCGGCATTGTGCCTTTTGAATTTAATTCCGATGTTATTTCTGTGTTACATAGTCAATAAGAAGGTCAGAGGGATGCAGTAGACCTGAAGTGAAGCATCGAAAACTAAAACTAGTGTCACAGGAATGGTTCAAAACATAGACAGTAGGAAAAGTCAGTTTTCATGTACTTAAGTCGGCATTGTGCCTTTTCCATTTAATTTCGATGCAGTTTCTGTGTTTCATCGTCAATAAGAAGGTCAGAGGGATACAGTAAACCTGAAGTGAAGCAACAGAATCTATAACTAGTGTCACAGGAATTTTTCAAACCATAGACAGTAAGATGAGCCGGCCTTCTTGTTACTTGAGTCGGCATTGTGCATTTTTGTATTTAATTCCGATGCATTTTCTGTGTTTCATCGCCAATAAGGAGGTCAGAGTAATAAACTGAACCTGAAGTGAAGCATCGGAATCTATAACTAGTGTCACAGGTAAGGTTCGAAACATAGACAGTGAGAAGAGCCACTCTTCTTGAACTTGAGTCGGCATTGTGCCTTTTGTATTAAATTCCGATGCAATTTCTGTGTATCATCGTCAATAAGAAGGTCAGAGGGATACAGTAAACCTGAAGTGAAGCATCGGAATCTATAACTAGTGTCACAGGAATGGTTCAAATCATAGACAGTAAGAAGAGACAGTCTTCTTGTACTTAAGTCGGCATTGTTCCTATTGCATTTAATTCCGATGCTATTTCTGTGTTTCATCGTCAATACGAAAGTCAGAGGCATACAGTAAACCTGAAGTGAAGCATCGGAAACTATAACTAGTGTCACAGGAATGGTTCAAAACATAAACAGTAAGACGAGTCAGTTTTCTTGTACTTAAGTCGGCATTGTGATTTTTGTATTTAATTCCGATGCAATTTCTGTGTTTCATCGTCAATAAGAAGGTCAGAGGGATACAGTAAACCTGAAGTGAAGCATCGGAATCTATAACTAGTGTAACAGGAATGGTTCAAAACATAGACAGTAAGAAGAGTCAGTTTTCTTGTACTTAAGTCGGCATTGTGCCTTTTTGTATTTAATTCCGATGCATTTTCCGTGTTTCATCGCCAATAAGGAGGTCAGAGTAATAAAGTGAACCTGAAGTGAGGCATCAGAAGCTATAACTAGTGTCACAGGAATGGTTCAAAACATAGACAGTGAGAAGAGCCACTCTTCTTGAACTTGAGTCGGCATTGTGCTTTTTGTATTAAATTCCGATGCAATTTCTGTGTTTCATCGTCAATAAGAAGGTCAGAGGGATACAGTAAACCTGAAGTGAAGCATCGGAATCTATAACTAGTGTCACAGGAATATTTCAAAGCATAGACAGTAAGAAGAGTCAGTCTTCTTGTACTTAAGTCGGCATTGTTCCTATTGCATTTAATTCCGATGCTATTTCTGTGTTTCATCGTCAATAAGAAAGTCAGAGGCATACAGTAAACCTGAAGTGAAGCATCGGAAACTATAACTAGTGTCACAGGAATGGTTCGAAACATAAACAGTAAGAAGAGTCAGTTTTCTTGTACTTAAGTCGGCATTGTAATATTTGTATTTAATTCCGATGCAATTTCTGTGTTTCATCGTGAATAAGAATGTCCGAGGGATACAGTAAACCTGAAGTGAAGCATCGGAATCTATAACTAGTGTAACAGGAATGGTTGAAAACATAGACAGTAAGAAGAGTCAGTTTCCTTGTACTTAAGTCGGCATTGTGCCTTTTGTATTTAATTCTGATGCAATTTCTTTGTTTCATCGTCAATAAGAAGGTCAGAGGGATACAGTAAACCTGAAGTGAAGCATCGGAATCTATAAGTAGCGTCACATGAATGGTTCAAAACATAGACTGTAAGAAGAGTCAGTTTTCTTGTACTTAAGTCGGCATTGTGATTTTTGTATTTAATTCCGATGCAATTTCTGTGTTTCATCGTCAATAAGAAGGTGAGAGGGATACAGTAAACCTGAAGTGAAGCATCGGAATCTATAACTAGTGTCACAGGAATGGTTCAAAACATAGACAGTAAGAAGAGTCTGTTTTCTTGTCCTTAAGTCGGCATTGTGATTTTTGTATTTAATTCCGATGCAATTTCTGTGTTTCATCGTCAATAAGAAGGTCAGAGGGATACAGTAAACCTGAAGTGAAGGATCGGAATCTATAACTAGTGTCACAGGAGTGGTTCAAACATAGACTGTAAGAAGAGTCAGTTTTCTTGTTCTTAAGTCGGCATTGTGGCTTTTGTATTTAATTCCGATGCAATTTCTGTGTGTCATCGTCATTAAAAAGGTCAGAGGGATACAGTAAACCTGAAGTGAAGCACCGGATACTATAACTAGTGTCACAGGAGTGGTTCACAACATAGACAGTAATAAGAGTCAGTTTTCTTGTACTTAAGTCGGCATTGTGCCTTTTGTATTTAATTCCGATGCAATTTCTGTGTTTCGGCGTCAATAAGAACGTCCAAGGGATACAGTAATCATGAAGTGGAGCATCGGAATATAAAACCGGCCTCACAGGAAAGGTTCAAAACGTAGACAGTAAGAAGAGCGAGTCTTCTTGTACTTGAGTCGGCATTGTGATTTTTTGTATTGAATTCCGATGCAATTTCTGTGTTTCATCATCTATAAGAAGGTCAGAGGGATACAGTAAACCTGAAGTGAAGCATCGGAATCTATAACTAGTGTCACAGGAATGGTTCAAAACATAGACAGTAAGAAGAGACAGTCTTCTTGTACTTAAGTCGGCATTGTTCCTATTGCATTTAATTCCGATGCTATTTCTGTGTTTCATCGTCAATACGAAAGTCAGAGGCATACAGTAAACCTGAAGTGAAGCATCGGAAACTATAACTAGTGTCACAGGAATGGTTCAAAACATAAACAGTAAGACGAGTCAGTTTTCTTGTACTTAAGTCGGCATTGTGATTTTTGTATTTAATTCCGATGCAATTTCTGTGTTTCATCGTCAATAAGAAGGTCAGAGGGATACAGTAAACCTGAAGTGAAGCATCGGAATCTATAAGTAGTGTAACAGGAATGGTTCAAAACATAGACAGTAAGAAGAGTCAGTTTTCTTGTACTTAAGTCGGCATTGTGCCTTTTTGTATTTAATTCCGATGCATTTTCCGTGTTTCATCGCCAATAAGGAGGTCAGAGTGTTAAAGTGAACCTGAAGTGAGGCATCAGAAGCTATAACTAGTGTCACAGGAATGGTTCAAAACATAGACAGTGAGAAGAGCCACTCTTCTTGAACTTGAGTCGGCATTGTGCTTTTTGTATTAAATTCCGATGCAATTTCTGTGTTTCATCGTCAATAAGAAGGTCAGAGGGATACAGTAAACCTGAAGTGAAGAATCGGAATCTATAACTAGTGTCACAGGAATATTTCAAAGCATAGACAGTAAGAAGAGTCAGTCTTCTTGTACTTAAGTCGGCATTGTTCCTATTGCATTTAATTCCGATGCTATTTCTGTGTTTCATCGTCAATAAGAAAGTCAGAGGCATACAGTAAACCTGAAGTGAAGCATCGGAAACTATAACTAGTGTCACAGGAATGGTTCGAAACATAAACAGTAAGAAGAGTCAGTTTTCTTGTACTTAAGTCGGCATTGTAATATTTGTATTTAATTCCGATGCAATTTCTGTGTTTCATCGTGAATAAGAAGGTCCGAGGGATACAGTAAACCTGAAGTGAAGCATCGGAATCTATAACTAGTGTAACAGGAATGGTTGAAAACATAGACAGTAAGAAGAGTCAGTTTCCTTGTACTTAAGTCGGCATTGTGATTTTTGTATTTAATTCCGATGCAATTTCTGTGTTTCGGCGTCAATAAGAACGTCCAAGGGATACAGTAATCATGAAGTGGAGCATCGGAATCTAAAACCGGCCTCACAGGAAAGGTTCAAAAACGTAGACAGTAAGAAGAGCGAGTCTTCTTGTACTTGAGTCGGCATTGTGATTTTTTGTATTGAATTCCGATGCAATTTCTGTGTTTCATCATCTATAAGAAGGTCAGAGGGATACAGTAAACCTTAAGTGAAGCATCGGAATCTATAACTAGTGTCACAGGAATGGTTCAAAACATACACAGTAAGAAGAGTCAGTTTTCTTGTACTTAAGTCGGCATTGTGCATTTTGTATTTAATTCCGATGCAATCTCTGTGTTTCATCGTCAATAAGAAGGTCAGAGGGATACAGGAAACCTGAAGTGAAGCATCGGAATCCATAACTAGTGTCACAGTAATGGTTCAAAAGATAGACAGTAAGAAGAGTCAGTCTTCTTGTACTTAAGTCGGCATTGTTCCTATTGCATTTATTTCCGATGCAATTTTTGTGTTTCATCGTCAATAAGAAAGTGAGAGGGATACAGTAAACCTGAAGTGAAGCATCGGAATCTATAACTAGTGTCACAGGAATGGTTCATAACACATACAGTAAGAAGAGTCAGTTTTCTTGTACTTAAGTCGGCATTGTGCCTTTTGTATTTGATTCCGATGAAATTTCTGTGTTTCATCGTCAATAAGAAGGTCAGAGGGATACAGTAAAACTGATGTGAAGCATCGGAATCTATAACTAGTGTCACAGGAATGGTTCAAAACATAGACAGTAAGAAGAGTCAGTTTTCTTGTGCTTAAGTCGGCATTGTGCCTTTTGTATTTAATTCCGATGAAATTTCTGTGTTTCATCGTCAATAAGAAGGTCAGAGGGATACAGTAAACCTGAAGTGAAGCATCGGAATCTATAACTAGTGTAACAGGAATGGTTCAAAACATAGAGAGTAAGAAGAGTCAGATTTCTTGTACTTAAGTCGGCATTGTGCTCTTTGTATTTAATTATGATGCAGTTTCTGTGTTTCATCGTCAATAAGAAGTACAGAGGGATACAGTAAACCTGAAGTGAAGCATCGGAATCTATAACTAGCGTCACATGAATGGTTCAAAACATAGACAGTAAGAAGAGTCAGTTTTCTTGTACTTAAGTCGGCATTGTGATTTTTGTATTTAATTCCGGTGCAATTTCTGTGTTTCATCGTCAATAAGAAGGTCAGAGGGATACAGTAAACCTGAAGTGAAGCATCGGAATCTATAACTAGTGTCACAGGAATGGTTCAAAACATAGACAGTAAGAAGATTCTCTTTTCCTGTACTTAAGTCAGCATTGCGATTTTTGTTTTTAATTCCGATGCAATTTCTGTGTTTCATCGTCAATAAGAAGGTCAGAGGGATTCAGTAAACCAGAAGTGAAGCATCCGAATCTTTACCTAGTGTCACAGGAGTGGTTCAAAACATAGACAGTAAGAATTGTCAGTTTTCTTGTTCTTCAGTCGGCATTGTGCCTTTTGAATTTAATTCCGATGCTATTTCTGTGTTTCATCGTCAATAAGAAGGTCAGAGGGATGCTGTAAACCTGAAGTGAAGCATCGAAAACTAAAACTAGTGTCACAGGAATGGTTCAAAACATAGACAGTAAGAAAAGTCAGTTTTCTTGTACTTAAGTCGGCATTGTGCCTTTTCCATTTAATTCCGATGCAATTTCTGTGTTTCAGCGTCCAAAAGAAGGTCAGAGGCATACAGTAAACCTGAAGTGAAGCATCGGAATCTATAACTAGTGTCACAGGAATGGTTCAAAACATAGACAGTAAGATGAGTCAGTTTTGTTGTACTTAAGTCGGCATTGTGATTTATGTATTTAATTCCGATGCAATTTCTGTGTTTCATTGTCAATAAGAAGGTCAGAGGGATACAGTAAACCTGAAGTGAAGCATCGGAATCTATATCTAGTGTCACAGGAATGGTTCAAAACATAGACAGTAAGAATTGTCAGTTTTCTTGTTCTTAAGTCGGCATTGTGCCTTTTGAATTTAATTCCGATGCTATTTCTGTGTTTCATCGTCAATAAGAAGGTCAGAGGGATGCAGTAAACCTGAACTGAACCATCGAAAACTAAAACTAGTGTCACAGGAATGGTTCAAAACATAGACAGTAAGAAAAGTCAGTCTTCTTGTACTTAAGTCGGCATTGTGATTTTTGTATTTAATTCCGATGCAATTTCTGTGTTTCATCGTCAATAAGAAGGTCAGAGGGATACAGTAAACCTGAAGTGAAGCATCGGAATCTATAACTAGTGTAACAGGAATGGTTCAAAACATAGACAGTAAGAAGAGTCAGATTTCTTGTACTTAAGTCGGCATTGTGCCCTTTGTATTTAATTCTGATGCAATTTCTGTGTTTCATCGTCAATAAGAAGTTCAGAGGGATACAGTAAACCTGAAGTGAAGCATCGGAATCTATGACTAGCGTCACATGAATGGTTCAAAACATAGACAGTAAGAAGAGTCAGTTTTCTTGTACTTAAGTCAGCATTGTGATTTTTGTATTTAATTCCGATGCAATTTCTGTGTTTCATCGTCAATAAGAAGGTCAGAGGGATACAGTAATCCTGAAGTGAAGCATCGGAATCTATAACTAGTGTCACAGGAATAGTTCAAAACATAGACAGTAAGAAGATTCTGTTTTCCTGTACTTAAGTCGGCATTGCGATTTTTGTTTTTAATTCCGATGCAATTTCTGTGCTTCATCGTCAATAAGAAGGTCAGAGGGATACAGTAAACCAGAAGTGAAGCATCCGAATCTTTAACTAGTGTCACAGGAGTGGTTCAAAACATAGACAGTAAGAATTGTCAGTTTTCTTGTTCTTCAGTCGGCATTGTGCCTTTTGAATTTAATTCCGATGCTATTTCTGTGTTTCATCGTCAATAAGAAGGTCAGAGGGATGCTGTAAACCTGAAGTGAAGCATCGAAAACTAAAACTAGTGTCACAGGAATGGTTCAAAACATAGACAGTAAGAAAAGTCAGTTTTCTTGTACTTAAGTCGGCATTGTGCCTTTTCCTTTTAATTCCGATGCAATTTCTGTGTTTTAGCGTCCATAAGAAGGTCAGAGGGATACAGTAAACCTGAAGTGAAGCAACAGAATCTATAACTAGTGTCACAGGAATGGTTCAAAGCATAGACAGTAAGATGAGCCAGCCTTCTTGTTACTTGAGTCGGCATTGTGCCTTTTTGTATTTAATTCCGATGCATTTTCTGTGTTTCATCGCCAATAAGGAGGTCAGAGTAATAAAGTGAACCTGAAGTGAAGCATCGGAATCTATAACTAGTGTCACAGGAATGGTTCAAAACATAGACAGTGAGAAGAGCCACTCTTCTTGAACTTGAGTCGGCATTGTGCCTTTTGTATTAAATTCCGATGCAATTTCTGTGTTTCATCGTCAATAAGAAGGTCAGAGGGATACAGTAAACCTGAAGTGAAGCATCGGAATCTATAACTAGTGTCACAGGAATATTTCAAAACATAGACAGTAAGAAGAGGCAGTCTTCTTGTACTTAAGTTGGCATTGTTCCTATTGCATTTAATTCCGATGCTATTTCTGTGTTTCATCGTCAATAAGAAAGTTAGAGGCATACAGTAAACCTGAAGTGAAGCATCGGAAACTATAACTAGAGTTACAGGAATGGTTCAAAACATAGACAGTAAGAAGAGTCAGTCTTCTTGTACTTAAGTCGGCATTGTGCCTTTTCTATTTAATTCCGATGCAATTTCTGTGTTTCATCGTCAATAAGAAGGTCCAAGGGATACAGTAAACCTGAAGTGAATCATCGTAATCTATGACTAGTGTCACAGGAATGGATCAAAACATAGTCATTACGAATAGTCAGTCTTCTTGTACTTAACTTGAGGGTCTGAAGCAGAGGCTGAGACGGTTCTGCGACCGTGTGGGCTGCAGATTCCTCGACTTGCGCCATAGGGTGGTGGGGTTTCGGGTTCCGCTGGATAGATCAGGAGTCCACTACACGCAACAAGCGGCTACACGGGTAGCATGGGTTGTGTGGCGTGGGCTGGGCGGTTTCTTAGGTTAGATGGCCTTGGGCAAGTACAGAAAGGGCAACAGCCTCAGCGGGTGCGGGGCAAAGTCAGGACATGCGGGGACCAAGCAGCAATCGGTATTGTAATTGTCAACTGTCGAAGCTGCGTTGGTAAAGTACCGGAACTTCAAGCGCTGATAGAAAGCACCGAAGCTGAAATCGTTATAGGTACAGAAAGCTGGCTTAAGCCAGAGATAAATTCTGCCGAAATTTTTACAAAGGTACAGACGGTGTTTAGAAAGGATAGATTGCATGCAACCGGTGGCGGAGTGTTCGTCGCTGTTAGTAGTAGTTTATCCTGTAGTGAAGTAGAAGTGGATAGTTCCTGTGAATTATTATGGGTGGAGGTTACACTAAACAACCGAACTAGGTTAATAATTGGCTCCTTTTACCGACCTCCCGACTCAGCAGCATTAGTGGCAGAACAACTGAGAGAAAATTTGGAATACATTTCACATAAATTTTCTCAGCATGTTATAGTCTTAGGTGGATATTTCAATTTACCAGATATAGACTGGGACACTCAGATGTTTAGGACGGGTGGCAGGGACAGTGCATCGAGTGACATTATACTGAGTGCACTATCCGAAAATTACCTCAAGTAATTAAACAGAGAACCGACTCGTGGAAATATCATCTTGGACCTACTGATAACAAACAGACCCGAACTTTTCGACTCTGTATGTACAGTACAGGGAATCAGTGATCATAATGCCGTTGCAGCATCCCTGAATATGGAAGTTAATAGGAATATAAAAAAAGGGAGGAAGGTTTATCTGTTTAGCAAGAGTAATAGAAGGCAGATTTCAGACAACCTAACAGATCAAAACGAAAATTTCTGTTCCGACACTGACAATGTTGAGTGTTTATGGAAAAAGTTCAAGGCAATCGTAAAATGCGTTTTAGACAGGTACGTGTCGAGTAAAACTTTGAGGGACGGGAAAAACCCACCGTGGTACAACAACAAAGTTAGGAAACTACTGCGAAAGCAAAGAGAGTTCCACTCCAAGTTTAAACGCAGCCAAAACCTCTCAGACAAACAGAAGCTAAACGATTTCAAAGTTAGCGTAAGGAGGGCTATGCGTGAAGCGTTCATTGAATTCGAAAGTAAAATTCTATGTACCGACTTGACAGAAAATCCTAGGAAGTTCTGGTCTTACGTTAAATCAGTAAGTGGCTCGAAACAGCATATCCAGACACTACGGGATGATGATGGCATTGAAACAGAGGATGACTCGCGTAAAGCTGAAATACTAAACACCTTTTTCCAAAGCTGTTTCACAGAGGAAGACCGCACTGCAGTTCCTTCTCTAAATCCTCGCACAAACTAAAAAATGGCTGACATCGAAATAAGTGTCCAAGGAATAGAAAAGCAACTGGAATCACTCAATAGAGGAAAGTCCACTGGACCTGACGGGATACCAATTCGATTCTACACAGAGTACGCGAAAGAACTTGCCCCCCTTCTAACAGCCGTGTACCGCAAGTCTCTAGAGGAACGGAGGGTTCCAAACGATTGGAAAAGAGCGCAAATAGTCCCAGTCTTCAAGAAGGGTCGTCGAGCAGATGCGCAAAACTATAGACCTATATCTCTTACGTCGATCTCTTGTAGAATTGTAGAACATGTTTTTTGCTCGCGTATCATGTCATTTCTGGAAACCCAGAATCTACTACGTAGGAATCAACATGGATTCCGGAAACAGCGATCGTGTGAGACCCAACTCGCCTTATTTGTTCATGAGACCCAGAAAATATTAGATACAGGCTCCCAGGTAGATGCTATTTTTCTTGACTTCCGGAAGGCGTTCGATACAGTTCCGCACTGTCGCCTGATAAACAAAGTAAGAGCCTACGGAATATCAGACCAGCTGTGTGGCTGGATTGAAGAGTTTTTAGCAAACAGAACACAGCATGTTGTTATCAATGGAGAGACGTCTACAGACGTTAAAGTAACCTCTGGCGTGCCACAGGGGAGTGTTATGGGACCATTGCTTTTCACAATATATGTAAATGACTTAGTAGATAGTGTCGGAAGTTCCATGCGGCTTTTCGCGGATGATGCTGTAGTATACAGAGAAGTTGCAGCATTAGAAAATTGTAGCGAAATGCAGGAAGATCTGCAGCGGATAGGCACTTGGTGCAGGGAGTGGCAACTGACCCTTAACATAGACAAATGTAATGTATTGCGAATACATAGAAAGAAGGATCCTTTATTGTATGATTATATGATAGCGGAACAAACACTGGTAGCAGTTACTTCTGTAAAATATCTGGGAGTATGCGTGCGGAACGATTTGAAGTGGAATGATCATATAAAATTAATTGTTGGTAAGGCGGGTACCAGGTTGAGATTCATTGGGAGAGTGCTTAGAAAATGTAGTCCATCAACAAAGGAGGTGGCTTACAAAACACTCGTTCGACCTATACTTGAGTATTGCTCATCAGTGTGGGATCCGTACCAGATCGGTCTGACGGAGGAGATAGAGAAGATCCAAAGAAGAGCGGCGCGATTCGTCACAGGGTTATTTGGTAACCGTGATAGCGTTACGGAGATGTTTAATAAACTCAAGTGGCAGACTCTGCAAGAGAGGCGCTCTGCATCGCGGTGTAGCTTGCTCGCCAGGTTTCGAAAGGGTGCGTTTCTGGATGAGGTAGCGAATATATTGCTTCCCCCTACTTATACCTCCCGAGGAGATCACGAATGTAAAATTAGAGAGATTAGAGCACACACGGAGGTTTTCAGACAGTCGTTTTTCCCGCGAACCATACGCGACTGGAACAGGAAAGGGAGGTAATGACAGTTGCAGGTAAAGTGCCCTCCGCCACACACCGTTGGGTGACTTGCGGAGTATCAATGTAGATGTAGATGTAGAAGTCGGCATTGTGCATTTTGTATTTAATTCCGATGCAATTACTGTATTTCATCGTCAAAAAGAAGGTCAGAGGGATATAGTAAACCTGAAGTGAAGCATCGGAATCTATAACAAGTGTCACAGGAATGGTTCAAAACAGTCAGTAAGAAGAGTCAGTCTTCTTGTACTTAAGTCGGCATTGTGCCTTTTGTATTTAATTCCGAAGCTATTTCCGCATTTCGTCGCCAATTAGAAGGTCCAAAGGATACAGTAAACCTGAAGTGAAGCATCGGAATCAATAACTAATGCCACAGGAATCGTTCGAAACATAGACAGTAGGAAGAGTCAGTCTTCTTGTACTTAAGTCGGCATTGTGCCTTTTGTATTTAATTCCGATGCAATTTCTGTGTTTCATCGTCAAAAAGAAGGTCAGAGGGATACAGTAAACCTGAAGTGAAGCATCGGAATCTGTAACTAGTGTCACAGGAATGGTTCAAAGCATAGACAGTAGGAAGAGTCAGTCTTCTTGTACTTATGTCGGCATTGTGCCTTTTCTATTTAATTCCGATGCAATTTCAGTGTTTCATCGTCAATAAGAATGTAGGAGGGATACAGTAAACCTGAAGTCAAGCATCGGAATCTGTAACTAGCGTCACAGGAATGGTTCAAAACATAGACAGAAAGAAGAGTCAGTCTTCTTGTACTTAAGTCGGCATTGTGCCTTTTCTATTTAATTCCGGTGCAATTTCTGTGTTTCATCGTCAATAAGAAGGTCCAAGGGATACAGTAAACCTGAAGTGAAGCATCGGAATCTATAACTAGTGTCACAGGAATGGTTCAAATCATAGACAGTAAGAAGAGTCAGTCTTCTTGTACTTAAGTCGGCATTGTGCCTTTTCTATTTCATTCCGATGCAATATCTGTGTTGCATCGTCAATAAGAAGGTCCAAGATATACAGTAAACCTGAAGTGAATCATCGTAATCTATAATTAGTGTCACAGGAATGGTTCAAATCATAGTCAGTACGAAGAGTCAGTCTACTTGTACTTAAGTCGGCATTGTGCCTTTTGTATTTAATTCCGATGTAATTTCTGTGTTTCATCGTCAATAAGAAGGTCAGAGGGATACAGTAAACCTGAAGTGAAGCATCGGAATCTATAACTAGTGTCACAGGAATGGGTCCAAACATAGACAGTAAGAAGGGTCAGACTTCTTGTACTTAAGTCAGCATTGTGCCTTTTGTATTTAATTCCGATGCAATATCTGTCTTTCATCGTCAATAAGAAGGTGCAAGGGATACAGTAAACCTGAAGTGAAGCATCGGAATCTATAACTAGTGTCACAGGAATAGTTCTAAACATAGACAGTAAGAAGGGTCAGTCTTCTTGTACTTAAGTCGGCATAGTGCCTTTTCTATTTAATTCCAATGCAATTTCTGTATTTCGTCGCCATTAAGAGAGTCCAACGGATATAGTAAACCTGAAGTGAAGCATCGGAATCTATAACTATTGTCGCAGGAATCGTTCAAACATAGACAGCAGGAAGAATCAGTCTTCTTGTACTTAAGTCGGCATTGTGCCTTTTGTATGTAGTTCCGATGCAACTTCTGTGTTTCATCGTCAATAAGAAGGGCCTAGGGATAGAGTAAACCTGAAGTAAAACATCGGAATCTATAACTAGTGTCACAGTAATGGTTCAAAACATAGTCAGTAAGAAGAGTCAGTGTTCTTGTACTTAAGTCGGCATTGTGCCTTTTCTATTTAATTCCGATGCAATTTCTGTGTTTCATCGTCAAAAAGGTCAGAGGGATACAGTCAACCTGAAGTGAAGCATCGGAATCTATAACTAGTGTCACAGGAATGGTTCAAAACATTGACAGTAAGAAGACTCAGTCTTCTTGTACTTAAGTCGGCATTGTGACTTTTCTATTTAATTCCGATGCAATTTCTGTGTTTCATCGTCAATTAGAAGGTCCAAGGGATACAGTAAACCTGAAGTGAATCATCGTAATCTATAACTAGTGTCACAGGAATGGATCAAAACATAGTCAGTACGAAGAGTCAGTCTTCTTGTAGTTAAGTCGGCATTGTGCATTTTGTATTTAATTCCGATGCAATTTCTGTATTTCATCGTCAAAAAGAAGGTCAGAGGGATACAGTAAACCTGAAGTGAAGCATCGGAATCTATAACAAGTGTCACAGGAATGGTTCAAAACAGTCAGTAAGAAGAGTCAGTCTTCTTGTACTTAAGTCGGCATTGTGCCTTTTCTATTTAATTCCGAAGCTATTTCTGCATTTCGTCACCAATTAGAAGGTCCAAAGGATGCAGTAAACCCGAAGTGAAGCATCGGAATCAATAACTAATGTCACAGGAATCGTTCGAAACATAGACAGTAGGAAGAGTCAGTCTTCTTGTACTTAAGTCGGCATTGTGCCATTTGTATTTCATTCCGATGCAATTTCTGTGTTTCATCGTCAAAATGAAGGTCAGAGGGATACAGTAAACCTGAAGTTAAGCATCGGAATCTGTAACTAGTGTCACAGGAATGGTTCAAAACATAGACAGTAAGAAGAGTCAATCTTCTTGTACTTAAGTCGGCATTGTGCCTTTTGTATTTAATTCCGATGCAATATCTGTGTTTCATCGTCAATAAGAAGGTCCAAGGGACACAGTAAACCTAAAGTGAAGCATCGGAATCTGTAACTAGCGTCACAGGAATGGTTCAAAACATAGTCACTAATAAGAGTCAGTCTTCTTCTACTTAAGTCGGCATTGTGCCCTTTCTATTTATTTCCGATGCAATTTCTGTGTTTCATCGTCAATAAGAACGTCCAAGGGATACAGTAAACCTGAAGTGAAGCATCGGAATCTATAACTAGTGTCACAGGAATGGTTGAAATCATAGACAGTAGGAAGAGTCAGTCTTCTTGTACTTAAGTCGGCATTGTGCCCCTTCTTTTTAATTCCGATGCAATTTCAGTGTTTCATCGTCAATAAGAATGTAAGAGGGATACAGTAACCCTGAAGTCAAGCATCGGAATCTGTAACTAGCGTCACAGGAATGGTTCAAAAATAAGATAGAAAGAAGAGTCAGTCTTCTTGTACTTAAGTCGGCATTGTGCCTTTTCTATTTAATTCCGATGCAATTTCTGTGTTTCATCGTCAATAAGAAGGGCCACGGGATACAGTAAACCTGAAGCGTAGCATCGGAATCTATAACTAGTGTCACAGGAATGGTTCAAATCATAGACAGTAGGAAGAGTCAGTCTTCTTGTACTTAAGTCGGCATTGTGCCTTTTCTATTTAATTCCGATGCAATTCCTGTGTTTTATCGTCAATAAGAAGGTCAGAGGGATACAGTAAACCTAAAGTGAAACACCGGAATCCATAACTAGTGTCACAAGAATGGTTCAAAACCTAGTCAGTAAGAAGAGTCAGTCTTCTTGTACTCAATTCGGCATTGTGCCTTTTCTATTTAATTCCGATACAATATATGTGTTTCATCGTCAATAAGAAGGTCCAAGGGATACAGTAAACCTGAAGTGAATCATCGTAATCTATAACTAGTGTCACAGGAATGGTTCAAAACATAGTCAGTACGAAGAGTCAGTCTTCTTGTACTTAAGTCGACATTGTGCCTATTGTATTTAATTCCAATGCAATTTCTGTGTTTCATCGTCAATAAGAAGGTCAGAGGGATACAGTAACCCTGAAGTGAAGCATCGGAATCTATAACTAGTGTCACAGGAATGGGTCTAAACATATACAGTAAGAAGGGTCAGTCTTCTTGTACTTAAGTCGGCATTGTACCTTAGCTATCTAATTCCGATGCAATTTCTGTGTTTCATCGTCAATAAGACGGTCAGAGGGATACAGTAAACCTGAAGTGAAGCATCGGAATCTAAAACTAGTGTCACAAGAATGGTTCAAAACAGTCAGTAAGAAGAGTCAATCTTCTTGTACTTAAGTCGGTATTGTGCCTTTTTTGTTTAATTATGATGCATTTTCTGTGTTTCATCGTCAATAAGAAGGTCCAAGGGATTCAGTAAACCTGAAGTGAAGCATAGGAATCTATAACTAGTGTCACAGGAATGGTTCAAAACATAGTCAGTACGAAGAGTCAGTCTTCTTGTACTTAAGTCGGCATTGTGCCTTTTGTATTTAATTCCGATTCAATTTCTGTGTTTCATCGTCAATAAGAAGGTCAGAGGGAAGCAGCAAACCTGAAGTGAAGCATCGGAATCCATAAATAGTGTCACAGGAATGGGTCTAAACATAGACAGTAAGAAGGGTCAGACTTCTTGTACTTATGTCGGCATTGTGCGTTTTCTATTTAATTCCAATGCAATTTCTGTATTTCGTCGCCAATAAGAGGGTCCAAAGGATATAGTAAACCTGTAGTGAAGCATCGGAATCTATAACTAATGTCACAGGAATCGTTCGAAACATAGACAGTAGGAAGAGTCAGTCTTCTTGTACTTAAGTCGGCATTGTGCCTTTTGTATTTAATTCCGATGCAATATCTGTGTTTCATTGTCAATAAGAAGGTCCAAGGGATACAGTAAACCTGAAGTGAAACATCGGAATCTATAACTAGTGTCACAGGAATGGTTGAAATCATAGACAGTAGGAAGAGTCAGTCTTCTTGTACTTAAGTCGGCATTGTGCCTTTTGTGTTTAATTCCGATGCAATTTCTGTGCTTCATCGTCAATAAGAATGTAAGAGGGATACAGTAACCCTGAAGTCAAGCATCGGAATCTGTAACTAGCGTCACAGGAATGGTTCAAAACATAGACAGAAAGAAGAGTCAGTCTTCTTGTACTTAAGTCGGCATTGAGCCTTTTCTATTTAATTCCGATGCAATTTCTGTGTTTCATCGTCAATAAGAAGGGCCAAGGGATACAGTAAACCTGAAGCGAAGCATCGGAATCTATAACTAGTGTCACAGGAATGGTTCAAATCATAGACAGTAGGAAGAGTCAGTCTTCTTGTACTTAAGTCGGCATTGTGCCTTTTCTATTTAATTCCGATGCAATTTCTGTGTGTCATCGTCAATAAGAAGGTCCGAGGGATACAGTAAACCTGAAGTGAGGCATCGGAATCTATAACTAGTGTCACAGGAATGGTTCCAGACATAGTCAGTAAGAAGAGTCAGACTTTTTGTACTTAAATCGGCATTGTGCCTTTTCTATTTCATTCCGATGCAATATCTGTGTAGCATCGTCAATAAGAAGGTCCAAGGGATACAGTAAATCTGAAGTGAAGCATCGGAATCTATAACTAGTGTCACAGGAATGGGTCTAAACATAGACAGTAAGAAGGGTCAGTCTTCTTGTACTTAAGTCGGCATTGTGCCTTTTGTGTTTAATTATGATGCATTTTCTGTGTTTCATCGTCAATAAGAAGGTCCAAGGGATACAGTAAACCTAAAGTGAAGCATCGGAATCTATAACTAGTGTCACAGGAATGGTTCAAAACATAGTCAGTACGAAGAGTCAGTCTTCTTGTACTTAAGTCGGCATTGTGCCTTTTGTATTTAATTCCGATTCAATTTCTGTGTTTCAGCGTCAATAAGATGGTCAGAGGGATACAGCAAACCTGAAGTGAAGCATCGGAATCTATAACTCGTGTCACAGGAATGCTTCTATACATAGACAGTAATAAGGGTCAGACTTCTTGTACTTACGTCGGCATTGTGCCTTTTCTATTTAATTCCAATGCAATTTCTGTATTTCGTCGCCAATAAGAGAGTCCAAAGGATATAGTAAACCTGTAGTGAAGCATCGGAATCTATAACTAATGTCACAGGATTCGTTCAAACATAGACAGTAGGAAGAATCAGTCTTCTTGTACTTAAGTCGGCATTGTGATTTTTGTATTTAGTTCCGAGGCAATTTCTGTGTTTCATCATCAATAAGAAGGTCCTAGGGATAGAGTAAACCTGAAGTGAAGCATCGGAATCTATAAGTAGTGTCACAGGAATGGTTCAAAACATATTCAGTAAGAAGAGTCAGTCTTCTTGTACTTATGTCGGCATTGTGCCTTTTCTATTTAATACCGATGCAATTTCTGTGTTTCATCGTCAATAAGAACGTCCAAAGGGATACGGTAAACCTGAAGTGAAGCATCGGAATCTATAACTAGTGTCACAGGAATGGTTCAAATCATAGACAGTAGGAAGAGTCAGTCTTCTTGTACTTAAGTCGGCATTGTGCCTGTTCTATTTAATTCCGATGCAATTTCAGTGTTTCATCGTCAATAAGAATGTAAGAGGGATACAGTAACCCTGAAGTCAAGCATCGGAATCTGTAACTAGCGTCACAGGAACGGTTCAAAACATAGACAGAAAGAAGAGTCAGTCTTCTTGTACTTAAGTCGGCATAGTGCCTTTATATTTAATTCCGATGCAATTTCTGTGTTTCATCGTCAATAAGAAGGTCCAAGGGATACAGTAAACCTGAAGAGAAGCATCGGAATCTATAACTAGTGTCACAGGAATGGTTCAAATCATAGACAGTAAGACGAGTCTGTCTTCTTGTACTTAAGTCGGCATTGTGCCTTTTCTATTTAATTCCGATGCAATTTCTGTGTTTCATCGTCAATAAGAAGGTCAGAGGGATACAGTAGAAATGAAGTGAAGCATCGGAATCCATAACTAGTGTCACAAGAATGGTTCAAAACCTAGTCAGTAAGAAGAGTCAGTCTTCTTGTACTTATGTCGGCATTGTGCCTTTTCTATTTAATTCCGATGCAATATATGTGTTTCATCGTCAATAAGAAGGTCAGAGGGATACAGTAAACCTGAAGTGAGTCATCGGAATCTATAACTAGTGTCACAGGAATGGTTCCAAACATAGTCAGTAAGAAGAGTCAGTCTTCTTGTACTTGAGTCGGCATTGTGCCTTTTCTATTTCATTCCGATGCAATATCTGTGTTGCATCGTCAATAAGAAGGTCCAAGGGATACAGTAAACCTGAAGTGAATCATCGTAATTTATAACTAGTGTCACAGGAATGGTTCAAAACATAGTCAGTACGAAGAGTCAGTCTTCTTGTACTTAAGTCGACATTGTGCCTTTTGTATTTAATTCCAATGCAATTTCTGTGTTTTATCGTCAATAAGAAGGTCAGAGGGATACAGTAAACCTGAAGTGAAGCATCGGAATCTATAACTAGTGTAACAGGAATGGTTCTACACATAGACAGTAAGAAGGGTCAGTCTTCTTGTACTAAAGTCGGCATTGTGCCTTTTGTATTTAATTCCGATGCAATTTCTGTGTTTCATCGTCAATAAGAAGGTCAGAGGGATACAGTAAACCTGAAGTGAAGCATTGGAATGTATAACTAGTGTCACAGGAATGGTTCAAAACAGTCAGTAAGAAGAGTCAATCTTCTTGTACCTAAGTCGGCATTGTGCCTTTTGTGTTTAATTATGATGCATTTTCTGTGTTTCATCGTCAATAAGAAGGTCCAAGGGATACAGTAAACCTGAAGTGAAGCATCGGAATCTATAACTAGTGTCACAGGAATGGTTCAAAACAGTCAGTAAGAAGAGTCAGTCTTCTTGTACTTAAGTCGGCATTGTGCCTTTTGTATTAATTTCCGAAGCTATTTCTGCATTTCGTCGCAATTAGAAGGTCCAAAGGATACAGTAAACCTGAAGTGAAGCATCGGAATCAATAACTAATGTCACAGGAATCGTTCGAAGCATAGACAGTAGGAAGAGTCTGTCTTCTTGTACTTAAGTCGGCGTTGTGCCTTTTGTATTTAATTCCGATGCAATTTCTGTGTTTCATCGTCATAAAGAAGGTCAGAGGGATACAGTAAACCTGAAGTGAAGCATCGGAATCTGTAACTAATGTCACAGGAATGGTTCAAAGCTTAGACAGTAGGAAGAGTCAGTCTTCTTGTACTTAAGTCGGCATTGTGCCTTTTGTGTTTAATTCCGATGCAATTTCTGTGTTTCATCGTCAATAAGAATGTAAGAGGGATACAGTAACCCTGAAGTCAAGCATCGGAATCTGTAACTAGCGTCACAGGAATGGTTCAAAGCATAGACAGAAAGAAGAGTAAGTCTTCTTGTACTTATGTCGGCATTGTGCCTTTTCTATATAATTCCGATGCAATTTCTGTGTTTCATCGTCAATAAGAAGGTCCAAGGGATACAGTAAACCTGAAGTGAAGCATCGGAATCTATAACTAGTGTCACAGGAATGGTTCAAAACATAGACGGTAAGAAGAGTCAGTCTTCTTGTACGTAAGTCGGCATTATGCTTTTCCAATTAGTTCCGATGCAATTTCTGTCTTTCATCGTCAATATGAGGGTCAGAGGGATACAGTAAACCTGAAGTGAAGTATCGGAATCTATAACTAGTGGCACAGGAATGGTTCTACACATAGACAGTAAGAAGGGTCAGTCTTCTTGTACTTAAGTCAGCATTGTGCCTTTTGTATTTAATTCCGATGCAATATATGTGTTTCATCGTCAATAAGAAGGTCAGAGGGATACAGTAAACCTGAAGTGAGTCATCGGAATCTATAACTAGTGTCACAGGAATGGTTCCAAACATAGTCAGTACGAAGAGTCAGTCTTCTTGTACTTAAGTCGACATTGTGCCTTTTGTATTTAATTCCAATGCAATTTCTGTGTTTTATCGTCAATATGAGGGTCAGAGGGATACAGTAAACCTGAAGTGAAGCATCGGAATCTATAACTAGTGGCACAGGAATGGTTCTACACATAGACAGTAAGAAGGGTCAGTCTTCTTGTACTTAAGTCGGCATTGTGCCTTTTGTATTTAATTCCGATGCAATTTCTGTGTTTCATCGTCAATAAGACGGTCAGAGGGATACAGTAAACCTGAAGTGAAGCATCGGAATCTGTAACTAGTGTCACAGGAATGGTTCAAAACAGTGAGTAAGAAGAGTCAATCTTCTTGTACCTAAGTCGGCATTGTGCCTTTTGTGTTTAATTATGATGCATTTTCCGTGTTTCATCGTCAATAAGAAGGTCCAAGGGATACAGTAAACCTGAAGTGAAGCATCGGAATCTATAACTAGTGTCACAGGAATGGTTCAAAACATAGTCAGTACGAAGAGTCACTCTTCTTGTACTTAAGTGGGCATTGTGCATTTTGTATTTAATTCCGATGCAATTTCTGTATTTCATCGTCAAAAAGAAGGTCAGAGGGATACAGTAAACCTGAAGTGAAGCATCGGAATCTATAACAAGTGTCACGGGAATGGTTCAAAACAGTCAGTAAGAAGAGTCAGTCTTCTTGTACTTAAGTCGGCATTGTGCCTTTTCTATTTAATTCCGAAGCTATTTCTGCACTTCGTCGCCAATTAGAAGGTCCAAAGGATACAGTAAACCTGAAGTGAAGCATCGGAATCAATAACTAATGTCACAGGAATCGTTCGAAACATAGACAGTAGGAAGAGTCAGTCTCCTTGTACTTAAGTCGGCATTGTGCCTTTTGTATTTAATTCCGATGCAATATCTGTGTTTCATTGTCAATAAGAAGGTCCAAGGGATACAGTAAACCTGAAGTCAAGCATCGGAATCTATAACTAGTGTCACAGGAATGGTTGAAATCATAGACAGTAGGAAGAGTCCAGTCTTCTTGTACTTAAGTCGGCATTGTGCCTTTTGTGTTTAATTCCGATGCAATTTTCTGTGTTTCATCGTCAATAAGAATGTAAGAGGGATACAGTAACCCTGAAGGTCAAACATCGGAATCTGTAACTAGCGTCACAGGAATGGTTCAAAACATAGACAGAAAGAGAGTCAGTCTTCTTGTACTTAAGTCGGCATTGAGCCTTTTCTATTTAATTCCCGATGCAATTTCTGTGTTTCATCGTCAATAAGAAGGGCCAAGGGATACAGTAAACCTGAAGCGAAGCATCGGAATCTATAACATAGTGTCACAGGAATGGTTCAAATCATAGACAGTAGGAAGAGACAGTCTCTCTTGTACTTAAGTCGGCATTGTGCCTTTTCTATTTAATTCCGATGCAATTTCTGTGTGTCATCGTCAATAAGAGGGTCAGAGGGATATAGTAAACCTGAAGTGAAGCATCGGAATCCATAACTAGTGTCACAAGAATGGTTCAAAACCTAGTCAGTAAGAAGAGTCAGTCTTCTTGTACTAAGTCGGCATTGTGCCTTTTCTATTTAATTCCGATGCAATATATGTGTTTCATCGTCAATGAGAAGGTCAGAGGGATACAGTAAACCTGAAGTGAGGCATCGGAATCTATAACTAGTGTCACAGGAATGGTTCCAGACATAGTCAGTAAGAAGAGTCAGACTTTTTGTACTTAAATCGGCATTGTGCCTTTTCTATTTCAATCCGATGCAATATCTGTGTTGCATCGTCCATAAGAAGGTCCAAGGGATACAGTAAACCTGAAGTGAAGCATCGGAATCTATAACTAGTGTCACAGGAAATGGTTCAAAACATAGTCAGTACGAAGAGTCAGTCTTCTTGTACTTAAGTCGACATTGTGCTATTGTATTTAATTACAATGCAATTTCTGTGTTTCATCGTCAATAAGAAGGTCAGAGGGATACAGTAAACCTGAAGTGAAGCATCGGAATCTATAACTAGTGTCACAGGAATGGGTCTAAACATAGACAGTAAGAAGGGTCAGTCTTCTTGTACTTAAGTCGGCATTGTGCCTTTTCTGTTTAATTATGATGCATTTTCTGTGTTTCATCGTCAATAAGAAGGTCCAAGGGATACAGTAACCTAAGTGAAGCATCGGAATCTATAACTAGTGTCACAGGAATGGTTCAAACCATAGTCAGTACGAAGAGTCAGTCTTCTTGTACTTAAGTCGGCATTGTGCCTTTTGTATTTAATTCCGATTCAATTTCTGTGTTTCAGCGTCAATAAGATGGTCAGAGGGATACAGCAAACCTGAAGTGAAGCATCGGGAATCTATAACTCGTGTCACAGGAATGCTTCTATACATAGACAGTAATAAGGGTCAGACTTCTTGTACATACGTCGGCATTGTGCCTTTTCTATTTAATTCCAATGCAATTTCTGTATTTCGTCGCCAATAAGAGAGTCCAAAGGATATAGTAAACCTGTAGTGAAGCATCGGAATCTATAACTAATGTCACAGGATTCGTTCAAACATAGACAGTAGGAAGAATCAGTCTTCTTGTACTTAAGTCGGCATTGTGATTTTTGTATTTAGTTCCGAGGCAATTTCTGTGTTTCATCGTCAATAAGAAGGTCCTAGGGATAGAGTAAACCTGAAGTGAAGAATCGGAATCTATAAGTAGTGTCACAGGAATGGTTCAAAACATATTCAGTAAGAAGAGTCAGTCTTCTTGTACTTATGTCGGCATTGTGCCTTTTCTATTTAATTCCGATGCAATTTCTGTGTTTCATCGTCAATAAGAACGTCCAAGGGATACAGTAAACCTGAAGTGAAGCATCGGAATCTGTAACTAGTGTCACAGGAATGGTTCAAATCATAGACAGTAGGAAGAGTCAGTCTTCTTGTACTTAAGTCGGCATTGTGCCTGTTCTATTTAATTCCGATGCAATTTCAGTGTTTCATCGTCAATAAGAATGTAAGAGGGATACAGTAACCCTGAAGTCAAGCATCGGAATCTGTAACTAGCGTCACAGGAACGGTTCAAAACATAGACAGAAAGAAGAGTCAGTCTTCTTGTACTTAAGTCGGCATAGTGCCTTTATATTTAATTCCGATGCAATTTCTGTGTTTCATCGTCAATAAGAAGGTCCAAGGGATACAGTAAACCTGAAGCGAAGCATCGGAATCTATAACTAGTGTCACAGGAATGGTTCAAATCATAGACAGTAAGACGAGTCAGTCTTCTTGTACTTAAGTCGGCATTGTGCCTTTTCTATTTAATTCCGATGCAATTTCTGTGTTTCATCGTCAATAAGAAGGTCAGAGGGATACAGTAGAAATGAAGTGAAGCATCGGAATCCATAACTAGTGTCACAAGAATGGTTCAAAACCTAGTCAGTAAGAAGAGTCAGTCTTCTTGTACTTATGTCGGCATTTTGCCTTTTCTATTTAATTCCGATGCAATATATGTGTTTCATCGTCAATAAGAAGGTCAGAGGGATACAGTAAACCTGAAGTGAGTCATCGGAATCTATAACTAGTGTCACAGGAATGGTTCCAAACATAGTCAGTAAGAAGAGTCAGTCTTCTTGTACTTGAGTCGGCATTGTGCCTTTTCTATTTCATTCCGATGCAATATCTGTGTTGCATCGTCAATAAGAAGGTCCAAGGGATACAGTAAACCTGAAGTGAATCATCGTAATTTATAACTAGTGTCACAGGAATGGTTCAAAACATAGTCAGTACGAAGAGTCAGTCTTCTTGTACTTAAGTCGACATTGTGCCTTTTGTATTTAATTCCAATGCAATTTCTGTGTTTTATCGTCAATAAGAAGGTCAGAGGGATACAGTAAACCTGAAGTGAAGCATCGGAATCTATAACTAGTGTAACAGTGTAACACATAGACAGTAAGAAGGGTCAGTCTTCTTGTACTAAAGTCGGCATTGTGCCTTTTGTATTTAATTCCGATGCAATTTCTGTGTTTCATCGTCAATAAGAAGGTCAGAGGGATACAGTAAACCTGAAGTGAAGCATTGGAATCTATAACTAGTGTCACAGGAATGGTTCAAAACAGTCAGTAAGAAGAGTCAATCTTCTTGTACCTAAGTCGGCATTGTGCCTTTTGTGTTTAATTATGATGCATTTTCTGTGTTTCATCGTCAATAAGAAGGTCCAAGGGATACAGTAAACCTGAAGTGAAGCATCGGAATCTATAACTAGTGTCACAGGAAAGGTTCAAAACAGTCAGTAAGAAGAGTCAGTCTTCTTGTACCTAAGTCGGCATTGTGCCTTTTGTATTTAATTCCGAAGCTATTTCTGCATTTCGTCGCCAATTAGAAGGTCCAAAGGATACAGTAAACCTGAAGTGAAGCATCGGAATCAATAACTAATGTCACAGGAATCGTTCGAAGCATAGACAGTAGGAAGAGTCTGTCTTCTTGTACTTAAGTCGGCGTTGTGCCTTTTGTATTTAATTCCGATGCAATTTCTGTGTTTCATCGTCATAAAGAAGGTCAGAGGGATACAGTAAACCTGAAGTGTAGCACCGCAATCTGTAACTAATGTCACAGGAATGGTTCAAAGCTTAGACAGTAGGAAGAGTCAGTCTTCTTGTACTTAAGTCGGCATTGTGCCTTTTGTAATTAATTCCGATGCAATATCTGTGTTTCATTGTCAATAAGAAGGTCCAAGCGATACAGTAAACCTGAAGTGAAGCATCGGAATCTGTAACTAGCGTCACAGGAATGGTTCAAAAAATAGTCAGTAAGAAGAGTCAGTCTTCTTGTACTTAAGGCGGTATTGTGCCTTTTCTATTTAATTCCGATTCAATTTCTGTGTTTCATCGTCAATAAGAACGTCCAAGGGATACAGTAAACCTGAAGTGAAGCATCGGAATCTATAACTAGTGTCACAGGAATGGTTCAAATCATAGACAGTAGGAAGAGTCAGTCTTCTTGTACTTAAGTCGGCATTGTGCCTTTTGTGTTTAATTCCGATGCAATTTCTGTGTTTCATCGTCAATAAGAATGTAAGAGGGATACAGTAACCCTGAAGTCAAGCATCGGAATCTGTAACTAGCGTCACAGGAATGGTTCAAAGCATAGACAGAAAGAAGAGTAAGTCTTCTTGTACTTATGTCGGCATTGTGCCTTTTCTATATAATTCCGATGCAATTTCTGTGTTTCATCGTCAATAACAAGGTCCAAGGGATACAGTAAACCTGAAGTGAAGCATCGGAATCTATAACTAGTGTCACAGGAATGGTTCAAAACATAGACGGTAACAAGAGTCAGTCTTCTTGTACGTAAGTCGGCATTATGCTTTTTCAATTAGTTCCGATGCAATTTCTGTGTTTCATCGTCAATATGAGGGTCAGAGGGATACAGTAAACCTGAAGTGAAGCATCGGAATCTATAACTAGTGGCACAGGAATGGTTCTACACATAGACAGTAAGAAGGGTCAGTCTTCTTGTACTTAAGTCAGCATTGTGCCTTTTGTATTTAATTCCGATGCAATATATGTGTTTCATCGTCAATAAGAAGGTCAGAGGGATACAGTAAACCTGAAGTGAGTCATCGGAATCTATAACTAGTGTCACAGGAATGGTTCCAAACATAGTCAGTACGAAGAGTCAGTCTTCTTGTACATAAGTCGACATTGTGCCTTTTGTATTTAATTCCAATGCAATTTCTGTGTTTTATCGTCAATATGAGGGTCAGAGGGATACAGTAAACCTGAAGTGAAGCATCGAAATCTATAACTAGTGGCACAGGAATGGTTCTACACATAGACAGTAAGAAGGGTCAGTCTTCTTGTACTTAAGTCGGCATTGTGCCTTTTGTATTTAATTCCGATGCAATTTCTGTGTTTCATCGTCAATAAGACGGTCAGAGGGATACAGTAAACCTGAAGTGAAGCATCGGAATCTGTAACTAGTGTCACAGGAATGGTTCAAAACAGTCAGTAAGAAGAGTCAATCTTCTTGTACCTAAGTCGGCATTGTGCCTTTTGTGTTTAATAATGATGCATTTTCTGTGTTTCATCGTCAATAAGAGGGTCCAAGGGATACAGTAAACCTGAAGTGAAGCATCGGAATCTATAACTAGTGTCACAGGAATGGTTCAAAACATAGTCAGTACGAAGAGTCACTCTTCTTGTACTTAAGTGGGCATTGTGCATTTTGTATTTAATTCCGATGCAATTTCTGTATTTCATCGTCAAAAAGAAGGTCAGAGGGATACAGTAAACCTGAAGTGAAGCATCGGAATCTATAACAAGTGTCACGGGAATGGTTCAAAACAGTCAGTAAGAAGAGTCAGTCTTCTTGTACTTAAGTCGGCATTGTGCCTTTTCTATTTAATTCCGAAGCTATTTCTGCACTTCGTCGCCAATTAGAAGGTCCAAAGGATACAGTAAACCTGAAGTGAAGCATCGGAATCAATAACTAATGTCACAGGAATCGTTCGAAACATAGACAGTAGGAAGAGTCAGTCTTCTTGTACTTAAGTCGGCATTGTGCCTTTTGTATTTAATTCCGATGCAATATCTGTGTTTCATTGTCAATAAGAAGGTCCAAGGGATACAGTAAACCTGAAGTCAAGCATCGGAATCTATAACTAGTGTCACAGGAATGGTTGAAATCATAGACAGTAGGAAGAGTCAGTCTTCTTGTACCTAAGTCGGCATTGTGCCTTTTGTGTTTAATTATGATGCATTTTCTGTGTTTCATCGTCAATAAGAATGTAAGAGGGATACAGTAACCCTGAAGTCAAACATCGGAATCTGTAACTAGCGTCACAGGAATGGTTCAAAACATAGACAGAAAGAAGAGTCAGTCTTCTTGTACTTAAGTCGGCATTGAGCCTTTTCTATTTAATTCCGATGCAATTTCTGTGTTTCATCGTCAATAAGAAGGGCCAAGGGATACAGTAAACCTGAAGCGAAGCATCGGAATCTATAACTAGTGTCACAGGAATGGTTCAAATCATAGACAGTAGGAAGAGTCAGTCTTCTTGTACTTAAGTCGGCATTGTGCCTTTTCTATTTAATTCCGATGCAATTTCTGTGTGTCATCGTCAATAAGAGGGTCAGAGGGATATAGTAAACTTGAAGTGAAGCATCGGAATCCATAACTAGTGTCACAAGAATGGTTCAAAACCTAGTCAGTAAGAAGAGTCAGTCTTCTTGTACTTAAGTCGGCATTGTGCCTTTTCTATTTAATTCCGATGCAATATATGTGTTTCATCGTCAATAAGAAGGTCAGAGGGATACAGTAAACCTGAAGTGAGGCATCGGAATCTATAACTAGTGTCACAGGAATGGTTCCAGACATAGTCAGTAAGAAGAGTCAGACTTTTTGTACTTAAATCGGCATTGTGCCTTTTCTATTTCATTCCGATGCAATATCTGTGTTGCATCGTCAATAAGAAGGTCCAAGGGATACAGTAAACCTGAAGTGAAGCATCGGAATCTATAACTAGTGTCACAGGAATGGTTCAAAACATAGTCAGTACGAAGAGTCAGTCTTCTTGTACTTAAGTCGACATTGTGCCTATTGTATTTAATTCCAATGCAATTTCTGTGTTTCATCGTCAATAAGAAGGTCAGAGGCATACAGTAAACCTGAAGTGAAGCATCGGAATCTATAACTAGTGTCACAGGAATGGGTCTAAACTTAGACAGTAAGAAGGGTCAGTCTTCTTGTACTTCAGTCGGCATTGTGCCTTTTGTATTTAATTCCGATGCAATTTCTGTGTTTCATCGTCAATAAGAAGGTCAGAAGGATACAGTAAACATGAAGTGAAGCATCGGAATCTATAACTAGTGTCACAAGAATGGTTCAAAACAGTCAGTTAGAAGAGTCAATCTTCTTGTACTTAAGTCGGCATTGTGCCTTTTGTGTTTAATTATGATGCATTTTCTGTGTTTCATCGTCAATAAGAAGGTCCAAGGGATACAGTAAACCTAAAGTGAAGCATCGGAATCTATAACTAGTGTCACAGGAATGGTTCAAAACATAGTCAGTACGAAGAGTCAGTCTTCTTGTACTTAAGTCGGCATTGTGCCTTTTGTATTTAATTTCGATTCAATTTCTGTGTTTCAGCGTCAATAAGATGGTCAGAGGGATACAGCAAACCTGAAGTGAAGCATCGGAATCTATAACTCGTGTCACAGGAATGCTTCTATACATAGACAGTAATAAGGGTCAGACTTCTTGTACTTACGTCGGCATTGTGCCTTTTCTATTTAATTCCAATGCAATTTCTGTATTTCGTCGCCAATAAGAGAGTCCAAAGGATATAGTAAACCTGTAGTGTAGCATCGGAATCTATAACTAATGTCACAGGAATCGTTCAAACATAGACAGTAGGAAGAATCAGTCTTCTGGTACTTATGTCGGCATTGTGCCTTTTGTATTTAGTTCCGATGCAATTTCTGTGTTTCATCGTCAATAAGAAGGTCCTAGGGATAGAGTAAACCTGAAGTGAAGCATCGGAATCTATAAGTAGTGTCACAGGAATGGTTCAAAACATATTCAGTAAGAAGAGTCAGTCTTCTTGTACTTATGTCGGCATTGTGCCTTTTCTATTTAATTCCGGTGCAATTTCTGTGTTTCATCGTCAATAAGAAGGTCCAAGGGATACAGTAAACCTTAAGTGAAGCATCGGAATCTATAACTAGTGACACAGGAATGGTTCAAAACATAGTCAGTAAGAAGAGTCAGTCTTCTTGTACTTACGTCGGCATTGTGCCTTTTCTATTTAATTGCAATGCAATTTCTGTATTTCGTCGCCAATAAGAGAGTCCAAAGGATATAGTAAACCTGTAGTGAAGCATCGGAATCTATAACTAATGTCACAGGATTCGTTCAAACATAGACAGTAGGAAGAATCAGTCTTCTTGTACTTAAGTCGGCATTGTGATTTTTGTATTTAGTTCCGAGGCAATTTCTGTGTTTCATCGTCAATACGAAGATCCTAGGGATAGAGTAAACCTGAAGTGAAGCATCGGAATCTATAAGTAGTGTCACAGGAATGGTTCAAAACATATTCAGTAAGAAGAGTCAGTCTTCTTGTACTTATGTCGGCATTGTGCCTTTTCTATTTAATTCCGATGCAATTTCTGTGTTTCATCGTCAATAACAACGTCCAAGGGATACAGTAAACCTGAAGTGAAGCATCGGAATCTATAACTAGTGTCACAGGAATGGTTCAAATCATAGACAGTAGGAAGAGTCAGTCTTCTAGTACTTAAGTCGGCATTGTGCCTCTTCTATTTAATTCCGATGCAATTTCAGTGTTTCATCGTCAATAGGAATGTAAGAGGGATACAGTAACCCTGAAGTCAAGCATCGGAATCTGTAACTAGCGTCACAGGAATGGTTCAAAACATAGACAGAAAGAAGAGTCAGTCTTCTTGTACTTAAGTCGGCATAGTGCCTTTTCTATTTAATTCCGATGCAATTTCTGTGTTTCATCGTCAATAAGAAGGTCCAAGGGATACAGTAAACCTGAAGCGAAGCATCGGAATCTATAACTAGTGTCACAGGAATGGTTCAAATCATAGACAGTAAGACGAGTCAGTCTTCTTGTACTTAAGTCGGCATTGTGCCTTTTCTATTTAATTCCGATGCAATTTCTGTGTTTCATCGTCAATAAGAAGGTCAGAGGGATACAGTAGAAATGACGTGAAGCATCGGAATCCATAACTAGTGTCACAAGAATGGTTCAAAACCTAGTCAGTAAGAAGAGTCAGTCTTCCTGTACTTATGTCGGCATTGTGCCTTTTCTATTTAATTCCGATGCAATATATGTGTTTCATCGTCAATAAGAAGGTCAGAGGGATACAGTAAACCTGAAGTGAGTCATCGGAATCTATAACTAGTGTCACAGGAATGGTTCCAAACATAGTCAGTAAGAAGAGTCAGTCTTCTTGTACTTAAGTCGACATTGTGCCTTTTGTATTTAATTCCAATGCAATTTCTGTGTTTTATCGTCAATAAGAAGGTCAGAGGGATACAGTAAACCTGAAGTGAAGCATCGGAATCTATAACTAGTGTAACAGGAATGGTTCTACACATAGACAGTAAGAAGGGTCAGTCTTCTTGTACTAAAGTCGGAATTGTGCCTTTTGTATTTAATTCCGATGCAATTTCTGTGTTTCATCGTCAATAAGAAGGTCAGAGGGATACAGTAAACCTGAAGTGAAGCATTAGAATCTATAACTAGTGTCACAGGAATGGTTCAAAACAGTCAGTAAGAAGAGTCAATCTTCTTGTACCTAAGTCGGCATTGTGCCTTTTGTGTTTAATTATGATGCATTTTCTGTGTTTCATCGTCAATAAGAAGGTCCAAGGGATACAGTAAACCTGAAGTGAAGCATCGGAATCTATAACTAGTGTCACAGGAATGGTTCAAAACAGTCAGTAAGAAGAGTCAGTCTTCTTGTACTTAAGTCGGCATTGTGCCTTTTGTATTTAATTCCGAAGCTATTTCTGCATTTCGTCGCCAATTAGAAGGTCCAAAGGATACAGTAAACCTGAAGTGAAGCATCGGAATCAATAACTAATGTCACAGGAATCGTTCGAAGCATAGACAGTAGGAAGAGTCTGTCTTCTTGTACTTAAGTCGGCGTTGTGCCTTTTGTATTTAATTCCGATGCAATTTCTGTGTTTCATCGTCAAAAAGAAGGTCAGAGGGATACAGTAAACCTGAAGTGAAGCATCGGAATCTGTAACTAATGTCACAGGAATGGTTCAAAGCTTAGACAGTAGGAAGAGTCAGTCTTCTTGTACTTAAGTCGGCATTGTGCCTTTTGTATTTAATTCCGATGCAATATCTGTGTTTCATTGTCAATAATAAGGTCCAAGCGATACAGTAAACCTGAAGTGAAGCATCGGAATCTGTAACTAGCGTCACAGGAATGGTTCAAAAAATAGTCAGTAAGAAGAGTCAGTCTTCTTGTACTTAAGGCGGTATTGTGCCTTTTCTATTTAATTCCGATTCAATTTCTGTGTTTCATCGCCAATAAGAACGTCCAAGGGATACAGTAAACCTGAAGTGAAGCATCGGAATCTATAACTTGTGTCACAGGAATGGTTCAAATCATAGACAGTAGGAAGAGTCAGTCTTCTTGTACTTAAGTCGGCATTGTGCCTTTTGTGTTTAATTCCGATGCAATTTCTGTGTTTCATCGTCAATAAGAATGTAAGAGGGATACAGTAACCCTGAAGTCAAGCATCGGAATCTGTAACTAGCGTCACAGGAATGGTTCAAAGCATAGAAAGAAAGAAGAGTAAGTCTTCTTGTACTTATGTCGGCATTGTGCCTTTTCTATATAATTCCGATGCAATTTCTGTGTTTCATCGTCAATAAGAAGGTCCAAGGGATACAGTAAACCTGAAGTGAAGCATCGGAATCTATAACTAGTGTCACAGGAATGGTTCAAAACATAGACGGTAAGAAGAGTCAGTCTTCTTGTACGTAAGTCGGCATTATGCTTTTCCAATTAGTTCCGATGCAATTTCTGTGTTTCATCGTCAATAAGAAGGTCCAAGGCATACAGTAAACCTGAAGTGAATCATCGTAATCTATAACTAGTGTCACAGGAATGGATCGAACATAGTCAGTACGAAGAGTCAGTCTTCTTGTACTTAAGTCGGCATTTTGCATTTTGTATTTAATTCCGATGCAATTTCTGTATTTCATCGTCAAAAAGAAGGTCAGAGGGATATAGTAAACCTGAAGTGAAGCATCGGAATCTATAACAAGTGTCACAGGAATGGTTCAAAACAGTCAGTAAGAAGAGTCAGTCTTCTTGTACTTAAGTCGGCATTGTGCTTTTTGTATTTAATTCCGAAGCTATTTCTGCATTTCGTCGCCAATTAGAAGGTCCAAAGGATACAGTAAACCTGAGGTTAAACATCGGAATCAATAACTAATGTCACAGGAATCGTTCGAAACATAGACAGTACGAAGAGTCAGTCTTCTTGTACTTAAGTCGGCATTGTGCCTTTTCTATTTAATTCCGATGCAATTTCAGTGTTTCATCGTCAATAAAAATGTAAGAGGGATACAGTAACCCTGAAGTCAAGCATCGGAATCTGTAACTAGCGTCACAGAATGGTTCAAAACATAGACAGAAAGAAGAGTCAGTCTTCTTGTAGTTAAGTTGGCATAGTGCCTTTTCTATTTAATTCCGATGCAATTTCTGTGTTTCATCGTCAATAAGAAGGTCCCAGGGATACAGTAAACCTGAAGTGAAGCATCGGAATCTATAACTAGTGTCACAGGAGTGGTTCAAAACATAGACAGTAAGAAGAGTCAGTCTTCTTGTACTTAAGTCGGCATTGTGCCTTTTCTATTTAATTTCGATGCAATATCTGTGTTTCATCGTCAATAAGAAGGTCAGAGGGATACAGTAAACCTGAAGTGAGGCATCGGAATCTATAACTAGTGTCACAGGAATGGTTCCAAACATAGTCAGTAAGAAGAGTTAGTCTTCTTGTACTTAAGTCGGCATTGTGCCTTTTCTATTTCATCCCGATGCAATATCTGTGTTGCATCGTCAATAAGAAGGTCATAGGGATACAGTAAACCTGAAGTGAATCATCGTAATTTATAACTAGTGTCACAGGAATGGTTCAAAACATATTCAGTACGAAGAGTCAGTCTTCTTGTACTTAAGTCGGCATTGTGCCTTTTGTATTTAATTCCGATGCAATTACTGTGTTTCATCGTCAATAAGAAGGACAGAGGAATACAGTAAACCTGAAGTGAAGCATCGGAATCTATAGCTAGTGTCACAGGAATGGGTCTAAACATAGACAGTAAGAAGGGTCAGACTTCTTGTACTTAAGTCGGCATTGTGCCTTTTGTATTTAATTCCGATGCAATATCTGTGTTTCATCGTCAATAAGGAGGTGCAAGGGATACAGTAAACCTGAAGTGAAGCATCGGATTTCTATAACTTGTGTCACAGGAATGGTTCTAAACATAGACAGTAAGAAGGGTCAGTCTTCTTGTACGTAAGTCGGCATTGTGCCTTTTCTATTTAATTCCGATGCAATTTCTGTGTTTCATCGTCAATAAGAACGTCCAAGGGATACAGTAAACCTGAAGTGAAGCATCGGAATCTATAACTAGTGTCACAGGAATGGTTCAAATCATAGACAGTAGGAAGAGTCAGTCTTCTTGTACTTAAGTCGGCATTGTGCCTGTTCTATTTAATTCCGATGCAATTTCAGTGTTTCATCGTCAATAAGAATGTAAGAGGGATACAGTAACCCTGAAGTCAAGCATCGGAATCTGTAACTAGCGTCACAGGAATGGTTCAAAACATAGACAGAAAGAAGAGTCAGTCTTCTTGTACTTAAGTCGGCATAGTGCCTTTTCTATTTAATTCCGATGCAATTTCTGTGTTTCATCGTCAATGAGAAGGTCCAAGGGATACAGTTAACCTGAAGCGAAGCATCGGAATCTATAACTAGTGTCACAGGAATGGTTCAAATCATAGACAGTAAGACGAGTCAGTCTTCTTGTACTTAAGTCGGCATTGTGCCTTTCTATTTAATTCCGATGCAATTTCTGTGTTTCATCGTCAATAAGAAGGTCAGAGGGATACAGTAGAAATGAAGTGAAGCATCGGAATCCATAACTAGTGTCACAAGAATGGTTCAAAACCTAGTCAGTAAGAAGAGTCAGTCTTCTTGTACTTATGTCGGCATTGTGCCTTTTCTATTTAATTCCGATGCAATATATGTGTTTCATCGTCAATAAGAAGGTCAGAGGGATACAGTAAACCTGAAGTGAGTCATCGGAATCTATAACTAGTGTCACAGGAATGGTTCCAAACATAGTCAGTAAGAAGAGTCAGTCTTCTTGTACTTGAGTCGGCATTGTGCCTTTTCTATTTCATTCCGATGCAATATCTGTGTTGCATCGTCAATAAGAAGGTCCAAGGGATACAGTAAACCTGAAGTGAATCATCGTAATTTATAACTAGTGTCACAGGAATGGTTCAAAACATAGTCAGTACGAAGAGTCAGTCTTCTTGTACTTAAGTCGACATTGTGCCTTTTGTATTTAATTCCAATGCAATTTCTGTGTTTTATCGTCAATAAGAAGGTCAGAGGGATACAGTAAATCTGAAGTGAAGCATCGGAATCTATATCTAGTGTAACAGGAATGGTTCTACACATAGACAGTAAGAAGGGTCAGTCTTCTTGTACTAAAGTCGGCATTGTGCCTTTTGTATTTAATTCCGATGCAATTTCTGTGTTTCATCGTCATTAAGAAGGTCAGAGGGATACAGTAAACCTGAAGTGAAGCATTGGAATCTATAACTAGTGTCACAGGAATGGTTCAAAACAGTCAGTAAGAAGAGTCAATCTTCTTGTACCTAAGTCGGCATTGTGCCTTTTGTGTTTAATTATGATGCATTTTCTGTGTTTCATCGTCAATAAGAAGGTCCAAGGGATACAGTAAACCTGAAGTGAAGCATCGGAATCTATAACTAGTGTCACAGGAATGGTTCAAAACAGTCAGTAGGAAGAGTCAGTCTTCTTGTACTTAAGTCGGCATTGTGCCTTTTGTATTTAATTCCGAAGCTATTTCTGCATTTCGTCGCCAATTAGAAGGTCCAAAGGATACAGTAAACCTGAAGTGAAGCATCGGAATCAATAACTAATGTCACAGGAATCGTTCGAAGCACAGACAGTAGGAAGAGTCTGTCTTCTTGTACTTAAGTCGGCGTTGTGCCTTTTGTATTTAATTCCGGTGCAATTTCTGTGTTTCATCGTCAAAAAGAAGGTCAGAGGGATACAGTAAACCTGAAGTGAAGCATCGGAATCTGTAACTAGTGTCACAGGAATGGTTCAAAGCTTAGACAGTAGGAAGAGTCAGTCTTCTTGTACTTAAGTCGGCATTGTGCCTTTTGTATTTAATTCCGATGCAATATCTGTGTTTCATTGTCAATAAGAAGGTCCAAGCGATACAGTAAACCTGAAGTGAAGCATCGGAATCTGTAACTAGCGTCACAGGAATGGTTCAAAAAATAGTCAGTAAGAAGAGTCAGTCTTCTTGTACTTAAGGCGGTATTGTGCCTTTTCTATTTAATTCCGATTATATTTCTGTGTTTCATCGTCAATAAGAACGTCCAAGGGATACAGTAAACCTGAAGTGAAGCATCGGAATCTATAACTAGTGTCACAGGAATGGTTCAAACCATAGACAGTAGGAAGAGTCAGTCTTCTTGTACTTAAGTCGGCATTGTGCCTTTTGTGTTTAATTCCGATGCAATTTCTGTGTTTCATCGTCAATAAGAATGTAAGAGGGATACAGTACCCTGAAGTCAAGGCATCGGAATCTGTAACTAGCGTCACAGGAATGGTTCAAAGCATAGACAGAAAGAAGAGTAAGTCTTCTTGTACTTATGTCGGCATTGTGCCTTTTCTATATAATTCCGATGCAATTTCTGTGTTTCATCGTCAATAAGAAGGTCCAAGGGATACAGTAAACCTGAAGTGAAGCATCGGAATCTATAACTAGTGTCACAGGAATGGTTCAAAACATAGACGGTAAGAAGAGTCAGTCTTCTTGTACGTAAGTCGGCATTATGCTTTTCCAATTAGTTCCGATGCAATTTCTGTGTTTCATCGTCCAATAAGAAGGTCCAAGGGATACAGTAAACCCGAAGTGAATCATCGTAATCTATAACTAGTGTCACAGGAATGGATCAAACATAGTCAGTACGAAGAGTCAGTCTTCTTGTACTTAAGTCGGCATTTTGCATTTTGTATTTAATTCCGATGCAATTTCTGTATTTCATCGTCAAAAAGAAGGTCAGAGGGATATAGTAAACCTGAAGTGAAGCATCGGAATCTATAACAAGTGTCACAGGAATGGTTCAAAACAGTCAGTAAGAAGAGTCAGTCTTCTTGTACTTAAGTCGGCATTGTGCTTTTTGTATTTAATTCCGAAGCTATTTCTGCATTTCCTCGCCAATTAGAAGGTCCAATGGATACAGTAAACCTGAGGTTAAACATCGGAATCATAACTAATGTCACAGGGAATCGTTCGAAACATAGACAGTACGAAGAGTCAGTCTTCTTGTACTAAAGTCGGCATTGTGCATTTTGTATTTAATTCCGATGCAATTTCTGTGTTTTCAACGTCAATAAGACTTCCGAAGGGATACAGTAAACCTGAAGTGAAGCATCGGAATCAATAACTAGTGTCACAGGAATTCGTTCAAATCATAGACAGTAGGAAGAGTCAGTCTTCTTGTACTTAAGTCGGCATTGTGCCTTTTCTATTTAATTCCGATGCAATTTCAGTGTTCCATCGTCAATAAAAATGTAAGAGGGATACAGTAACCCTGAAGTCAAGCATCGGAATCTGTAACTAGCGTCACAGGAATGGTTCAAAACATAGACAGAAAGGAAGAGTCAGTCTTCTTGTACTTAAGTTGGCATTGTGCCTTTTCTATTTAATACCGATGTAATTTCTGTGTTTCATCGTCAATAAGAAGGTCCAAGGGATACAGTAAACCTGAAGTGAAGCATCGGAATCTATAACTAGTGTCACAGGAGTGGTTCAAAACATAGACAGTAAGAAGAGTCAGTCTTCTTGTACTTAAGTCGGCATTGTGCCTTTTCTATTTAATTCGATGCAATATCTGTGTTTCATCGTCAATAAGAAGGTCAGAGGGATACAGTAAACCTGAAGTGAGGCATCGGAATCTATAACTAGTGTCACTTGAATGGTTCCAAACATAGTCAGTAAGAAGAGTCAGTCTTCTTGTACTTAAGTCGGCATTGTGCCTTTTCTATTTCATTCCGATGCAATATCTGTGTTGCATCGTCAATAAGAAGGTCATAGGGATACAGTAAACCTGAAGTGAATCATCGTAATCTATAACTAGTGTCACAGGAATGGTTCAAAACATATTCAGTACGAAGAGTCAGTCTTCTTGTACTTAAGTCGGCATTGTGCCTTTTGTATTTAATTCCGATGCAATTACTGTGTTTCATCGTCAATAAGAAGGACAGAGGAATACAGTAAACCTGAAGTGAAGCATCGGAATCTATAGCTAGTGTCACAGGAATGGGTCTAAACATAGACAGTAAGAAGGGTCAGACTTCTTGTACTTAAGTCGGCATTGTGCCTTATGTATTTAATTCCGATGCAATATCTGTGTTTCATCGTCAATAAGGAGGTGCAAGGGATACAGTAAACCTGAAGTGAAGCATCGGATTTCTATAACTTGTGTCACAGGAATGGTTCTAAACATAGACAGTAAGAAGGGTCAGTCTTCTTGTACGTAAGTCGGCATTGTGCCTTTTGTATTTAATTCCGATGCAATTTCTGTGTTTCATCGTCAATAAGAAGGTCAGAGGGATACAGTAAACCTGAAGTGAAGCATCGGAATCTATAACTAGTGTCACAGGAATGGTTCAAAACAGTCAGTAAGAAGAGTCAACCTTCTTGTACTTAAGTCGGCATTGTGCCTTTTGTATTTAATTATGATGCAATTTCTGTGTTTCATCGTCAATAAGAAGGTCCAAGGGATAGAGTAAACCCGAAGTAAAGCATCGGAATCTATAACTAATGTCACAGGAATCTTTCAAACATAGACAGTAGGAAGAATTAGTCTTCTTGTACTTAAGTCGGCATTGTGCCTTTTGTATTTAGTTCCGATGCAATTTCTGTGCTTCATCGTCAATAAGAAGGGTCCTAGGGATAGAGTAAACCTGAAGTGAAGCATCGGAATCTATAACTAGTGTCACAGGAATGGTTCAAAACATAGTCACTAAGATGAGTCAGTCTTCTTGTACTTACGTCGGCATTGTGCCTTTTTCTATTTATTTCCGATGCAATATCTGTGTTTCATCGTCAATAAAGAGGTGCAAGGGATACAGTAAACCTGAAGTGAAGCACCGGATTTCTATAACTTGTGTCACAGGAATGGTTCTAAACATAGACAGTAAGAAGGGTCAGTCTTCTTGTACTTAAGTCGGCATTGTGCCTTTTGTATTTTAATTCCGATTCAATTTCTGTGTTCATCGTCAATAAGAAGGTCAGAGGGATACAGTAAACCTGAAGTGAAGCATCGGAATCTATAACTAGTGTCACAGGAATGGTTCAAAACCAGTCAGTAAGAAGAGTCAACCTTCTTGTACTTTAAGTCGGCATTGTGCCTTTTGTATTTAATTCCGATGCAATTTCTGTGTTTCATCGGCAAAAAGAAGGTCAGGGGGATACAGAGAACCCGAAGTGAAACATCGGAATCTATAACTAGTGTCACAGGAATGTGTTCAAAGACGTTGACAGTAGGAAGAGTCTGTCTTCCTGTACTTAAGTCGGCATTGTGCCTTTTCTATTTAATTCCGATGCAATTTCAGTGCTTCTTCGTCAATAAGAAGATCCAAGGGAAACAGTAAACGTAAAGTGAAGCATCGGAATCTATAACTAGTGTCACAGGAATGGTTCAAAAACATAGGCAGTAAGAAGAGTCAGTCTTCTTGCACTTAAGTCGGCAATGTAACTGTTCCATTGAATTCCAATGCAATTTCTGTATTTCGTCGCCAATAAGAAGGTCCAAGGGATATAGTAAACCTGAAGTGAAGCATCGGAATCTATAACTAATGTCACAGGAATCGTTCAAATATAGACAGTAGGAAGAGTCAGTCTTCTTGTACTTAAGTCGGCATTGTGCCTTTTGTATTTGATTCCGATGCAATATCTGTGATTCACTGACAATAGGAAGGTGCAAGGGATACAGTGAACCTGAAGCGAAGCATCGGAATCTATAACTAGTGTCACAGGAATGTTCAAAACATAGTCAGTAAGAAGAGTCAGTCTTCTTGTGCTTAAGTCGGCATAGTGCCTTTTCTATGTAATTCCAATGCAATATCTGTGTTTCATCGTCAATAAGAAGGTCAGAGGGATACAGTAAACCTGATGTGAGGCTTCGGAATCTATAACTAGTGTCGCAGGAATGGTTCCAAGTATAGTCAGTAAGAAGAGTCAGTCTTATTGTACTTAAGTCGGCATTGTGCCTCTTGTATTTCATTCCGATGCAATTTCTGTACTTCGTCGCCAATAAGAAGGTCCAAAGTATACAGTAAACATGAAGTGAAGCATCGGAATCTATAACTAATGTCACAGGAATCGTTCAAAACATAGACAGTAGGAAGAGTCAGTCTTCTTGTACTTAAGTCGGCATTGTGCCTTTTGTATTTAGATCCGATGCATTTTCTGTGTTTCATCGTCAATAAGAAGGTCCTAGGGATAGAGTAAACCTGAAGTGAAGCATCGGAATCTATATCTAGTGTCACAGGAATGGTTCAAAGCATAGACAGTATGAAGGGTCAGTCTTCTTGTACTTACGTCGGCATTGTGCCTTTTGTATTTAATTCCGATGCAATATCTGTGATTCACCGACAATAAGAAGGTGCAAGGGATACAATAAACCTGAAGTGAAGCATCGGAATCTATAACTAGTGTCAAAGGAATGGTTCAAAACATAGTCAGTAAGAAGAGTCAGTCTTCTTGTGCTTAAGTCGGCATAGTGCCTTTTCTATTTAATTGCAATGCTATATCTGTGTTTCATCGTCAATAAGAAGGTCAGAGGGATACAGTAAACCTGACGTGAGGCATCGGAATCTATAACTAATGGCACAGGATTCGTTCAAAACATAGACAGTAGGAAGAGTCAGTCATCTTGTACTTAAGTCGGCATTGGGCCTTTTGTATTTAATTCCGATGCAATTTCTGTGTTTCATCGTCAAAAAGAAGGTCAGAGGGATACAGTTTACCTGAAGTGAAGTATCGGAATCTGTAACTACTGTCACAGGAATGGTTCAAAACATAGACAATAGGAAGACACAGTCTTCTTGTACTTAAGTCGGCATTGTGCCTTTTGTATTTAATTCCGATGCAATTTCTGTGTTTCATCGTCAATAAGAACGTCCAAGGGATACAGTAAATCTGAAGTGAAGCATCGGAATCCTTAACTAGTGTCACAGGAATGGTTCAAAACATAGACAGTAGGAAGAGTCAGTCTTCTTGTAGTTCAATCGGCATTGTGCTTTTTCTTTTTAATTCCGATGCAATTTCAGTGTTTCATCGTTAATAAGAATGTCAGAGGGATACAGTAACCCTGAAGTGAAGCATCGGAATCTGTAACTAGCGTCACAGGAATGGTTCAAAACATAGACAGAAAGAAGAGTCAGTCTTCTTGTACTTCAGTCGGTATTGTGCCTTTTCTATTTAATTCCGATGCAATTTCTGTGTTTCATCGTCAATAAGAAGGTCCAAGGGATACAGTAAACCTGCAGTGAAGCATCGGAATCTGTAACTAGTGTCACAGGAATGGTTCAAAACATAGTAAGTAAGAAGAGTCAGTCTTCTTGTACTTAAGTCGGCATTGTGCCTTTTCTATTTAATTCCGATGCAATTTATGTGTTTCATCGTCAATAAGAAGATCAGAGGGATACAGTAAACCTGAAGTGAAGCATCGGAATCTATAACTAGTGTCACAGGAATGATTCAAAACATAGTCAGTAAGAAGAGTCAGTCTTCTTGTACTTAAGTCGGCATTGTGCCTTTTCTATTTAGTTCCGATGCAATATCTGTGTTTCATCGTCAATAAGAAGGTCAGAGGGATACAGTAAACCTGAAGTGAAGCATCGGAATCTATAACTAGTGTCACAGGAATGGTTCCAAACATAGTCAGTAAGAAGAGTCAGTCTTCTCGTACTTAAGTCGGCATTGTGCATTTTCTATTTCATTCCGATGCAATATCTGTGTTGCATCGTCAATAAGAAGGTCCAAGGGATACAGTAAACCTGAAGTGAATCATCGTAATCTATAACTAGTGTCACAGGAATGGTTCAAAACATAGTCAGTACGAAGAGTCAGTCTTCTTGTACTTAAGTCGGCATTGTGCCCTTTGTATTTAATTCCGATGCATTTACTGTGTTTCATCGTCAATAAGAAGGACAGAGGAATACAGTAAACCTGAAGGGAAGCCTCGGAATCTATAGCTAGTGTCACAGGAATGAGTCTAAACATAGACAGTAAGAAGGGTCAGACTTCTTGTACTTAAGTCGGCATTGTGCCTTTTGTATTTAATTCCGATGCAATATCTGTGTTTCATCGTCAATAAGGAGGTGCAAGGGATACAGTAAACCTGAAGTGAAGCATCGGATTTCTATAACTTGTGCCACAGGAATGGTTCTAAACATAGACAGTAAGAAGGGTCAGTCTTCTTGTACTTAAGTCGGCATTGTGCCTTTTGTATTTAATTGCGATGCAATTTCTGTGTTACATCGTCAATAAGAAGGTCAGAGGGAAACAGTAAACCTGAAGTGAAGCATCGGAATCTATAACTAGTGTCACAGGAATGGTTCAAAGCAGTCAGTAAGAAGAGTCAACCTTCTTGTACTTAAGGCGGCATTGTGCCTTTTGTATTTAATTATGATGCATTTTCTGTGTTTCATCGTCAATAAGAAGGTCCAAGGGATAGAGTAAACCCGAAGTAAAGCATCGGAATCTATTACTAATGTCACAGTAATCGTTCAAACATAGACAGTAGGAAGAATCAGTCTTCTTGTACTTAAGTCGGCATTGTGCCTTTTGTATTTAGTTCCGATGCAATTTCTGTGTTTCATCGTCAATAAGAAGGTCCTAGGGATAGAGTAAACCTGAAGTGAAGCATCGGAATCTATAACTAGTGTCACAGGAATGGTTCAAAACATAGTCAGTAAGATGAGTCAGTCTTCTTGTACTTACGTCGGCATTGTGCCTTTTCTATTTAATTCCAATGCAATTTCTGTATTTCGTCGCCAATAAGAGAGTCCAAACGATATAGTATACCTGAAGTGAAGCATCGTAATCCATAACTAATGTCACAGGAATCGTTCAAACATAGACAGTAGGAAGAATCAGTCTTCTTGTACTTAAGTCGGCATTGTACATTTTGTATTTAGTACCGATGCAATTTCTGTGTTTCAACGTCAATAAGAAGGTCCTAGGGATAGAGTAAACCTGAAGTGAAGCATCGGAATCTATAACTAGTGTCACAGGAATGGTTCAAAACATAGATAGTAGGAAGAGACAGTCTTCATGTACTTAAGTCGGCATTGTGCCTTTTCTATTTAATTCCGATGCAATATCTGTGTTTCATCGTCAATAAAAAGGTCCAAGGGATACAGTAAACCTGAAGTGAAGCATCGGAATCTGTAACTAGCGTCACAGGAATGGTTAAAAACATAATCAGTAAGAGGAGTCAGTCTTCTTGTACTTAAGTCGGCATTGTACCTTTTCTATTTAATTCCGATGCAATTTCTGTGTTTCATCGTCAATAAGAACGTCCAAGGGATACAGTAAACCTGAAGTGAAGCATCGGAATCTGTAACTTGTGTCACAGGAATGGTTCAAAACATAGACAGTAGGAAGAGTCAGTCTTCTTATACTTAAGTCGGCATTGTGCCTTTTGTATTTAATTCCGATGCTTTATCTGTGTTTCATCGTCAATAAGAAGGTCCAAGGGATTCAGTAAACCTGAAGTGAAGCTTCGGAATCTGTAACTAGCGTCACAGGAATGGTTTAAAGCATAGTCAGTAAGAGGAGTCAGTCTTCTTCTACTTAAGTCGGCATTGTGCGTTTGTATTTAATTCCGATGCTACTTCTGTGTTTCATGGTCAATAAGAAGGTCAGAGGGATACAGTAACCCTGAAGTGAAGCATCGGAATCCATAACTAGTGTCACAGGAATGGTTCAAAACATAGACAGTAAGATGGGTCAGTCTTCTTGTACTTAAGTCGGCATTGTGCCTTTTGTATTTAATTCCGATGCAATTTCTGTGTTTCATCGTCAATTAGAAGGTCCAAGGAATACAGTAAACCTGAAGTGAAGCATCGGAATCTATAACTAAAGTCACAGGAATTGTTCAAATCATAGACAGTAGGAAGAGTCAGTCTTCTTGTACTTATGTCGGGATTGTGCTTTCTGTAGTTAATTCCGATGCAATTTCTGTGTTTCATCGTCAATAAGAAGGTCCAAGGGATACAGTAAACATGAAGTGAAGCATCTGAATCTATAACAAGTGACACAGGAATGGTTCAAAACATAGACAGTAGGAAGAGTCAGTCTTCTTGTACTTAAGTCGGCATTGTACCTTTTCTATTTAATTCCGATGCAATTTCGGTGTTTCATCGTCAACAACAATGTCAGAGGGATACAGTAGCCCTGAAGTGAAGCATCGGAATCTGTAACTAGCGTCACAGGAATGGTTCAAAACATAGACAGAAAGAAGAGTCAGTCTTCTGGTACTTAAGTCGGCATTGTACCTTTTCTATTTAATTCCGACGCAATTTCTGTGTTTCATCGTCAATAAGAAGGTCCAAGGGATACAGTAAACCTGTAGTGAAGCATCGGAATATATAACTAGTGTCACAGGACAGGTTCAAACATAGACTGTAAGAAGAGTCAGTCTTCTTGTCCTTAAGTCGGCATTGTGCCTTTTCTATTTAATTCCGATACAATTTCTGTGTTTCATCGTCAATAAGAAAGTCAGAGGGATACAGTAAACCTGATGTGAGGCATCGGAATCTATAACTAGTGTCACAGGAATGGTTCAAAACAGTCAGTATGAAGAGTCTGTCTTCTTGTACTTAAGTCGGCATTGTCCCTTTTGTATTTCATTCCGATGCAATTTCTGTACTTCGTCGCCAATAAGAAGATCCAAAGGATACAGTAAACCAGAA